>NW_015386458.1:523930-526887 GCF_001527695.2 Protobothrops mucrosquamatus | reverse complement strand
CGCTCCCCTGGTCACGGCCGCCAACTGGTCATCCAGTGTCAGCCGCGAATCCAGGAGAACACCCAAGTTGCGGACCCGATCCGAGGGGGCCAAAGTTTCGCCCCCTATAGTCAGCGATGGAATCAGCTGACTATGCCGAGGCGCTGGTAGCCACAGCCACTCGGTCTTGGACGGGTTGAGTCTGAGTCTGTTCCTCCCCTTCTCTCTACTACACCTACTCCACTCCCTTCTAGCACTGATGATACCTAATCTGGAAATGAAATCTCTGCAAAAAAACCACCAAGCTCAGAGAGCACCAAGGACCCCACAATCATTTTCCTCCTCCTCCTCCTCCTCCTCCTCCTCCTCCTCCTCCTCCTCCTCTTCTCCATAAACTCCACTCCCTTCCAGCACTGATGATGTTACCTAGTTTGCTAATGAAATGTCTGGAAGAAAACAACCAAGTTCAGAGAGCATAAAGGACCCCACAGTCCTCCCTCTCCTCCACTCTATACCCTCCACTCCCTTCTAGCACTGATGACGTTATCTAGTTGGGTCATGAAACGTCTGTAAGAAAACACCCAAGCTCAGAGAGTACCACGGACCCCATAGTTCAACACCGACCTACACATATTCTCTTCCGTTGGCTTTATCTTGATCTCCAACCCAATCTAAACTCTGGCAACCTAACCTGCCTTGCAGTACATCAGATGACCACCAGGTGGCGCAAGGAGATGTGGAATTCGTGCCTCTTAGCTGCCATCTATGGGCTGTTCTGTGAGTTGCAAGCCAGCTCTGTAAATCTACAATTGCCAGTCTGTTCCTTCCCACTTAAAATGCATTTCAGTAGGAGGAGCATTAAGGTTGCAAGTTTTTTGATCCCCTCAAATCTAACACAGGTAGTCTTCTCCTTACAAGCATTCATTTAGTGACCATTCAAAATTACAACAGCACTGAAAAAAGCGAGTTACCATTCTTTTTCACGCTTAGAACCCTTGTGGCATCCCCTTGTTCATGCAGTCAAAGTTCAGATGTTTGGCAACTGACTCTATTTATGACGGTTGCATTGTCCCAGGGGTCACATGATCCCATTTTGCGACCATGTGATGAGCAGTGGGGGGAAGCCAGATTCATTTAACAACCATGTCATCAAGTTAACAACTGCAGCGATTCACAAAGGTGGTAAAATGCAGCAAAACCCGCTTAACAACTGCCCGACTTAGCAACATAAATTTTGGACTCCATCGTGGTCGTAAGTCAAGGAGTACCTGTAAAACATTTCCTAGGTGGATTCGCACAGAAATTGCTGGTTGTTTTGCATCCCGTTGCCAGGTGGAATTATGGGCTGGCGTTGCAGACGTCGTCTATTCTGCAGTTCTAATTAAATGAGCAGCGGTTCCTTTAGAGAAAGCAGTCAGCTATAATCAGGATAAACTGAAAAGTGCATTGGATTGAGTCACCCCGCGATCAATCGCCTTGATCCGAGTTGATTCATCCCGTCAGGCTCGTTAAGTTCGCCCTGGAACAAGTCATGCATCACAACAGTCCAGTTTAACACTTCATCCATCATCCCTCCCTCTTCTACCCCCCCCCCCCAGATGCTGGTTATAAAAAGCAATTTCCTGCTATGAATCATTCAGAAAGGGGGGTGTAATTAGTAAACATCCCTGGTAGTCAATGCAGCATCGGTTTGAAGTAATTACAGGCAGTCCTCAAAATTACGACCATAATTGGGATCAAAATTTCAGTCATTAAGTGAGTTGCACCCAATGTTAGGACATTTCTGCCACGGTGGTTTAAGGAATCACTGCTGTTGTTATGCAGTTGTTAAGTGAATCCAGCTTTCTCCATAACAGACCTTTTTTCACACTTACAACAGCTGCAGCATCCCCATGATCATGTGATCAGAATTTGGCTGTTTGGCAATTGACTCATACTTATGATGGTCGCAGTGTCCTGGGGTCAAGTGATCCCCTTTTGTGACCTTCTGACAAGCAAAGTCAACGGGGAAGCCCGTTTCACTTAACAACCGTGTTACTAACTTAACAACTGCAGAGATTCACTTAACAACTGTGGCAAGATAGGTCATAAAATGGGGCAAAGCTCACATAACTGTCTTGCTTAGCAACAGAAATTTTAGTCTCAATTATGGTCCCAAGTTGGGGACCACCTGTATCCCCTTTCCACAATATGGCTTGTTTAATCTTAGCTGGTAGACATTATTGTCTATCACTTAAGGTGTGCTTACCCAGACGAATACAGTTTATACAACAAACCATGTTTAACCCAACCATGGTTTAACATGATGCATCAACCCAGCCCATGACAAGGGCTTCCTGTGACTCAAATTTAGCACCATGATGGTGCAGGATTTGCTAAGAATGAGAAGCCCAAATGTGTCCTTTAAAGGAAAAAGGAATACAGATAGTCCTTGACTTATAACCACAAAATTTCTGTTGTTAAGTGAGACAGTGCCCCATTTTATGACTTTTCTTGCCACAGTTGCTAAGCAAATCATTGCAATTGTTAAGTTAGCAAGACACAGCGGTTAAGCGAATCTGGCTTTGCTAAATTAACTATTGTAAGTTTAAGAAGAGACTGGACAACCATTTGTCTGAAATAATGATGATGATGATGATGATGATGATGATGATGAAGAAGAAGAAGAAGAAGAAGAAGAAGAAGAAGAAGAAGAAGAAGAAGAAGAAGAAGAAGAAGAAGAAGAAGAAGAAGAAGAGGAGGAGGAGGAGGAGGAGGAGGAGGAGGAGGAGGAGGAGGAGTCAGACTAGAAGACCCAGAGGGAGGGATCCCTTGGGAAGATTCCTTGATCTCCAACTTCCTGCTTTAGGACTAGGGTCAAAACTTTCCCCTTTGGCCAGCTGTGGGGAGGAGGGTGTGAGTAAACTGGCTTATAACGATTTTCATTTTGGTGATGGTATTGAAAGGAAAGGGCTGTCTGTTGTTGTTAGCTATCTAGA
>NW_015386458.1:519885-522915 GCF_001527695.2 Protobothrops mucrosquamatus | reverse complement strand
AGGAGGAGGAGGAGGAGGAGGAGAAGAAGAAGAAGAAGAAGAAGAAGAAGAAGAAGAAGAAGAAGAAGAAGAAGAAGAAGAAGAAGAAGAAGAAGAAGAAGAAGAAGAAGAAGAAGAAGACAACGACGACGACTTTGGAAGGGACCTTGGAGATCATCTAGTCCAGGGGTGTCAAACTCAATTTCATTGAGGGCTGCATCAGCATTGTGGTTGCCCTTGGGGGGCGCGGCTGTGGCCAGGGTGGGTGCGGCCTACTGGGTGGGCATGGATGGAGTGGGTGGGGCCTCCTGGGTGGGCATGGCCAGCTCTACATCGTTCATGTCAAGGGTGCCTTTGGGGGCCTGGGCAGGAGTGGGGCAGATCTGAGGGTCTCTGGCAGAAGGGGGTGGGACCGGGGCAAGCGCCAAGGCATGGTGCATTTCTTCATTCCTCACAAAGGGTGACCCCTCCCCAGCACGCACCCAGGGGGCGGGGCCGACACGGCAGGGGCTGGTTCCTCGCTGTTTCTAGACAGCCTTGTGGAGCTAAGACTGAATGCGTTTCAGCATAGATGGCCACCACAAAGTTGTACATTGGCTCCCGGCCGGCCTGGGCCAGGGCCAAGGCAGCGGGGGCCGTTCCCTCACTGTTTCCAGGATGGCTTCGCGGGCCACATGAAACCACTTCACATCTGGCTCCCGGGCCTTGTGTTTGACATGTCTGATCTAGTCCAACCCCCTGCTCAGGCAGGAAACCCTATACCAGTGGTGGCGAACCTATGGCAAGCGTGCCAGAGGTGGCACTCAGAGCCCTCTCTGTGGGCACGCCGCCATGTCCCGGAGATGGCAACTGTCCCTCTTCAACCAGCCTCCTGCTGACTCGCCGAGGTCCCACGTGGCCGGATGCATCCCAACACGGCTGGTTTCCCTCCCCCCCATCCCATCCCTCCTGGCCTCACATGCTCTCCTTTTCCTGGGCATGACCCACTGCATCGCCTCCTCAGCTGTCGGCCAGCAGTCCAGCTCAGAGGCAGCTTCTCTGAACTGCTGGCGGTGGGCTGCAGAGCCCCAGAGTGTGCCGGTCAAGGGGCCGGCAGGTTGTGGCTGCTGACGGACACTGTCGACTTCCATGTGCTCGATGGCCTCTGTGTGCGGGGGCTGATGGTGTCAGACAGCAGGCACCCCCACCCTGCCTCGCTTTGCCTCGCTTTGCCTCGCCTCACCCCGCAGGACGAGCCTCCTGCCCACCGCCCCACCTGCCAGAGACCCCCTGGATCTCTCCCAACCCCGCCCGGCCCCCACAGGAATCCTTCCCCACGAGCATCATCGAGGTGGCCACGCCCACCCAGTCTGCCATGACCACAGCCACACCGACCAGTGGGCCATGCCCACCTGGCACCCGGCGATACATAAATGGTTTTTGGGTTGCAGTTTGGGCACTCGGACTCTAAAAGGTTCGCCACCACTGCCCTATACCATTTCGGACAAACGACTGCATAATCTTTTCGTGAAAACCTCCAGTGATGGACCACCCACCGCTTCTAGAGGCAAGTGGTTCCACTGACTAATTGTTCTGACTGTCAGGAAGTTTCTCCTTAGTTCTAGGTTGCTTCTCTCCTTGATTAGCTTCCATCCGTTGCTTCTTCTCCTGCCTTCAGGGGCTTTGGAGAATATAGGGTTTCCTGCCTGAGCAGGGGGTTGGACTAGAAAACCTCCAAGGTCCCTTCCAACATTGTTGTTGTTGTTATTAGTTGAGGACTATGTGTAATATTTTTTCTGGTTTTCCTTCCTGATTGCCCAAAGATTCTTTTTTTTATATAATATTTTATTAATTTTCTATTATTACATTTCATTAGTGCTTGATAAACAACGTGTTGGCTGGGTTGATTTGTTTTGCCCAAAGATTTTCTCACAGTGACAGTTGCTGCAAGAAAAGGCTACCTCAGCACAGACCAACATTTAACCACCATTTGTCTTCCATTCCCCATCCTTCTTCCTCTCTTACATAAAGGGAAGAGGAAAATCATATTTTTACAGCAAAAAGCACCCAGTTTCACCCTTATCAAATCTTTCCTGCATGATCATATAAGTAGTCCTCAACCTACGACCACAGTTAAGCCCAAACTTTCCATTACTAAGTGAGAAATTTGTCAAGTGAGCTTTGCCCCATTTTACGACCTTCCTTGCTACAGTGGTTAAATGAATCACTGCAGTTGTTAAGTGAGTAACACGGTTGTTAAATGAATCTGGCTTTCCCTCATTGACTTTGTTTGCCAGAAGGACACTGCGACCGTCATAAATATGAATCAGTTGCTAAGCATCTGAATTTGGATCACATGACCATGGGGATGCTGCAATGGTCGTAAGTGTGAAAAACGGTCATAAGTCACATTTTTCAGAATAACAGTTAGAAGGAAATTCAGAGGTCTTATAATAATAATAAAGTTGGAAAGGACTTTGGAGGTCATCTAGTCCAACCCCCTGCTCAGGCAGGAAACCCTATACCGTTTCAGACAAGTGGCTGTCCAGTCTCTTCTTTCTGGAGGCAGGTTGTTCCACTGGTTAATTGTTCTAACTGTCAGGAAGTTTCTCCTTAGTTCTAGGTTGCTTCTCTCCTTGGTTAGTTTCCATCCGTTGCTTCTTGTCCAGCCTTCTAGTCCAACCCCCTGCCCCTATATCATTTCAGAGAAGCGATTATCCAATCTCTTCTTAAAAACTTCCAGTGTTGGAGCATTTACAGCTTCTGGAGGCAAGGAGTTCCACTGATTAATTGTTCCAACGGTCAGGAAATTTCAGCGTCCTTGTAACTTCGAACGGTTACTAAACAAACTGCTGTAACTCAAGGACTACCTTGAGGACCATATCGGGTTTTGGGAGCACGCACACGCTGCTTACAAGCTTGTGGATGCTCCGATCCTCAGGGCTCTACTCGACTTCCAGGGACTTCAGATCCTCGGGCCCGGGACCATCGGCTGATGTTGTGCAACGCCAGGTCCGTGGTAAATAAGGCCCCCCTCATTCAAGAGCTTATTCAAGAGGGGGGAGCGGACCT
>NW_015386458.1:511513-517754 GCF_001527695.2 Protobothrops mucrosquamatus | reverse complement strand
TCCGCCGCGCCCTTAAGACATGGTTATTCCAGCTTGCGGGACTGGCC
Source organism: Protobothrops mucrosquamatus (assembly GCF_001527695.2). NCBI lineage: Eukaryota > Metazoa > Chordata > Lepidosauria > Squamata > Viperidae > Protobothrops > Protobothrops mucrosquamatus. The sequence goes on along the minus strand of NW_015386458.1, from coordinate 517,707 downwards.
TAGGGGAAAATTTTTAGTGGGGGTTTTAAAATAATTTTAAATTACTTAGACCAATTATTAATATTTGTCTTTTAATCAAGTTTTAATCTGTAGCTTTGGTATTTTGTATTTTTATCTGGTTGTTAGCCGCCCTGAGTCCGCAAGGAGAAGGGAGGGATATAAATATAAACAATAAATAAATAAATAAATAAATAAACTTGATTTTCATGTCATAACTGTCTTCCCAAAACTCGGGGAAATGGTGTCACAGCTATTTAGCCACCTGTGGCTCATTTGGTGATCCGGAGAGCGCTAATCGGTGACCCCGGGCGTCGTTTCTTCCTTTTATCAAATATGTGCACAATTTTGGACACGCACTGCTGCGTGTGTAGTCAGCTGGATCTCAGTGTTCAGACAGCCTGCAGCTTTTCTGTGCTCACAGAGAGAGAGAGAGACACATACACACACGTCCCCAAAAAACAAGAAACAGGGCAATGCCCCCCTCCCTCCCCCCCCACATGCTGAAAGGAAGCAACTGGGATAACCACAATGCCGGCCAGCAAATTTTGCAAGCCTCATTAAGTGCTCGGCAAATGCGTTAATAATTCGGGGCTGGAACAAGTGAATCAGAGACAAACGCCGGGGACCCAGGTTCGGGGAGCAGAAAAGTGGGAAAAAGAGCAGAAAAAAACAAAATGGATTTTTTTTTCCTGCATTGGGTTGATGCGCTGCCACCTGCTTTTTTTTTAAAAAAAATAAAAATAAAAATGAGCATGGTGTTAAAATGACTTTACGGAATTAAGGCCTGAGCAGTTGGGGATGTTTGCTCGACTCTGCAGAGATAAGGAACAAGGGAAGGAGTGTCTTCCTCTGTCGGTGTGGTCTTACAGTGAGGGGTTGGGGAGACTGGACTAGATGATCTCCCAGGCCCCTTCTAATGCTTTGAGTCTCTGATTCACTAACGAACAGACTCTGCTAAATTCAGAATTCCAGGGATCATAGGAGATTACTGGAATTCAAATCTGGGGCATTCTGTTAGCTGAAGATGAGAGTCATCTCATAGTATAATGGGGAAGGCACCAAAGTAGAAACCAGGTGGTGGTGAGTTCTAGTCTTGTCTCAAACATGAAAGTTGGCAAGGATACTTTGGGCCAATCACCGAGAGATGATGAGTTCTAGTCTTGCCTTAGCCATGAAAGAGGGTTGGATGTTTTTGCCCATTCACCAGGCAACTAGGAATTTTAGTTTCCATTTAATTTCCTGCCTGAGCAGGGGGTTGGACTAGATGACCTCCAAGGTCCCTTCCAACTTTACTACTACTACTACTACTACTACTACTACTACTACTACTACTACTACTACTACTATTATTATTATTATTATTATTATTATTATTATTATTATTATTATTATTATTATTATTATTATTATTATTATGCATAAAAACCATCTGGGAAATGGTTTGGGCCAATCACGAGGAGATGGTGCGTTCTAGTCTCACTTTAGACATGAAAGCCAGCTGGGTGACTTTGGGCCAATCACCAGGAGACGGGGAGTTCTAGTCCCGCCTTAGCCATGAAAGCTGGCTGGGTGACTTGGGCCAATCACCAGGAGACGGTGATTTCTAGTCCAGTCTTAGCCATGAAAGCCGTCTGGGTGAGTTTGGGCCAATCACCAGGAGATGGGGAGTTCTAGTTCCGCCTTAGCCATGAAAGCCAGCTGGGTGAGTTTGGGCCAATCACCAGGAGATGGGGAGTTCTAGTCCAGTCTTAGCCATGAAAGCCGTCTGGGTGAGTTTGGGCCAATCACCAGGAGATGGGGAGTTCTAGTTCCGCCTTAGCCATGAAAGCCAGCTGGGTGAGTTTGGGCCAATCACCAGGAGATGGGGAGTTCTAGTTCCGCCTTAGCCATGAAAGCCATCTGGGTGAGTTTGGGCCAATCACCAGGAGATGGGGAGTTCTAGTCCCGCCTTAGCCATGAAAGCCATCTGGGTGACTTTGGGCCAGTCCCTCTATCTCAGTCCAAATTAAGGATTGCTCCCATGGTCTTCTGTGCCTTCCAGACCAACAGTGAGCAAACTCTACAGGTGTTGAACTACAATTTCCAGCATTCCTCACCCTTGGCCACGCCTCTTGGGAATGCTGGGAGTTGAAGTTTGGAAAGTCAGACAATGTCTCTAGACTACAGGTAGTTCCTGAGTTACAATAGTTCATTTTATGACCTAGAATGCGGCATCCCCCTGGTCACATGATCAAACTTCAGACGCTTGGCAAATTGATTCACATTTACGAACGGTTGCAGTGTCCCGGGGTCACAACCTTCTGACCAGTAAAGTCAATGGGGAAGCCAGATTTGCTTAACAACCATGTGACTCACTTAACAACTGCAGGGATTCATTTAACAACTGGTCATTAAATGAGGCAAAGCTCACTTAACAACTGTCTCGCTTAGTAACAGAAATTTCGGGCTCAGTCGTGGTCATAAGTGTAGGTCGATCTTGACGATCTATTGGAGTTGCCTCCACAAAGTTGCAACCTTCTAGATCCTTCCCAGTGGATCTTTTCATCCTCCTCTGCATTTCGTACCTTGCGACCGTCATAAACACGGGTCAGTTGCCAAGTGTCTGAATTTTGATCACGTGACCTCAGGGATGCTGGGTGGGAAACAGTCCTAAGTCACTTTTTTTCCAGTGCCGTTGTAACTTTGAACAGTCACTAAATGAACCGTTGTCACTTAATCATAATAATAATAAAGTTGGAAGGGACCACAGAGGTCATCTAGTCCAACCCCCTGCTTGAGGACTGCCTGTATTAATTTAGCTACCGTGCTGTATAGAAGGGGTAACAGAGAAACGTTAAGATAGACTTTCTGGGTTTTTTTCCCCATTAAAACAGCAGCAAGATATATGGGGAATATTTTTTTTTTTTTTTTAGTTTTTTCCTTCTTGCAATAAAGATGTCAAAACATTATAATGTGCAAGAATTCTTTCAGACAAGTGGAGAATGTTTGCTTAATGCCTGTTACGGGAAAATAACCTCTGAAATACGATACGGGAGATCTGTCAGCCCTTCTAGGTGGCCCAGACAAGAAATCAATACCGGGAGTATTAAAATTACTTTTATGACAAGGAGGCAGTTTAAAAAAAAAAAAGGTCTGAAAGCACAATTCTTCCCCACCCCCCACCCGGGCCTTTAAAGGCGGTGGTCCCCAACTAGCAATCAAGGTTGGGTTAGGGTTAGGGATTTTTCCTCCCCCCCTCCCTCCCTCCTCTCTTTTCTTCATTCCTTCCTCTTCCTCTTCCCTTTCCTTTCTATCTTCCTTCCTTCCTGATTCATTTCCTCCTCCCTTGCTTCCTTCCCCCTTCTTTCTTTCTCTCTTTTCTTCCGTTCTTCTCTCTTCCTCTTTCTTTTCTTCCTCTGTTCCTTCCCTCCCTCCTTCCTTTTTCCTTTCTTTCTATCTTTCCTCTTTCCTTCTCCTTTCCTTCCTCCCTCCCTCCCTTCCTTTCCTCTTTCTTTCCTTCCCTCCTTTTCCCTCTCCTTTCCTTTCTTCCTTCCTGATTCATTTCCTCCTTCCCTCCTTCTTTCCTTCTCTCTTTTCTTCCGTCTATCCTTTCTCTTTTCCTCTTTCTTCCTCTGTTCCTTCCTTCCCTCCTTCCTTTTTCCTTTCTTCCTCTCTTTCCTCTTTCCTTCTCCCTCCTTCCCTTCCTCCCTCCCTCCCTTCCTTCCCTCTTCCTTTCCTTCCCTCCTCTTCCCTCTCCTTTCCTTTCTTCCTTCCTGATTCATTTCCTCCTCCCTTGGTTTCTTCTCTCCTTCTTTCCTTCTCTCTTTTCTTCCGTCTATCCTTTCTCTTTTTCTTTCTCTGTTCCTTCCTTCCCTCCTTCTTCCTTTTTCCTCCCTCCCTCCCTCCCTTCCTCCCTCCCAGCATGTTGCATAGAATTTATACAAAAACCTCAACCCACGGTGGAGCAGAATGAAACCAGCTTTAGTGTAGGACAGTGGTTCTCAACCTGTGGGTCGGGACCCCATTTGGGGTCGATCGACCATTTCACGGGGGTCGCCAAGCAAGGCTGTCCGCCAATTTTTTTGTCCGCCATTTTTTTTGTCCGTCATTTTTTTCCCCTTTTCCGGCGGGTGCCTTACCTCCCTTGGGCTGGGCCAGCTGGTGGTCGGCCTGCTCCGTCTCTGCCGCTTGCCAGCTACGCCTCGGCCGGCGCAGGGGGCGGAACCACGCATGCGCGGCGCTCCCAGGCAGGGAAAGTCCTCAACTTACGACCAGTTGGGTAGTCCTCGACTTACGACCGGTTTAGTCCTCGACTTACGACCGGTTTAGTCCTCGACTTATGACTGGTTTAGTCCTTGACTTACGACCGGTTGGGGTCGTGGCATTAAAAAGGTTGAGAACCACTGGTGTAGGAGAAGAGCAAGTCAGAACAGATGCAGTTAAGGCAGTGGTTCTCAACCTGTGGGTCGGGACCCCATTTGGGGTCGATCGACCATTTCATGGGGGTCGCCAAGCAAGGCTGTCCGCCATTTTTTTTTGTCCGCCATTTTTTTTGTCCATTTTTTTCCCCTTTTCCGGCGGGTGCCTTACCTCCCTTGGGCTGGGCCAGCTGGTGGTCGGCCTGCTCCGTCTCTGCCGCTTGCCAGCTACGCCTTGGCCGGCACAGGGGGCGGAACCACGCATGCGCGGCGCTCCCGGGCAGGGAAAGTCCTTGACTTACGACTGGTTGGGTAGTCCTCGACTTACGACCGGTTTAGTCCTCGACTTACGACCGGTTTAATCCTCGACTTACGACCGGTTTAGTCCTCGACTTACGACCGGTTGGGGTCGCGGCATTAAAAAGGTTGAGAACCACTGAGTTAAGGGGATGCAGAGATAAAAAATATCTGAAAACAAAAATGACACAGCAAAGGCCTGGGGTGGGGGAGGCACTGGGGCAGTGACAGAAAAGTGGCAGAGAAAAGCAGGAGGCCCTTGCCACCAGTACTCCATATCCCCAGACCGGGGGCAGATAGGAGATCTTCTAGAGAGAGAATTCTAGTGGCCAGTAGTTCCACTGGCCAAGCCCTATCTCCTTTAATTCTCCCTTCGAACCTTCCTCAACTCCTCCCTTTCCAATCAATAAAACAGTATTTAAATATCACAGGAGGAAGCAAAGGAACCCCTCCCAACTCCCTGAGTAGTCCTCTACTTACGACGGTTCATTTAACGACAGTTTGAAGTTACAGCAGCACAGAAAAAAACGACTTATGACGATTTTTCACACAAGCATGGAAGCATTACACGATCAAAATTCAGATGCTTGATGAGTGACTCGTGTTTATGACCGTTGCAGTGTTCCAGGGTCACAACTTACGACAGGCAAAGTCAAACGGGGAAGCCAGATTCACTTAACAACCATGCTTCACTTAACAGCTGCAGTGACTCACTTAACAACTGTGGCAAGGAAGGTCGTAAAGTGGGGCAAAATTCACTTAACTGTCTCGCTTAGCGACGGAAAATTCAGACTCAACTGTGGTCATAGGTCGAGGACGACCTGTACCTTTTCTAGCATTGTGTCTGTCTTAAAGGAGTCTTATTTCTTAAGCTCGGTCCAAAGGCATTTTCTAGATTTTGGGAATGTATTGATTGTCTGGATAATCGAGATATTGTCCCAGTTAATTGCCTTCAAAAATCCAATATTTGCTGCGGGGAAGATTGGTGGGTTAGATCACCCCGCTAAATGAATATTTTGTTTATTATTTTTTTAGCCCGGTAATAAAAATAGTTGACAGTCCAGAAAGAAAAACTCACCTCGGGGACTGCAAATTGCTTTCTCTCGAGCTTCTTCGGTAAAAGAAGTTATCCCAGGATTTTACGTTTTGCAGGCTGAGTCAGTAAGCAAACAGAAATAGAGAGCACAAAACCGATCAATATCTCAGCAGAGAAAAATTCAGACAAGAATGTTATTCATTCACAGGGAGTCCTCGATTTAACGACCACAATTGGAACCAGAATTTCCCAAGTCGGTCGCTAAGTGAGTCGCATCTGATTTTACGACTTTTTTCGGCCATGGTTGTTAAGTGAATCACGGCGGTTGCTAAGTTCAGCATGCGGCTGTTAAGCAACTCCAACTTCCCCCGTGGACTTTGCGTGGTTAGGACGGTCGCAAACGGCGATCACGTGAACCCAGGACGCTGAAAGAGTCATAAATACGTGCTGGTTGCCAAGTGTCT
>NW_015386458.1:494013-506513 GCF_001527695.2 Protobothrops mucrosquamatus | reverse complement strand
AACGCCTGTGAACTCTTTGCTGCCATCTAATGATTCGCAATTTTTGTAATTTAGGTGAAATAGTTTTAATTCTCTAATTTGGCCAATCTGGTACTAAAATCAGAACGGTGTCTGAGTTTGATGATCTTTTTTGCCACAGCTGTTAGGTGGATCACCGTAGTTGCTAAGTGAATCATGCGGTCATTAAGTGAATCCGACTTTCCTCATTGTCAAAAGCCAGTTGAGAAGGTCACAAATAGTGATCATGTGATCCTGGGATGCTGCAACCGTCATAAATATATGCCGGTTGCCAAGTTCCCAATTTTTGATCACATGATACTACAATGGTCGTAAGTATGGGGATTGGTCATAAAGCACTTCTCCCAGTCCTATTGTAACTTAAAACAGTCGCAAATTGAATGATTGTAAGTCAAGGACTATCTATACAGTATAAGCTACTCAGACTTACCAGTGTTAAGATGGGCGACTAATACATTTTACAAATAAATACAGGTAGTCCTCAACTTACGACCACAATTGAGCCCAAAATTTTTGTTGTTAAGTGAGACATTTGTTAAGTGAATTTTTCCACACTTTATGATCTTTCTTGACACAGTTGTTAAGTGAATCACTGCAGTTGTTAAGTGAGTAATATGGTCATTAAATGAATCCGGCTTCCCCATTGACTTTGCTTGTTAGAAGGGGATCACATGACCTCAGGATACTGAAACCATCGTAAAGACACGGTAGTTACCAAGCATTATATTTATAACGATTGCGCTATCCCCTTTTGCGACCATCTGACAAGCAAAATTAGCAAATGTGGTAAGTAAGGTCATAAAATGGAGATAAAACTCACTTAAGAACTGTCTCACTTAGCAATGGAAATTTTGGGCTCCCTTGTGGTCGTATGTGGAGGACTGCCTGTATAGCTTATAAGAAGATAGAATTAGTACATCTAATCTGATTCCTGTCTGATTTATCCTGCCAGCCCAAAATTGGAAATAAAGATATTTTTTTTTGCTCACGGGGCTTTCATGCTGCCAAGATGCAGATCATGGTTAACTGCTTAAGATGCTTGAAACAATAAGCTGATAATTTAAACCTCAGACTTTGTGCCCTGACCACAAACTCTTTATGCCACGATATCCATCACTGGCGACCAGTGACTTGACTGGCAAAATGATCCCAGAACAAACTGCTGTCATTGGTGTGGAAATATGATACAAGCTGGTGTGAAGGCTGAAATTGCAGGCGGGCTCCTGCCGACTTTCAGAAAAAAGCAATGAATATCATACATCTTAAAGACTGTCAAACAGCAGGCTTATCATTAACAGACAAACAGCTCTCTGTCTAAAGGAGTAAGTTTTCTTCTCATCGGGAACCAATGATTAAATTATCCCTAGATAGGAAAAACAACAGTCCAAGCCGGGAATAAACAACATGGAGACTGCTTTAGAAAGAAGGTTGCAGTTTATTGAAGAAGAGAGCCAGACAGGAAGATAGCTGTGGAAGAAAGAGAGTGAGCACATGTAGGGAGTGGGTTTTTATACCCTCTGGAGCCTTTTGTTTGGAGTTATTCCTGTGGCATGAACTTTGACCTGAGTCGGAGTGTGCCTTTCTGGTATTCTGATGGTGGTGGGTTAATCCTATTATGTCCCAAAGGTCATATCCTGCTTCCCTGGGGCTGTGGCTGATGACTCTTAGATTTTTGGTGTGTTGATTCTAAGGATCTTTCTTCCTAATCCCAGTTTCCTGATTCCAGTCTTTCTGACAAGATTATCACATCTGCATTTCTGCAGACTTGGTTCCTGTTTGGGGCACAGAGACTTGGGGGGGGGGTTGGTTTCTGCTTTTAAAATCCTTTAGGGAAATATTTCCAAAAATATTTCTTTCTCGGAGGGGGGCTGACTTCCCACAGATGGTTGACAATAGAATATTTGCAGCTCAGGGTTGAATTTTGGGGTCCCTCGTGCTCTCTGAGCTCGGGGGTTTTCTTGTAGACGTTTCATGACTCAGCTAGGTAACATCATCAGTGCTAGAAGGGAGGGGGGAGCGTAGGGAGCAGGAGAAGGAAGAGAGGAAGAGGAGGGGGAGGAGGAAGAGATGAGGAAGGGGGAAAGGAGGGGAGGAGGAGGAGACGGGAGGGGGAGGGGGAAGAGGAGAAGGGAGGAAGAGGGAAGAGCAGGGGAGGAAGAGCAGCGGGAGGAGGGGGAGGGGGAGGAGGAGGGGGAGGAGGGAGAGAAGGAAAAGAGGAAGAGGAGGAGGAGGAGAAAGAGAAGGAGGAGAAAAAAGGAGGGGGAGGAGGACAGGGAGGAGGAGGGGGAGGATGGAGGAGGAGCAGCAGGAGCATTGTAGGGTCTTTGGTGGTCTCCATCCTTGGCTGTATTTCTGCAGACATTTCATTACCGAACTAGGTCATATCATCCATGCAAGAAGGGAGTAGCACCCCAGAAGCTAACAAAGTTACCTGGTCGGGTTAGGAAATCCCTACAGGAAATCAACCAGACCCAACACTTTTTTTTCTTATCTTCTCACTTCTGAGTACAAGAAGTCCCCAATTTACAACTGGTTGGTTAGTGACTGTTCGACACGTACTGATCACAAAAAAACGCCACATATCACTCCAGATTCAAAAGTTCTGACATCCGGACAGTCTCCCCACCCCCACCCCAGTCACGTGACTGCATTTTGGATGCACAATAACTGGCCTGTATTACGGCCATGGGCAGCATCCTGTGGTTACGTAATTGTGATTTGTGATGTTTTTGGTGGAAACCAGCATTTGCATCCGGTTTCTGACGTATAAATTAATAAATAAATCCACACTTACACAAATAGAAGTAGACCTCGACTTACAACAATTTGAAATTCTACAAGCGTGGGAAAAAAAGTGACTTATGACCGTTTTTCACACTTATGACCGTTGCAGCATCCCCCTGGTCACGTGATCAAAATTTAAACCCTTGGCAACGGACTCATATTTATGATGGTTGCAGTGTCCCGGGTCATGTGATCTCCTTTTGCGACCTTCTGACAAATAAATTCAGTGGGGAAGCCAAATTCACTTAACAACTGTGTTACTAATTTAACAACTGCAGGGACTCATTTAACAACGGTGGCCACGAGGTCGTAAAACGGGGCAAAACTCAATTAACAAATAAATTCAGTGGGGAAGCCAAATTCACTTAACAACCGTGTTACTAATTTAACAACTGCAGGGACTCATTTAACAACGGTGGCCACGAGGTCGTAAAACGGGGCAAAGCTCAGTTAACAACTGTCTTGCTTAGCAATGGAAATTTGGGATTCAATTGTGGTCATAACTCAAGGACTCCAAGTGCATATATATATATATATATATATATATATGTTTTATGGCCGCCATGCTCGCTTAATGACCGCTGTAAAATCAGCTCACACCGTCACCTGCTTAAAAAATATCATGACTTATGCCCAAAATTGTGGGCTCAATTACAGTCATAAGTCGAGGACTGCTTCCAGCAGAGTAGTTAGGCCAATAAAAATGTTATTCGCCAGTGTCACAGAAATACAATTTTTGTGTACCATACCCAGCTATCATCTCCAACCCTGTCGCCTCAGGCATTCTTGGTTTTTATTCTGCCCCAAATCAACAATTTCTCCTTTTTTTTTCCTGGCCCCGAACTTTACTCCGAAAAGTTATTGCGTTCTCCACGTCTCTGTTTCTATATTGAATGACAAACCAGGAAATGTCTCAATCCCTAATGCAAACACACATGGATCATTGTGTTCTCCGAATGCGTCACCCCGCCCCAGGAATTAATCATTGCGGTCCCCCGCAAGACGGCGACAAATCTAAATATTTCTTTTACGCTTTCCAGTTCCGAGTTTTTGCATGCCAATTCTGAGTTCTTTGGGAGTTTTGCTCACATCTGAATCTGTGAATCAAGCTGAATAAAGAATTTAATGCAAATAAAGTGAATTCTGGGTAAAGGCAAATACACGGGTCCCGGAATAATGTTGCAGGACACAATCGGGGTTGTTTTCCGGGATCGGAGGTTTTGACTTATGAGCTTTCGGAGTCGTTCCATCTTCGAAGAACTTCTCTCTAGCAGAGTGTGTAATTTGAGCTATTCTATGTGTGGTATTTATGTGGTGCCTGGTTGTGTGTGGTTGTTGTTTGGGGGGGGGTGTCGATGGCTGGCTGTTGTTTCTTTGTGCTGCCAAGCCATCGGCCCCCAAGTACCTTATTAAACTGGTAGTAAATCAGCATTCCTGTAGATTGACAAAGGGCCCATTTCCCAGGCTTCAATCATTTCCCTGGCTGTTTTTGTATCTGCTCGGCCGACAATCTTAGTAGCTGTGAAAATGAACGTATGTCCTTGTTTATTTGATTCACCGCCAGCTTATCGGGTACCTGGGAGCCAATGACTTGGCAGCACAAGGAAACAACAGCCAATGACAGCTGACCATTAACATTCCAATCAACAACTGAAAGACCACACACAACCAGGCACCACATGAATATGACACATCAAATAGCCCAAAGCACACATTCTGGTAGAAAGAAGTTTCCTAAGGATGGGCTCATGAGTCCAAAAGTGTGAAAGAATTTTGGTCCCGGATTGAATTCTGCAAAACGAATTCCAGATCCTAGGAGAGAAGACCGGATAGCAATATTTTTTTCCTATTTAATTATCTATTAATCAAATTTACACACCACCCTGCTCAGTATCAAAGTGGCTCTGAGTGATTTATAGGAAAGGAGAGAAAAAAAAAACCTTGCAAAATTGGACTTTAAAATGTGGAGAGAGCTGCCTCTAACCATCAAACCAGCCCTTTTCAGCTGTACAGGTAGTCCTCAACTTACAACCGTTTGTTTAGTGACCGTTTGAACTTACAAAAATGACTTATGACTATTTTTCATACAATCACTGCAGCATCCCACGTAGTCACGGGATCAAAATTCAGACGCTTGGCAACTGACTCGTACTTATGACGGTTGCAGTGTCCCAGGGACATGAGATCCCCTTTTGCGACCTTCTGACAAGCAGAGTCAATGGGGAAGCCTGATTCACTTAACGACCGTGTTACTCATTTAACAACTGCAGTGGTTCATTTAGCAACTACGGCAAGAAAGACTGTAAAATGGGGCAAAATTCACTTAACAGACGTATCACTTAACAACAGAAATTTGGGGCTCAATTGTGGTTGTCAGTCAAGGAGTACTTATGATAGTGGACAGTATAAATCTAGGTGGGGGGAGCACATTTTATGATAAGGAGTCGTAGTGGCGCAGTGGTTAGAATGGAGTATTGCAGGCTGACTCTGCCGACCGTCAGCAGTTCGATCCTAACTGGCTCAAGGTTGACTCAGCCTTCCATCCTTCCGAGGTCGGTAAAATGAGGACCCAAAGTGTTGAGGGGTGCAAGATCCTGACTCTGTAAACCGCTTAGAGAGGGCTGTAAAGCACTGTGAAGCGGTATATAAGTATTTTTGCTGTTGCTATGGCTATCTTTCTTTGTTGCCCATCTAGGTAACATCAGCAGGAACTGCACCAGGGATGGCTGGTCAGAAATTTATCCTGCCCCCTATCCCGTGGCTTGTGGGTATAACTCCAACATGACAACCACTGAGGAACAGGTCAGTACAAGGGGAACCAAGTCAGGGGAGGGGGGAGAAAAAAAAGAAAGAAAAAGAAAGAAAGAAAGAAAGAAAGGAAGAGGGAAGGAAGGAAGGAAAGAAGGAAGGAAGGAAGAAAGGGAGGGAGGGAGGGAGGAAGGAAGGAAGGAGGGAGGAAGGAAGGAAGGAAGGAAGGAAGGAAGGAAGGAAGGAAGGAAGGAAGGAAGGAAGGAAGGAAGGAAGGAAAAAAGGGAAGACAGGAGGGAGGGAGGAAGGATGGAAGGAAGGAAGGAAAGAAGGAGGAAGGAAGGAAGGAAAGAAGGAGGAAGGAAGGAAGGAAGGAAGGAAGGAAGGAAGGAAGGAAGGAAGGAAGGAAGGAAGGAAGGAAGGAAGGAAGGGAAGACGGGAGGGAGGGAGGGAGGGAGGAAGGAAGGAAGGAAGGAAGGAAGGAAGGAAGGAAAGAGACCAAAAAGAAAAGAAGGAAGTTGACTAAGAGAGCTCTGTTTATTTAGTTGTATCCAACCTTTATTATTATTACAAATAACTCAGCAGCAAACCTTTCTCCTCCTATTTTCCCCTGAAAAACAACCCTGTGAGGTGGGTTGGGCTGAGAATAGGGACTTGTCTGAAGTCACCCAGGTGGCTTTCTTGTCTAAAGGCGGGACTAGAACTCCCCGTCTCCTGGTGATTGGCCCAACGTCACCCAGCCGGCTTTCATATCTAAGGCAACACTTGAACACACAGCTTTCTGTTTTCTAACCTGGTGCCATAACCACTGGACCAAACTGCCTCTCTTGTACTTGAAGGATGGCCACAGCACTGATACAAGCAGGGCACAGCTGGTGTCCTTGCAGGACAGTTGTGTTGCTGTTATTGTGGTTGAGACGGTCATTGAAACCTACTCCATGTAAGGCTCAGTTTGCAGGTAAAGAAAGTCCTCGGCTTATAACCACAGGATGCCTAACCAAGGCAATTGTTAAGTACTCACTTAACACCCGATTTTACCACTTTTTCCCCCCTGGTTGTAAAATGAATCACTGCAGTTGTTCAATGAGTCCCACAGTTGTGAAGCCAATCCCGCTTTCCCCACTGACTTTGCTTGCCAGAAAGTGGATGGGAAGATTTTTGCTGCAACAGTCGTAAGTGTGAGGACCCACACTTTTTTCAGTACTGTTTTAAGTTCGAATGGTCGGTAACCGAACTGTTGTAAGTTGAGGACTACCCTTAGAGATAACTAGACAAAAGATGCTTCAGAACGAGGACTTAATGGCTTCTCGGTTTATTTAATTCAGGGGTCTTCAAGTTTGCCCCTTTGATGACTTGTGGATTTCAATTCCCAGAATTCCTCAGCCAGGCACGCTGGCTGAGGAATTCTGGGAGTTGAAGTCCACAAGTCATTAAAGGGCCAAGTTTGAAGACCCCTGATTTAATTAGTCCTCGACTTACAACAATTTATTTACTGACCATTCAAAGTGGCCACCTCACTGAAAAAAGGGACTTATGACCATTTTTCACACTTACGACCGTTGTAGCATCCCCAGGGTCACGTGATCAAAATTCGGGATGCTTGGCAATTGACTCATACTTACGACGGTCGCGGTGTCTCTGGGGTCACGCGATCCCTTTTTTTGTGATCTTCTGACAAGCAAATTCAATGGGTGAAGCCGGATTCATTTAACGACTATGTGACTAACTTAAACAACTGCAGGGACTTGCTTAACAACTGTGGCAAGGAAGGTCGTAAAATGGAGCAAAAACTCTGCTTAACCATTGTCTTGCTTAGCAACGGAAATTAAGTGTTTAATTGTGGTCGTAAGTCGAGGACTGCTTGTATTTGTCAATCCAGATGGAAGTGTTGATCGCTTTATTGTGCTCTCTCTCTCTCTTTTGTCAGAGTGTCATCTTTTACGGCACAGTGAAAACCGGATACACAATCGGACACAGCTTGTCTCTCATTGCTTTAGCAGCTGCCATGATGGTCCTCTGCGTCTTCAGGTAATGGGAATCACCTGGACCTGGGATTGGGGGAGGGGCACAGAGGTTGGGCTTCTTCGCCCCCCAAATGCAGCCCTCTATAAAGGCCGTCTTCAAGTTACAGCCACAGTGGTGTTCCCAATTTCCATTGCTGAGCAAAACCGTTCTTAAGTGATTTTTTTTACCGCATTTCGCCACGACCTTTCTTGTCGAAGTTGTTAAGTAGATCCCTGCAGTTGTTTAAGTTAGTGACACGGGGTTGTTAAGTGAATCTGGGCTTCCCCTGTGCCTTTGTTTGTCAGAAGGATTCGCAAAAGGGAATCGCGTGACACCCCCCGGACACTGGGACCGTCATAAATATGAGTCAGTTGCCAAGCATCTGAATTGTGATCTCGTGACCCTGGGGATGGTGCAACGGTCGCAAGTGTGAAAAACGGACAGTGCCGTTGTATCTTTCGTCACTAAACAAATGGTTACAAGTCAAGGACTATCTGTAATAGTGTTTCTCAACCTTCACAACTTGAAGATATGTGGACTTTTCTAGCTTCCTCTTCCTCCTATTTCTTTTCCTCCTTCTCGTCCGCCATCATTTTCTTCTTCTCCTCCATTTCCTCTTCCTCCTCTTCTCCTCCTCCTCCTCTTCCTCGTCCTCCTCCTTCTTCTTCTCATTCTCTATTACCTTCTCCTTCTTCTCCTCCATTTTCTCTTCCTCCTCTCCTTCCCCTCCTCCTCTTACTCTTCCTCCTCCTCTTCCTCCTTCTTCTCTTCCTCCTCCATCACCTTCTTCTCCTCCATTTCCTCTTCCTCTTCCCCTCTTCCTCCCCCTTTTCCTCCTCATCCTCCATTACCTTCTTCTCCTTCTCCATTTCCTCCTTCTCCTCCTCCTCCTCCTCCTCCTCCTCCTCCTCCTTCTCATCCTTTTCCTCCTCCTCCTCCTCCTCTTCCTCCTCCTCCTCTTCCTCCTCCTCCTCCTTCTTCTCCTCCTCTATTACCTTCTCCTTCTTCTTCTCCATTTTCTCTTCCTCTTCCTCCTCCTCCTCCTCATTCTTCTCTTCCTCCTCCTCCTCCATCACCTTCTTCTCCTCCATTTCCTCTTCCCCTCCTCCTCCTCCTCTTCCTCCTCTTCTTCCTCATCCTCCATTACCTTCTTCTCCTTCTTCTTCTCCATTTCCTCCTTCTTCTCCTCCTCCTCTTCCTACTCCTCCTTCTCATCCTTTTCCTCCTCCTCCTCCTCCTCCTCCTCCAAAATCCAGCCCTACTAGCTAGGGAATTCTGGGAGTTGAAGTCCACACACTTTAACCCTCTTTTCAACCTGCTTGTCCATCAAGCCTAAAAGAGAAGCTTCTGGCTTCGTCTGAACTTTCAGCTGAAGAATGCTCCGAATTAAGCAGTTTTCCGATTCTCAGCTTCCTTTGACGTCCACTGGAGATGATCGGAAGCACCTTCAGATACGTGAAAAGTCCAACATGTCCTCTTTCTCCTTTCCAGGAAGTTGCACTGCACCCGGAATTACATCCACATGCATCTGTTTATGTCCTTCATCCTGCGTGCCGTGGCTGTCTTCATCAAGGACATCATTTTGTTTGAAAACGGAGAATCGGAGTATTGCTTCGTAGGCTCGGTCAGTCTTGCCTGTTGTCCACTCTGTCCAGTGTCTCCTACCTTGGAATGTTGCTTCTCCATTCCCCGTAATTTAACCGCAGGCAGCCCTTGACTTATGACCACAGTTAAGCCCAAAGTTTCTGTCGCTAAGGGAAACATTTGTTAAGTGAGTTTTATGACCGTTCTTGCCCCAGTTGTTAAATGAATCACTGCAGTTGTTAA
This sequence comes from Protobothrops mucrosquamatus, assembly GCF_001527695.2. Taxonomy (NCBI): domain Eukaryota; kingdom Metazoa; phylum Chordata; class Lepidosauria; order Squamata; family Viperidae; genus Protobothrops; species Protobothrops mucrosquamatus. Next base: position 497,132 of record NW_015386458.1, on the reverse strand, counting down.
GTGAGTCACACGGTTGTTAAGTGAATCTGGCTTCCCCACGGCCTTTGCTTGTCAGAAGGTCGCAAAAGGGGGATCACATGACACCCCCGGGACGCTGCGGCCGTCATAAATATGAGACAGTCACCAAGCAGCCAAATTCTGATCACATGACCATGGGGACGCTGCAACGGTCATAAGTGTGAAAACTGGTCATAAGTTACTTTTTCAGCGTTGTAACAGTCACTAAATGGACTGTTGTAAGTCGAGGACTACCTATATTCAGGTGTATCATTTTATTTTTCTTCTTTTCCTAAAATGTATAAATACGAGCGCATTTTTTCGTCTGAAGAATTCCCTACGGTCGTTTTCTAGAGGGTACAACTAGTCCTCGGTTTTACAACAGTTCATTTAGTGACCGTTCAAAGTTACAATGGCACTGAAAAAAGTGACTGATGACCGTTTTTCACACTTAACGACCGTTGCAGCTTCCCCACGGTCAGGTGATTGTGAACCCTGCATTTTTCAAGACACCATCTGGGTGTCTAGCCAATTCTGCATTGATCCCAGTTTAACAATGGACTTTTTTGAGAGAGAGAGGGAGAAAGGGAGGGAGAGAGGGGGGGAGGGAGAGAGAGAGGGGGGGAGGGNAGAAAGGGAGAAAGGGAGAGGGAGGGAGGGAGAGAGAGGGAGGGGGAGAGAGGGAGGGAGGGAAAGAGGGGGGAGAGAGAAATTTCACTTGCCAACATTGATCCTCATTGTCGGCTTCCATAGATTTAACCAACATTAAAGAATGATGCTAACCAGCGCTTCTGTTCTTCCCTGCCGTAATCGGTTTTCTTCCCAATCATTTTTGCTGAAGTTCTGCATTTATACCTCAGAATTATATTACAGCCTTGTGTCTCCAGTTTTGAAAGCTGCCCATCTGATATTATGCTAACACACATCACAAACAGCACAATTGGTCCTGTTGTTTGTCCATTCCTGGTTAGCTGTGTTTGCTTGATCCACACCAAAGAGCAAGCGAGCAATCATGTTTTATTAAATTGCTTGTTTAGGGAGGGCAAAAGAAATTTTATAGAGGTTTCCCATACTCATAATCGTGATATCAAATAATATACAGGTAGTCCCTGACCACAGTTGAGCCCAAATTTTATGTTGCTAACCGTTGTTAAGTGAGTTTTGCCCCATTTTACGACCTTTTGCCACAGTTGTTAAGTGAATCACTGCAGTAGCTAAATTAGTCACACAGTTGTTAAGTGAGTTTTGCCCCATTTTACGACCTTTTGCCACAGTTGTTAAGTGAATCACTGCAGTAGCTAAATTAGTCACACAGTTGTTAAGTGAATCCGGCTTCCCCATACTTATGTCAGTTGCCAAATGCCTGAATTTGGATCACGTGATGCAAAGGTCGTAAGTGTGAAAAATGGTCAGAAGTCGCTTTTTTTGTTGCCGTTGTAACTTCAAACAGTTACTAAATGAGTTGTGAATCGAGGACTACCTGTGTATTGCTTTAATTTAATTAAATTACTTTAATCGATTGGTGAATGAAATGATTAAAAATAATTTTATAATTATTTTGTATAATATTCTGCATAATAATTGTAATTTTCTTTTAAATGCTTAGTCATGCCACGAAAAGACCAATCAGTCTTCAAAGTATCCATTAAATAAGCTACCCAAAATTTTTTTAGAGGAATAATACTCTACGGATACTCCTCAGTTTTGTAACCACAATTGCACCCAACAATTCCATTGCTAAACAAAGCAGTTGCTAAGTGAATTTTGCTCCATTTTATCACCTTTTGTGCTATAGTTATTAAGTGAGTCATATGGTTGTTAAGTGAATCAGGCTTCCTCCCATTGACTTTGCTTGTCAAAAGGTTGCAAAAGGGGATCCTGTGATCCCGAGACTCTGTGACCGTCATAAATACGAATCAGTTGCCAAGCAACCGGATTCTAATCACGTGATCCTGGAGAGTCTACAACGGTCGTAAGTGAGAAAAACGGTCATAACTCAGTGCCATTGTAACTTTGAATGGCCACTAAACGAATTGTGGTAAGTCAAACTATGCCTTCAAGTTTAGTTTGTAATTTAAAATGGTCACTAAATGAATAATTACTGAATATTTGACCGCAGATCGAACAGGGCCTCACCTTTTCAAATAACAAAGAATGCTCTTTTTTTAATTGCCTAATTAAATTTGTCAGTTGCAAACTTTGTGTAAAAACACATCCGGAGTGTAAAAACCAAGCAGGATATTGCTAATGTAAGCCAGCCTGCACAAGCTAATAAAAACCAACCGGTGGGGAAAAACAAACAAATATACATAATATTGCGTAATATTCCCCCCCCCCCCCCAATACAGGCGTTGACTTCTTAGCGTATGTGACAGCAGTTTTAGTCCTGGAGAGAGAGAGAGAGAGAGAGAGGAAAAAAAGTTTTGCCAAATCACTTTTACAATCTCTAAATATAAAGAGGTCGTTTGGGGTCATTGTTCTTACGGGTGACAGAAAGATTACCGCAAAGAAATACTATAAAAAAGACAAACAGCCTTAATAACCCACTATATTCTTTCTGATTCGCGGCTGTTCCTTCCTTTCTTCCGCCATTGGGGGGGGGGGAAACAAGACTTAAACTGGACGCCAAAGATTTTGCTTCCCTGAACACTTTTGGTGGGTGTCTTATAAATAAATATTTTATTTATTTATTGCTTTTACAAATCACTCAAAGCAACCAACACATCCAATACATTTTCCTCCTTTTTTTTCCCCACAACGACAATCCTGTGAGGTGGCTTGGGGAGAGAGGGAGAGGGAGAGAGAGATTGGCCCAAAGTTACCTAGCTGGCTTTCATGGCTAAGCAGAACTAGAACTCCCAGTCTCCTGGTGATAAATGCAAAGTCGCCCAGCTGGCTTTCATGGCTAAGGCGGCACTAGAACTCACTGTCTCCTAGTGATTGGTCCAAAGTCACCCAACCAGGTGGGATCTAGAACTAAGGTGGGACTAGAACTCACCATCTCCTGGTAATTGGCCCAAAGTCACCCAGATGGCTTTCATGGCTAAGGCGGCACTAGAACTCACCGTCTCCTAGTGATTGGCCCAAAGACACCCACCTAGGTGGGATCTAGAATTAAAGTG
>NW_015386458.1:486680-493870 GCF_001527695.2 Protobothrops mucrosquamatus | reverse complement strand
TCCTAGTGATTGGCCCAAAGACACCCACCTAGGTGGGATCTAGAATTAAAGTGGGACTAGAACTCACCATGTTCTAGTGATTGGTCCAAAGTCACCCAGCCAGTGGGATCTAGAATTAAGGTAGGACTAGAACTCACCATCTCCTGGTAATTGGCCCAAAGTCACCCAGATGGCTTTCATGGCTAAGGCGGCACTAGAACTCACTGTCTCCTAGTGATTGGCCCAAAGACACCCACCCAGGTGGGATCTAGAATTAAAGTGGGACTAGAACTCACCATGTCCTAGTGATTGAGTCCTACTTGTAACCGGTCATAATTCCTAGAAGCAAACTGAGAAACTGCCACCAAAGGTTGTTTTAGACTAGAGCCACACGCATTGTTGGAAAAGTGTGTCTAGACAGCAAATAAACAGCAAATTCATCTTTGCCATCTGAATCCTTAATCCAAGTTGGTTTGTTTCTCTTTCTTCAGGTGGGTTGCAAAGCTGCGATGGTGTTTTTCCAGTACTGCATCATGGCTAATTTCTTTTGGCTTCTGGTCGAGGGCTTGTATCTTCACACCCTCTTGGTCATCTCCTTCTTTTCAGAGAAGAAATACTTCTGGTGGTACATTGTCATAGGCTGGGGTATGGTGCCTTTCTCGTTTCCCTACACAGATGCCTTCCACGCATTGCCGTTATTCTTGTACTTATCGATTAGTTTATTTGCATCCCGCCTTTAATATTTTTATAAATAACTCAAGGCTGCGAACATGTGTTAGACTCCTTCCTCCTCCTGTTTTTCCCATCACAACAACCCTGTGAGGTAGGCTGGGCTTAGAGGGAGGGACTGGCCCAAAGTCACCCGGCTGACTTTTGTACCTAAGGCAGGATTCGAACTCGCTGTCTGCTAGTGTTTGGTTCAAAGTCACCCAGCCAGCTTTTGTGCATAAAGCAGGACTAGAACTCACTGTCTCCTAGTGATTGGTTCAAAGTCACCCAGCCAGCTTTCGTACATAAAGCAGGACTAGAACTCACCGTCTCCGGGTTTCTAGCCTGGTGCCTTAACCACTAGATTACTGATTGGTCTGAATGCTCCGGCATTTGATTAGCCCAGAATTATCCAGTTAGTTTCTGTGCCTAAGACAGAACTAGAACTCGCTGTCTCCTGGTGATTGGCCGAAACTCACCCAGCTGGCTTTTATGCATAAAGCAGGACTAGAACTCACCGTCTCCTGATGATTGGCCCAAAGTCACCCAGCTGGCTTTCATGCATAAAGCAGGACTAGAACTCACCGTCTCCTGATGATTGGCCCAAAGTCACCCAGTCAGCTTTCATACCTAAGGTGATAGTAGAATTCACAATCTCCTGGTGATTGGCCCAAAGTCACCCAACTGCTTTTTGTGGCTAAGGCAGGACTAGAACTCACGGTCTCCTGGTGTGTAGCCTGGTGGCTTAAACACTAACCAAACTGGCTCTATTTATTATAATAATCCTTTATTTATTTAAATGGTTGGCTGCTGTTAGGCTTAGAATTCTTTCACCCCTAACACAATTGAGCAATGCTTGACCAGTGATGATGGAGCCGTGGTCTCCAGGATGGAGAAAGCTGAGCTTGGAAATGGTGTCCACATAATACATTAATGTTTTTACGAAGAAGCTAGAATGTTAGAATTGTGATCCTGCTGAAACTCAGTTTGTAAATAGCATTTTTAATTCCTCAAACTAGACAGTTTTCCCTTATAATAATTATGAGCATTGAATTAGGTCTGAATTTATCTCAATGCAGGTAGTCCTCAACAGATGGTCACAACTGAGTCCAAAATGTCTGTTGCTAAGTGAGACAGTTGTTCAGTGAGTTTTGCCCCATTTTACGATCTTTCTGGCCACTGTGGTTAAGTGGGTCACCACAATTTTTAAATTAGCAACACAGTTCTGTTCTGTTGTGTTGTGGCTTCCCCGTTGGCCTTTGCTTGACAAAAGGTCGCCAAAGGGGTTCACGTGACCCTGGGACGCTGCAACCGTCATAAGTACAAGTCAGTTGCCGAGTGCCCAAATTTTGATTACGTGACTCTGGGGATGCTGCAGTAGTCATAAGTGTGAAAAAGGGCCGTAAATCATTTTTTCAGTGCTGTTGTACTTTCGAACGGTCACTAAATGAACTGTCATAAGTTGAGGACTACCTGTAAGTAGGTAATGAAGGGCATTTCCCACGTCTTCCTATATAATAATAATATTCAAAGTGGTGTCCAGCAGGCAAAATAATGTTGTGGTGCTAATTTGGCACATCTGATTTTGCGACTTCTTGATTGTTGTTGTTGTGCCATGCACTGTTTTTAGGGTGTGCAATTACAAAAATGTGACAAATCCTTAATTCTCTGTTGTCAGGTGCTCCAATGCTTTTCATCTTGGCTTGGACCATCACGAGGATACACTATGAAAATAAGGGGTGAGCAGGCATCTCCGTTCTGCTTCTTTCTTTCTCTACATCTCTCTCCTATTTTCCTTCCTTCCTTCCTTCTTTCCATCCATCCTTCCTTTTCTTTCTTTCTTTCTTTCTTTCCCTCCCTCCCTCTTTCTCTCTCCTTCTTTCTTTCTCTCTCTTTCCCTCCCTTTCTCTTTCTCTCTCTCTTTCTCTTTCTCTTTCCCTCTCTTCCCCTTTACTCTTTCTTTCTCTCTTTCCCTCCCTTCCTCTTCCTCTTTTTCTTTCTTTCTTTCTTTCTTTCTTTATTTCTTTATTTATTTATTTATTTCTCTTCTTTCCCTCTTTCTTTCTCTTTCTTTCTTCCTTCTTTCTTTTTTCTGTCTTCTTTCTTTTTCTCTCTCTCTACATCTCCTCCTCCTCCTCCACCTCTTCTTCTTCTTCTTCTTCAAAATATTAAAAACATAAAAACATTGGTGCAGTAAAAGTTGAAACATTAAAATATTAATTTATGGCTATTTGCAGCCTCCCACAACCATAATTTCTGACCCTTTTTTGTTGGAAACCAGCACTTATTTCCAATTTCTGACCAAAAAATTACCCAACAATAACAATGGATTCACTTAATGACCACAGTAGCGGTCGCTGAACAACCCCAGCGTTGACTTAACAAGCATGTTGGTTTAACAGCCCGTGTAGAAAAAGGTTGGAAAATTGAGCCCGATCGTGTGGTCACCAGGTTAACGACCAACACAAGTTACAGGCTCAATTCTGATTTTAACTTGAGGACTATCTGTATAGCCTGCATTTGGGTGGGCTTCTGGAGCATTCCAATTGTGTATTTTAGTTGTGTCATTTTAATCAAAATCATATTTTTTCTGTTTGCTTCCTCTGTGACCCCTTGGGTTTGATCTAATTTGATAATTTGACAATTTCTTTTCAGTTGCTGGGATTTAATCGAATCTCCATATTGGTGGATTATCAAAGCTCCCATTTTGGTTTCTATATTGGTAAGGAATTTGGGTGTTTTTTTATTTTTTTCACAATCTAAGTTGACAACTTTAAGACTTTTGGACTTCAACTCCTGGCTGAGGAATTCTGGGAGTTGAAGTCCACAAGTCTTAAAAGTTGCCAAGTTTGGAGAACCCTGATCTAAATACCTTGAAATAACTTCCTTCATCTCCGTAGTTTGATTCTGTGTAAATGAACAGTAGGTCCTCAACATACAATCACAATGGAACCCCAAACTGCCATTATAAAGCAAAACAGTCATTAGGTGAAATTTTTCCCCATGTAAAGGCTTTCTTTGTTGTTAAGTGAATCACTGCCATTGCTAAATTAGTCACACTGTTGTTAAGTGAATCCAGCTTCCCCATTGACTTTGTTTGTTAGACAGTCACAAAAGGAGATCACATGACCCCAGGACACTGCGGCGTCATAAATATGAATCAGTGTCTGAATTCTGATCACGTGACCATGGGGATGCTGCAGTGGTTGTAAGTGTGAAAAAATGATCATAAGTCTTTTTTTCAGGGATATGGTATCTTTGAACCGTCACTAAATGAACTGTTGTAAGTTGAGGACTACCCTGTTGTTTGATTCTGTGCAAACAAACAGTAGAAATGATCCTTGACTTATGACCAGAATTAAACCCAAAACTTCTACTGCTAAGCAAGACAGCAGTTAAGTGATTTTTGCCCTGTTTTGACAACTTTCCTTGCCCCTGTGGCTAAGTGAATCACTGCAGTTGTTAAGTCGGTCACACGGTTGTTAAGTGAATCTTGCTTCTTTCTCGTAAGAAGGAAAATGGAGAGATTTCCTTCAGGCCTACTTAATAAATGCAACCGAGCCCAAGGATAAAATTGTCAAAATATATTGCAAGAGACAAAAACAGGATACAGACAGTCTTGGAATGGCACTGAAAAACATAACTTATGACCGGTCCTCACAGTTACAACCCTTATAGCAACCCCACTATCATATGATCAAAATTCGGGCACGTGGCAACTGGCATGTATGGATGATGGGTTGAGTGGTCTCGAGGTCATGTGATCACCATTTGTGGCCTTCCCAGCCAGCCTCCGACTAGCAAAGTCAATGCGGGAACCAGGATTCACTTAATGACTGCCCGATTCATTTAATGACCGCCCGATTCACTTAATACCTGCCAGATTTACTTAATGATCCCAGATTCACTGAAGTGTAGTGACTTCTTGATGACCGTGACAAAAAAAAAGGTCATATTCTGGTCATAAATTGAGGACTACCTGTACAATGTCCGTTTCCTATGCCTTTTGCCTATCCGTTTTTCTGAAAAAATGTCTCAGAAATAGATGATCAATATCCATGATGCTCTGTATGGATTTTGTCCTCTGCACAACAAGGAATTTTAATGCTTCTTTTTTTTAAAAAAACAACAACAATATGATCCACAGGTCAATTTCGTGCTCTTTATTTGCATCATTCGGATCCTGGTTCAGAAGCTTCACTCTCCAGATGTCGGGCGAAACGAAGCAAGCCAATATTCGTAAGTTTGGGCCTGGGGGATGAGGGTCATCTGAAAACCCCGTGGTTTGTCCTGAGCCGACCTCCTGGATCTGACTGAGGATCGGAGACCTCTGCAGGGAGAGTCTCGCCCAAAAAAGAGGGGGTTACAATCGTGCAATTAAGCTCCGCCCCGTTTTTATGCACATGACAAGCAGTCCTCGACTTACGGCCACAATGGAGTCCCAAATTTTCCCTGCTAAGCAAGACAGTCGCTAAGTGACTGTTGGCCCCATTTGTCGATCTTTCTTGCCACAACTGTTAAGTGAACCACCCCAGTTGTTAAGTTAGTCACATGGTCGTAAAACGAATCTGATTTTCCCCATTGACTGTGCTTGTCAGACGTGGCAACCGTCATAAATGTGAACCATTTGCCAAGTGTCCAAATTTTGATCATTGGGATGCTGTCTGGACTAGAACTCACTGTCTCCTAGTGATTCGGCCAAAGTCCACCCAATTGTTTTCATGGCTAAGGTGGGACTACAACTCACTGACTCCTGGTTTCTGTAACCTGGTGCTTTCACCACTAGGCCAAACAGTTAAGGGTTAGAATGATTGCTAGAATCTCTGATCTTCTCTCCTGTCCTCCAAGATGAAATAATTTGTCATTATAGGGTGACCTCTTTGAGCAGAGGGCTGGACTAGAGGACCTCCAAGGTCCCTTCCAACTTTGTATTCTGTCATTCTGTAAGGGTCTCCTGTTTCAGCAGGGGGCTGGACTAGAACAGGACTTTTCAACCAGTGGTACAGGTACCCCCTGGGGTACATTGGCACCTGGCAGGTGGTACGCGACCGTCCTAGAAAAGTGGTAGTGGGGGAGGGGAATGAGCTGAACCGGTGGCAGCACCGCACAAGCCTGGGTGAGAGACGGCTGGAGCTGCAGGGCTGTCAGGGCTCAGCAGAAGCGCCAGGATTAGCGCTTCTTCAGGGTTGTCAGGGCTCAGCGGAAGCACCAGGATCAGTGCCAGGCTCCAGCTGGAGCTCAGCGCTGATCCCGGCCCTTCTGCTGAGCCCTGAAGAAGCGCCGATCAGCTGGAATGTTGCAGCATCTCCAGGGTCTTGTGATTTACATTCAGATGCTTGGCAACTGATTCATATTTATGACGGTCACAATGTCCCAGGGTCATGTGAAGTGACCAAAACCTGCTGCAACCACCCAGCAGACGGGGGGAAATAAAAACCAAACACCCCCCCACCCCACCCCCGCTGCCAATCCTCAGCAGAAATGCTCACAACAATGAAAACCTCGGACAGGAGGAAGAGCGCCACCGGGTGGGCAGGCAGGTGTCTTGCTCGACTGTGCCTTGGAGGGCACTTTTTCAGTGCCATTGTAACTTTGAACAGTCACTAAGCGAACTGTTGTAAGTCGAGGACTACCTGTACTTTATCACTTTTTTCCCTTTTTTTTTTTTTTTGGTCATTAAGTTTTTGACACCTTGCTAGGCAACTGGTGGTACTCGGATGTTGCCGTATCCTAAAAGTGGCAGAATGGGTGAAAAGGTTGAAAAGCTCTGGACTAGAGGACCTCCAAGGTCCCTTCCAACTCTTATTCTGTAGTAGCTAAACCACAAAACTCCACTCCTGGCCCCTGATAATCCCCCGTTTTTCTCTTGCTCAGGAGACTAGCCAAATCCACTCTTCTTCTGATCCCTCTGTTTGGCATCCATTACACCATATTTGCCTTTTTCCCGGACACGGTCAAGAAAGAAGTGCTGTACGTCAAACTGGTCTTCGAACTTATTTTGGGGTCCTTCCAGGTGAGCTCTCTGTCCTCCCTATAGTCCAGGATTTTCCAGACATGGTGACTTTAAGACTTGTGGACTTCAACTCCCATAATTCCTCAGCTAGGCATGTCCACGTGTCTTAAGGTGGCCACATTTGGAGACCCCCGGCACAGTTCTTTCCTAGAATACTCTGTCAGAGAGAGCCTGGGGTCCAGGCGGGGGTGGGTGGGTGGTATTATATGCCCCCCGGGGACGTTGAGCCAAAGAATCTCCCCCCAGGAAGGAGGAGGGAGGGAGGGAGGGTGGGAGGAAGAAGGGAAGAATTAGGAGGAGAGGAAGAAGGGGAGGGAGGGAGGAAGGAAGGAAGGAGAAGGAATGAGGAAGGAAGGAAGGAAGGAAGGAAGGAAAAGAAAGGAAGGAAGGAAGGAAGGAAGGAAGGAGAAGAAAGGAAGGAAGGAAAGAAAGAGGAAGGAAGGAAGAGGAAAGAAAGAAAGGAAGGAAGGAAGGAAGGAAGGAAGGAAGG
>NW_015386458.1:474271-486614 GCF_001527695.2 Protobothrops mucrosquamatus | reverse complement strand
TCCTCCTCCTCCTCCTCCTCCTCCTCCTTCCCCAACTCCTTCCCCCCTCCTCCTCCTAAACCCATTCCATTCGAGCACTGAAGACGTTACCTAGTTGGCCCACAAAACGTCTGCAAAAAAAAACACCCCAAGCTCTGAGATCACCAGGGACCCCCACAGAACGCACACCGATGTCCTGGGCATTGCATCCTGCACAGAGTTTGCCTCGTTGAAATCCTTCCCCTCTTTTTTCCCCCCCTCTCTTCTCTTTCAGGGCTTCGTGGTCGCTGTGCTGTATTGTTTCATCAATGGCGAGGTAAGAAGTTGGAAGCGTTCTTCGCCACAGGGTTTCAGCTTCCAAAGTTAATCATCTTCCTTCCTTCCTTCCTTTTTTTTTTTTTTTGCTGCCGTGCCAGGGCTTAAATTTAATTACATTTGCTTTTTAATTTTGTAAGGTCAACGGGGGGGGTGGTGTTACAATGAAGGGGCTGGTGTGCAGCCCGTAACAACAGAGAAAGAATTTCTGCAATAACTCAGGAGACCTGGCCAAGGGTGCCAAACCTAATCTGAATAATTATAAAGCAATCTCTCTCTCTGATAACTGCCTGATGTAAGATAAATCCAGAAGCCAGGGCTTGTTTGTTTAATTACTGCTCGATTTTAATGCAAAGTGGCTCTGATTAAATTTGAGTTTCCAGATTAGTCCCGACAGACACAGAATATCAGCCCAATAAAATGCCTCTTGAAAATTTAAATTGTCCCTGGAGTGTGTCCAGCAGATGCATAGAGACAGATAGTCCTCGATTTACAACATTTCATCTATTGGCTGTTCAAAGTTACAACAGCACTAAAAAAAAAAAAAAGTGGCTTATGACCGTTTTCCACTGTTACGACCGTTGTAGGGTCACGTGATCAAAATTCAGACGCTTGGCAACTGACTCATATTTATGACGGTCGCGGTGTCCCGGGGTCATATAACCTGACAAAGTCAGATTCACATTACAACTGAGTTATTAACTTTAACAACTGCAGTGATTCACTTAACAGCCGTGGCAAGAAAGGTCGTAAAATGAGACGAAACTCACTTAACTGTCTTGCTTAGCCACAGAAATTTTGGGCTCAACGGCGGTCATTAGTCAAGGACTATCTGTACGTCCTTAAAAATACCCAGGGTTAGTGGGAATTGCCTTCCATCTGCCAGAGAGGACTAGAATTCCCAGCTCCCGGTCTGTAGCAGATTTTTCCCAAGGAAATCCTGCTGTTGGCACTTTCAGTTGTCTGAAGCACTGCAGGCAGTCCTCAGCTTACGACCGTTCATTTGGTGATCGCTTGAAATGACGGTAGCACTTGAAAAACGTAAATTCCAAATTCTGCAGTCATATAGTCCAGGGCTTTTCAACCAGTGGTACGGGTACCACCTGTATTACATTGGCACCTGGCAGGTGGTACGTATGCGACCAACCCAGAAAAGTGGTAGTGGGGGAGGGGAATGAGCTGAACCGGTGGCAGCACCGCACAAGGCTGAGCGAGAGACGGCTGGAGCTGCAGGGCTGTCAGGGCTCAGGGGAAGCGCCAGGATCAGCACCAGGCTCCAACTGGAGCTCCGCACTGATCCTGATGTTTCCTCTGAGCCCAGAAGAAGCGCCGATCAGCTGGAATGTTGCAGCCTCTCCAGGGTCTTGTGATTTACATTCAGATGCTTGGCAACTGATTCATATTTATGATGGTCACAATGTCCCAGGGTCATGTGAAGTGACCAAAACCTGCTGCAACCCCCCAGCAGACGGGGGGAATAAAAACCAAACACCCCCCACCCCACCCCCACTGCCAATCCTCAACAGAAATGCTCACAACAATGAAAACCTCGTACAGAAGAGTGCTGCTGGATGGGCAGGCAGGTGTCTTGCTCGACTGTGGCTTGGGGGGCACTTTTTTCAGTGCCATTGTAACTTCGAACAGTCACTAAGCGAACTGTTGTAAGTCGAGGACTACCTGTACTTTATTATTTTTTTTCCTTTTTTTTTGGGTCATCAAGTTTTTGACCCCTTGCTAGGCGACTGGTGGTACTCGGATATTGCCATATCCTAAAAGTGATAGAATGGGTGAACAGATTGAAAAGCCCTGGTCTAAGCAAAATTCAGGCCCTCAGCACAGGGGGTTGGACTAGAAGACCTTCAAGGTCCCTTCCAGCCCTATTCTGACTGATGGAGGAGTACCCATAACATGTTTTTCTCTCCTGTTCCTTTCTCCCCTCCTGCCCTCTCTCAGGTTCAAGCCGAAATGAAACGCAAGTGGCGTAGGTGGCACCTGGAACGCTTCCTGGGTTCGGATATGAAGTATCACCACCCGTCCGTCGGAAGCAGCGGCACCAATTTTAGCACCCAGATCTCCATGCTGGCCACCTGCAGCCCCAAAACTCAACGCAGCTCCACTTTTCAAGCCGAAAAGACACTGGTTTGAGAAGCCTGACCAGCTAACCACGCCTGGCGTATAAGATGCAAAGAAAGGCGATGGCAACAGTATTTGGCATTATTATTATTATTATTATTTAAGACCATTTTTGCAAGCAGACCGGGACAACATTCTGGGACCCAGAGACTCAGAACGAGGAAGGTTAAATGTGGACAGATTCCTCCTTTTTTCTGTTTTGGAACCGAAGAGCGTTGCTTACAGATTTGAAGGTGAAGACTTGAGGGCTTGTGGTTTTTTGCAAGACGTCCGTGCCAGCTTCTACTTGACCTGGCTGGAATGGAAGGAACTAATGGAAGACCATCCACAGATGGCCTTGCCCTTGCCTACTTCTTGGATCGTGAAATGTCTGCAAAAAAACAACTGAGCTCAAGAGAGCACCAAGGACCCCACAGGCATTCTCCCTCTTCTTTTTCCTCTTTATTTCCCTCCTCCTCCCACTCCTTTCTGCAAACCCCATTCCCTTTTAGCCCTGATGAGGTTACCTAGTTGGGTCATGAAACATCTATAACAAAATCGCAAAGCTCAGAGAGCACCAAGGAAACAGAGTTCTCCTCCTCCTCCTCCTCCTCCTCCTCCTCCTCCTCCTCCTCCTCCTCCTCCTCCTCCTCCTCCTCCTCCTCCTCCTCCTCCTCCTCCTCCTCCTCCTCCTCCTCCTCTCCTAGTTGGATCATGAAATGTCTGCATGAAAACAAGCAAAGTCAGAGAGCGCCAAGAACCCCACAGTCCTTCTCTTCCTCCTCCTCCTCCTCCTTCTTCTCCTCTTCCTCTTCCTCCTCCACTCTGCAAACCCCACACTCTTCTAACATTGATGATATTACCTAGTTGGGTAACGAGACATCTTCAAGAAAACAACCAAGTTCAGAGAGCATTGAGGACCCCATAGTCCAGTGATGGCGAACCTTTTAGAGACCGAGTGCCCAAAAACTGGCCCCGGCCTCGCTCCACCCCCTGCCCTGCCCCCACTCAACGCTCCCATCACCTGCCCCACCTGCCTGCAGGGCCAATCATCGCCTCCAGGGCCCGCCGCAGATTGCCCAGGCAGTCCAGCAGTGCTATGGCGGTCACGCCCTCTGCCCGCGCCCTGCAGCATCAACTGTGCACAATGGGGTGTGAGGGCAGAGTCTAGTTTACGCTGCCTGGTTGCCATGTCCTTGGCTGTGCTGCTCGGCATGGGCCACTCTCGCGGGGGGGGGGGCTGCTGGAGAGGAGGGGGTCACAGGGGGAGGCGAGGCTGGGGCAACGGCACGTGTGCCCACAGAGAGGGCTCTGAGTGCCGCCTCTGGCACCCGTGCCATAGGTTGGCCACCACTGCCATAGTCTCTCTCCTTCTCCTCTTCTTTCTGTTCTCCTCCTCCTCCACCACCACCTCCTAGCTCTCCACAAACCCTACTCCCTTCTAGCCCTGATGAGGTTACCTAGTTGGGTCATGAAACATCTGTAACAAAATCACAAAGCTCAGAAAGCACCAAAGAAATAAAGTTCTCCTCCTCCTTCTCCTCCTCCTCCTCCTAGCTGGATCATGAAATATCTGCAAAAAAACCACCAACCTCAGAGGGCCCCCAATTATTTCATTTGCCAGCAGATTCTACAAGAAAAGACCCAAAGGAACGTTTGAAGTAGGATCGCGTTCCCCAGGCCATTAGAATCCAAATCTGTTCCTTTCCTCTCTTTTTTTGCCAGTGGATTTCAGAACCCAGAAAACCATCTTCCTTCAGTGGGAGACCTTTTCTTTTTCTATACAGAAACTTCCTGGACCTCGAGTGCTGAAATACAGGTAGTCCTCAACTTAACGACCAGTTGCTTAACAAACTTCTGATATTACAATGGACTCCTCAAAGCTACTTGAGTCCCGTTTTCAGAGTTACGACACCCACACACCTCCCCCCAGTCATGTGTTTCCTTTTTAAGTACTTGCAACCAGCTCATTTTTACAGCCATTTGCCGTGTCCTGGGGTTGCATGACCACAATTTGTGAGGTTGTTTACCGATTCCTGGCATTAATTTCCAGTTTTGGGCAAAAGAAACAAACAAACAAAAAATTGTCAATTGGGGAAAATATTCACTGAAAACTATGTTGTTCACTTAACAACTATGGGGTTTGCTTAATGAAAATGTCCTAAAATCAGGTCCTGTCATGTGACGCCTTCTCTGCAATGACATACAATTATAATTCTGTCCTCGGTTCCAATCATGTGACCACATGTGACTTATAACCACAATTCAGCCCAAAATTTTCATTGCTAAGCAAGACAGTTGAGTTTTTTCCACATTTTATGAGGTTTCTTGCCACAGTTGTTAAGTGAATCACGCCAGTTGTTCAGTTTATAAGACGGTTGTTAAGTGAGTCCGGCTTCCCCCATTGACTTTGCTCATCAAAAGGTCACAAAAGGGGATCACGTGACCCCGGGACACTGCGACAGTCATAAATACGAGCCAGTTGCCAAGCATCCAAATTTTGTTCCGGGGATGCTTGGGAAACGGTCGTAAGTCCCCTTTTTTCATTGCCACTGTAACTTCAAACGGTCACTAAATGAATGAGGGCTACCTGTACTATTGTAGCAGCTTCTCAATTGTAGAAATTAGAAGCTGTTGGTGCTAGAAGTGAAGATGACTTTCCAAATTCACAACATATTCCTGATTGGTGTTGGGTCTGGACCCACAGATGATAGCCAAGCTGCAAATGATGGTTAGGAAAAGTTCACACAGCACGTTGTCAGGCCTGCAAGCAGCACTTCTTGATAAGGCATGAAGTCTTCCTACATCCAGGCTGAGGAAGAAAATAGTTTGTCCTTCTCAAACTATTCCAGAAAATCCTGAGCAGCCACACATTGGAAGATCCTTCTCCAAACCTTGACTGATTGGAAGATCCTTCTCCAAACCTTGGAAGATCCTTCTCCAAACCACATTGACCATTTTTCAATGGTGGTTAGCTTCTGTGCTCATTTGCCATGATCCAAGATCATGTCCTGTGGTCCAGAAGTCCATCATCATTGGATGGATACTACCCATGAAAGCCTCCATTCAAGGTAGATCATTTCGCTTTCTGTTGATATCTCTCTGAAGAACATCAACATTGTTGGTGTCTATCTCCTTCATTGTTGCACCACAAAGCTCACAAGGATGAAAACTGAGAAGATAACCAACAGATGTGGACATTTTTGGAGAACCTACCATCTCTTGCTACCTGTTTTCGACGTAGGAGCTGAGGAACACCTAACTTTGATGTTCAATCAATCTTCAGTCAATAGTTCTCCACTGTGGCTTCCATCTTGTAAATATTTCAGACCTGTCCAGGCCATCATCTGAAATCTGAACATATTTTTTCCAGTGGTATTTCACATTTCCACCGATTATGATTTTTCTATATAAGAAAAATCCATTAAACGTGCAAAGACTTCTCGTTTCCATTGACGGACCTTCTGTTATTTATTGAGCCAGAACTGTAAATATGAGCTTTCCATGGATTCATCTCAGGTTTTGGTTTTTTTAAAAAAAAATAAAAATTCAGAATAGTGAGATGGAGATGAGTAGGACCAGGTGATTTTTTTTTTTTTTTTTGTGATTATCATTGCCCAAAAAAAAATAAAGTTACTGCACATCGTTGGAGAAAAGGATGGCTGTCTGCTTGCTGCAACTGAGTTCGCATTAGTATAAAGTATTTATGTAAAATTAAGAAAGGCAGCTGGATCGGAAATCCATTAATTTGTAGACTTGGTCATTAATTTTTCACAATTTTGTAGTTTGGCTGAGGGTTACCTGGTGTGGGCTGTCCAACTCCAGATATACTTATTGGAAGGAACTAAGCATATTATAACATCTCTTCTTTCATTGCTGCCGCCTCTTACAGAGATGAAAGTATAACAGAATAAGTGTTAGAAGGGACCTTGGAGGTCATCTAGTCCAACCCCTTGCTCAAGCAGGAGACCCTATACCATTTCAGACAAAGGGCTGTCCAATCTCTTCTTAACTTCTAATGGAAGTTCTGAGGGTAAGCTGTTGCACTGATAAATTGATGTCATTGTCAGGAAATTTCTCCTTAGTTCCAGGTTGCTTCTCTCCTTCATTAGTTTCCATCCGTGGCTTCTTGTCCTGCCTTCAGGGGCTTTGGAGAATAAATTGGACCACCACCCCCTCTTCTTTGTGGCAGCCTCTTGAATATCACCCACTTAATTTATTATTGAATATAACTTTAGGCTGACAGGTTTGGAGATGTTGTGGACATTGGCAGAAACAGAATGTAGATGGCTGGAGAAATTCCAACTTCCCAACTATTCTTTCAGCAACTTTGAGGCAGTTTGGTCTAGTGGCTAAGGCTCCAGGAGTAGAAAATGGGAGACGGTCAGTTGTAGTCTTGCCTTAGGCATGAATGGGGGCTGGGTCACCTTGGGCCAATCGCCAGGAGATCTTGAATTCTAATCCCATTTTAGGCATGAAAGCCAGCTGGGTGACTTTGTGACAATCAACCAGGAGATGGTGAGTTCTAGTCCTGCCCTAGGCATGAAAACCAGCTGAATGATTTTGGGGGATTCAACAGGAGACGGTGAGTTCTAGTCCTGCTTTAGGAATGAAAACTGCCCGAGTGACTTTGGGCCACAGCGAGTTCTAGTCCCACCTTAGACATGAAAGCCGGCTGGGTGACTTTGGGCCAATCACCAGGAGACAGGGAGTTCTAGTCCCATCTTAGACATGAAAGCTAGCTGGCTGACTTTGGGCCATCATTCCCTGTTTTCCAGCCCAGCCCACTGCACATGGAATAGGAAGCAACCTCATTAGGTATGTTGAATGCCTTGAGTTATTTCTCAAAATGATAACGATGGCATAAAAGTAAATTAATTAATTAACTTCAGCAAATCCATCTGACTTCTCAGAGCAAGCCAGAATGAAGAACGATACGGATAGTCCTCAACTTACAATCATTCATTTAGTGACAATTCAAAGTTCCAGCAGCACTGAAGAAGGGACCATTGCAGCATCCCCCCATGGTCACGTGATCAAAATTCAGACACTTGGCAACTGACTCGCATCTATGACAGTTGCAATATCCCAGGCTCATGCAATCCCCTTTGGCAATCTTCTGACAAGCAAAGTCAAGGGGAAAGCCAGATTCGCTTAGCAACCAAGTTACTAAACAACTGCAGTCGTTCACTTTACAACTGGGGCAAGCAAGGTCCTTAACATGGGGCCAAACACTGTCTCGCTTAGCAACGGAAATGTTAGGCCCAGTTCTATAATAATAATAATAATAATAATAATAATAATAATAATAATAATAATAATAATAATAATAATAATAATAATAATAATAATAATAGTAGTAGTAGTAGTAGTAGTAGTAGTAGTAGTAGTAGTAGTAGTAGTAGTAGTNGACCTTGGAGGTCATCTAGTCCAACCCCCTGCTCAGGCAGGAAACCCTATACCATTTCGGACAAATGGCTGTCCAGTCTCTTCTTAAAAACTTCCAGTGTTGGAGCATTCACTGCTTCTGGAGGCAGGTTGTTCCACTGGTTAATTGTTCTCACTGTCAGGAAGTTTCTCCTTAGTTCTAGGTTGCTTCTCTCCTTGATGAGTTTCCACCCGTTGCTTCTTGTCCTGCCTTCAGGCGCTTTGGAGAATAGCTTGACTCCCTCTTCTTTGGGGCAGCCCCTGAGATATTGGAAGACTGCTATTATGTCCCCCCTCGTCCTTCTCTTCGTTAAACTAGACATACCCAATTCCTGCAACCTTTCTTTATAAGTTTTAGCCTCCAGTCCCCTAATCATCTTTGTTGCTCTTCTCTGTACTCTTTCTAGAGTCTCAGCATCTTTTTTACATTGTGGTGACCAAAACTGGATGCCGTATTCTGCAGTCTCCTTAGTTCTAGATTGCTTCTCTCCTTGATTAGTTTCCATCCGTTGCTTCTTGTCCTGTCTTCAGGTGCTTTGGAGAATAGCTTGACTCCCTCTTCTTTGTGGCAGCCCCTGAGATATTGGAAGACTGCTATTATGTCCCCCCTCGTCCTTCTCTTCGTTAGACTAGACATACCCAATTCCAGCAACCGCTCCTTACACCATTCTGGTCATAAGTTAAGGACCACCTGTATGGAAAGCAGGCTCCTGTTCATTAAAACCTGCATTTTATTAGCCCAGATGGATTTCTCCTGAATTTCCACACAGGATAGTTTTAATCAGATGCCAGATAATGATCACTAATTTATCTTTTCCTTTGGGGTGGTTCATACAAACATTGGTTTCCTTGCTGGAGCACTGGACAATAATTCCCTGGAATTAGAAAGAGATGGAAGGGACCTTGGAGGTTATCTAGTCCAACCCCCTGCTCGAGCAGGAGACCCTACCAGTCCAGACAAATGGCTGTCCAGTCTCTTCTTAGAAATCTCCAGTATTGGAGCATTCACAGCTTTTGGAGGCAAGTTGTTTCACCGGTTAATTCTCATTGTCAGGAAGTTTCTCCTTAGTTCTAGGTTGCTTCTCTCCTTGATTAGTTTCCACCCGTTGCTTCTTGTCCTGCCTTCAGGCGCTTTGGAAAATAGCTTGACTCCCTCTTCTTTGGGGCAATCCCTGAGGTGCTGGAACACTGCTATCGTGTCACCCCTAGTCCCTTTTAGTTCCTATGCAGCTTGCCTTCTTCCAAATTTTTGGTCTCCTGCCAAGAAAATATATATGTTTCTTCCCCTAAGTGATTTCCAGCAGCTTTCACCTAAATAATAATCCTCTCTGCAGCTTTTCATTTCTCTCGGCTGAGTTGAAGGAAAGAGAGAAAAGCCGAAAAGCCAGCCACGTCACAGATGTAATTTGCTCTTTTATTCTCTTCCTCGTTCCTGCAAAGGCAGTCCTCGGCTTATGACTATAATTGGAATCAGAGTTTCCATAGCTAAGCCAAGAAAGGCAGTCATTAAATGAGCAACGGCTGATTTTCTGGCCATTTTTGACCTGGTTGTTGAGGGAATCAATGCAGTGGTTAAATGAATCACATGGTCATTAAGTGAATCCAGCTTTCCCCCCCCCATTGTCCTTGCTTGTCAGAAGCCAGCTGGGAAGTTCAGAAATAGTGATTGCATGATCCTGAGCTGCTTCAACCATGATAAATATGTGCCAGTTGCCAAGTGCCTGGATTTTGATCACATGAGCGTGGGGATGCTGCAAACGTTGTAAGTACAAGGACCGGCTGTAGGTCACATTCAGTGCCCTTCCAACAGAGAATAGGATGGACGGGGGAAGGGAAGGGAAGGGAACGGAACAGAACAGAATAGAACAGAATTCAGAATGAATGGAATAGAATAGAATAGAATAGAATAGAATAGAATAGAATAGAATAGAATAGAATAGAATAGAATGGAGTGGAACAGAGCTGGAATGGAATGGAATAAGAAATATGGCATAGAATAGAATAGAATAGAATAGAATAGAATAGAATAGAATAGAATAGAATAGAATAGAATAGAAAATATGGAATGGATGGAATGGGACAGAACAGAAAAGAAAAGGAAAGGAAAAGAAAAAGGAAAAGGAAAGAAAAGAAAAGAAAAGAAAAGAAAAGAAAAGAAAAGAAAAGAAAAGAAAAGAAAATTAGAACAGAAATAGAATAGAATAGAATTAGAAAGAATTAAATGGAGTGGAACAGAGCTGGAATGGAATAGAATAGAATAGAATGGAATGGAATAGAATAGAATAGAATAGAATGGGACAGGACAGAACAGAAAAGAAAAGAAAAGAAAAGAAAAGAAAAGAAAAGAAAAGAAAATTAGAACAGAAATAGAATAGAATAGAATTAGAATTAGAATTAAATGGAATGGAACAGAGCTGGAATGGAATAGAATAGAATAGAATAGAATAGAATAGAATAGAATAGAATAGAAAATTAGAACAGAAATAGAATAGAATAGAATTAGAATTAAATGGAGTGGAACAGAGCTGGAATAGAATAGAATAGAATAGAATAGAATAGAATAGAATAGAATAGAATAGAATAGAACAGAACAGAATAGAATAGAATAGAATAGAATAGAATAGAATAGAATAGAATAGAATAGAATAGAATAGAGAATAGAATAGAATGGAATGGAATGGAATGGAATAGAATAGAATAGAATAGAATAGAATAGAATAGAATAGAATAGAATAGAAAATTAGAACAGAAATAGAATAGAATAGAATTAGAATTAAATGGAGTGGAACAGAGCTGGAATAGAATAGAATAGAATAGAATAGAATAGAATAGAATAGAATAGAATAGAATAGAATAGAATAGAATAGAATAGAATGGGACAGGACAGAAAAGAAAAGAAAATTAGAACAGAAATAGAATAGAATAGAATTAGAATTAGAATTAAATGGAGTGGAACAGAGCTGGAATGGAATAGAATAGAATAGAATAGAATAGAATAGAATAGAATAGAATAGAATAGAATAGAATAGAATAGAATAGAGAATGGAATGGAATGGAATGGAATAGAATAGAATAGAATAGAATAGAATAGAATAGAATAGAATAGAATAGAATAGAATAGAATAGAATAGAATGGGACAGGACAGAACAGAACAGAAAAGAAAAGAACAGAAAAGAAAATTAGAACAGAAATAGAATAGAATTAGAATTAGAATTAAATGGAGTGGAACAGAGCTGGAATGGAATGGAACGGAACAAAATGGAATGGAAACAATAGAATAGAGTGGAAACAATAGAATAGAACAGAACAGAATAGGAATAGAAGAATAACTAGAATTAGAATTAGAATCAGAATGGAACAGAGCTGGAATGGAATAGAATAGGATGGCATGGCATGGCATGGCATGGGATAGAATAGGATAGGATGCAGAATAGTATAGGATGGGATGACATGGGATAGAATCACCCCCTCTTTTTTTCGTACTCCCTTTTTTCTACAATCCCCAAATGGCTACTAGGAAGGATGTTGTTGGTTTTAACGCCCTGCTGATTAATTAAGCAAGTAGCTCTGGGTTTTCTGCCCTTTTGAAATTGATGGATCCTTGCATTTTTGTTTGCTCCCAATGGCACTGCTGGCCAAGTTTTTTTCTTTTTTCCTCCCCAAAAGCTGCAGAGATTTTCTGAACCCCTGACCCTGCCTTCATTCATCCTTGCTTTGTTTGCCTTTGTTTATCGTTCTCCCTTAACATTTCTTGCAAACTCGGTCGGTCTGCAAATGCCAGATGGAGTGGGCTCTCCGTGGGGAGTTTGGTGTGTGTGTGTGTGGGGGGGGGGTGATGACAGATGGATTTCTTTTAAAATCCCTCCTAGGAGTGAATCAACTTGGGTGGGGTTTGAAAGTTGCCTCGGTTCCCGCTATGATCCACTGATCTTTGAAAAAAAAAAAAAAATAACGCATGGAAGGATTCTGCAGGCATCTCGAAACACTAAACAATATTTTTTTTTTTTTTTTTTGCAAAACCCGGAGAGCTTAAAATGTCAAGTGGAAAAGAAGCCGAAGTCGGGCGAGCGTGAAAAAGGATAAAAACGGCATCCTTTTCTACGTCAGGTTAGAAGAGACTGTGGCTTCACGCAGTTTAGGCGTCCAAGTTCCCAAATGAGAACAAGATGGGAGAGCTTTGCTGTCTAAAACGGCCTGCCTGCTCCCTGAAGAGGATGGATTTTAGCTGCTCAAATTCACAGCTACAGAGAATTTGGCAGGAATCCCTGGAAGGGAGATAGAAAGATAGATAGGGAGGGAGGGAGGGAGAGAGAGATGACAGACAGACAGACAGACGGACGGACGGATGGATGGATGGATGGATGGATGGATGGATGCCAGGCTTTTTTTCTCATAGAATGCCCAGAACGGAGTTCCGACACCTTTTTTGGATGGAACCTTGTAGGGTAGGCAAGGTGGGTTGTATGATGTATGTGAGTTCTGGCACCTTTTTTTTTTTTTTTTTTTTTT
>NW_015386458.1:467353-470813 GCF_001527695.2 Protobothrops mucrosquamatus | reverse complement strand
AGAGAGAGAGAGAGAGAGAGAGAGAGAGAGAGAGAGAGAGAGAGAGAGAGAGAGGGAGGGAGATGATAGATGGATGGATGCATGGATGCATGGATGCATGGATGCATGGATGCATGGATGGATGCATGGATGGATGCATGGATGGATGCATGGATGCATGGATATATAATGGATGGGTGGATGGATATATGATAGATAGAGGGGGGAGAGAGATAAAGATAGATAGATAGATAGATAGATAGATAGATAGATAGATAGATAGATAGATAGATAGATAGATAGATAGATAGATAGATAGATAGATAGATAGATAGATAGATAGATAGATAGATGCACCAAGGAGAAAGCCACACCCCAACCAGCATGTGTAGGACAAACTACTGCACATAAACAGGGAGCAAACCCACCCGTCCCTCACATGGATGGTACCTGATATTAAAAAAAAAAACCACCTGTCAGTGTTTCTCAACCTCAGCAAGTTTAAGCTATGTGTACTTCAACTCCCAGAATTCTCTGGCTGGCTGGGGAATACTGGGAGTTGAAGTGCACCCAGTTTCAACTTGGGGAGGTTGAGAAAACTTGAACGATGTTCACAATTTAACTCAGTTTAGTTCAGTGGTTTTCAACCTTTTTAATGCCGCGACCCCCAACCGGTCGTAAGTCGAGGACTTTCCCTGCCCGGGAGCGCCACACATGTGTGGTTCCGCCCCCTGCACCGGCCGAGGCGTAGCTGGCAAGTGGCAGAGACGGAGCAGGCCGACCACCAGCTGGCCCAGCTCAAGGGAGGTAAGGCACCCGCCGGAAAAGGGGAAAAAAATGGCGGACAGCCTTGCTTGGCGACCCCCGTGAAATGGTCGATCGACCCCAAATGGGGTCGCGACCCATAGGTTGAGAACCGCTGGTTTAGTTAATACACGGTGCTTTGGCTCCTTAAATTCTTTTAAAAAGCCCTTTCAAATAAGGTAATTTTTCCCCCCTGATGTTCCTCTTCTGTTAGAAATGTGAGAACATTTATATCCAAATATATCTTATTCTTTATACTGTTTCCATCTTCCCTTAAAATATTAACAGAATCCTAAAGGGTCTGAGGATCGGAGTCTCCAAGTTAATCAAATTGGTAAACTTTCTCAAACCCAGAAGTAATTTACTCAGACCTAATCCACATATCAAAGGATAAGGTTTTCAAACACAGAGTTAATTAAATTATATCTCCCAGAGTTCACAACAATAAACATACCTACATATACACCACACACAAACACACCACACACACACACACGCACACACATATGCCTCTCAAGTGTCACCCTAGAACAGGGGTAGGCCACCTTGGCTCTTTTATGACTTGTGGACTTCAACTCCCAGAATTCCTGAGCCAGCCATGCTGAGGGGAAAGGGAGAGGTTTCCAAGCTGAGCCATGCTGGCTCAGGAATTCTGGGAGTTGAAGTCCATGAGTCATAAAAGAACCAAGGTGGCCTACCCCTGTGCTAGAATCAGCATGTGACACCCAAAACTAGCTCCCCTTATACAAATCTGCTACTGTACCCCATTTCTCTGCAGTCTGCCCCCTAAAACCAAACTGGTTTGCTTTTAGGAATAAATACTTCTCTTTTCCTCACAGCTGTCTGGATCTCATTTTTATTTATTCTTGTGCACTAAGTTTGAATCCCAAATTATTCTTCTGACAGAAAGTTTGCCACTTCTTGAAAATAATGTGCTTTAATCTAAACAAGGAATTATGATGACATTTAACCAAAAACTTAGGTTTAGTTCTTTTTTTAAAAAAAAAATGGCAGGTCTTACTATTGCAGATAGTCCCCGCTTACAACAGTTCATTTAGTGACCGTTTGAAGTTACAATGTCACTAAAAAATGGGACTTATGACCATTTTTCACACTTACGACCGTTGCAGCATCCCCGTGGTCATGTGATCAAAATTCGGATTCTTGGCAACTGACTCACATTTACGACGGTTGCAGTGTCCCGGGGTCACATAATCCCCTTTTGCAACCTTCTGACAAGCAAAGTCAAAAGGGAAGCCAGATTCACTTAACAACCGAGTTGCTAACTTAACAACTACAGTGATTCACTTAACAACTGTGGCAAAAAGGTCATAAAATGTGACACGGCTCACTTAACAATTGCCTTACTTAACAGTGGAAATTGTGGAGTCAGTTGTGATCATAAATCAAGGACTGCCTACATTAGCTTGTGTTCATTTTGTTCTTCTTGTTCCAAAGTTATAATAAAAATTACATACAAAAAAGAGATATTTTTTTTAAGTTAAACCCAACCCAAAGAATCTGCTTTCAAAAGTGTAAAAATACAAAACCAGTAAAATATTGTTGCTGTGCTGAATATTTCCTAGAGATGTTTTCAAACATATAATATCTTCCAAATGCTGTTAGGGTAGATGTGTGAATGTAAGGTCTGAGATTAAATATTAGGGACATAAGCACACAGTTTTTCCTGGTTATTTATTTTAAAGTCTTGGACAAATTCTAACATTAAAAAGAATGCTACATTCAGTTGGATGTAAGAGTGAAAAAGAGAGAATTTAAGCACTTATTTTTAAAATAAGAAAAAAAAGGAATAATGCAATATATATATTATACAGACTAAAGTTAAATTAAACTGAATTAAGTTAAATTAAATTAAATCGTTAAACAAGGTGACATTGAGGAAA
This sequence comes from Protobothrops mucrosquamatus, assembly GCF_001527695.2. Taxonomy (NCBI): domain Eukaryota; kingdom Metazoa; phylum Chordata; class Lepidosauria; order Squamata; family Viperidae; genus Protobothrops; species Protobothrops mucrosquamatus. The sequence goes on along the minus strand of NW_015386458.1, from coordinate 468,126 downwards.
AAGAGAAATCTTAAATTCCAGCCTTGACAGATCTGGGTTTGCACTGATGTTCCTCTCTGATTCCTCAGCAACCGCAAATATTGTCCTGAGAGAGACAATTAATTTCATGAACACGAAAAAGCACTCAGAAAGGCTGATAAGTCTCATTCTGGAGCAGAGCCCTCGTGATTAATTAAAGGAAACAAGCTGGCATTTAATGGGTGACATATATTTTACACAGCCCTGAAGGAAAAGAGAAATTTTAAGAAGAGTCTGGAAATTCAACCATCACATGCGCCCTCGGCTCCAATTATTCTTTTAAAAAAAGAGAATATTTGTAGGGTTTCAAGGTTGAAATGAGAGCCTTGGGTGCTCTCTGAGCTTGGTGGTTTCCTCGCAGATGTTTCATGACCCAACTGGGTAACGTCGTCAGGGCTAGAAGGGAGTGGGGTTTGCAGGGAGGAGGAGCAGGAGGAGGAGGGGAGGAGCAGGAAGAGGAGAAGGATTGTGGGGTCCTCTGTGCTCTTTGAACTTGGTGGTTTTCTTGCAGACATTTCATGACCCAACTAAGTAACATCACCAGTATTAGAAGGGGGGAGGAGGAGGAGGAGGAGGAGGAGAAGAAGAAGAAGAAGAAGAAGAAGAAGAAGAAGAAGAAGAAGAAGAAGAAGAAGAAGAAGAAGAAGAAGAAGAAGAAGAAGAAGAAGAAGAAGAAGAAGAAGAAGAAGAAGAAGAAGAAGAAGAAGAAGAAGAAGAAGAAGAAGAAGAAGAAGAAGAAGAAGAAGAAGAAGAAG
>NW_015386458.1:454775-466285 GCF_001527695.2 Protobothrops mucrosquamatus | reverse complement strand
GGACATGATAGCAGTGTTCCAATATCTCAGGGGTTGCCATAAAGAAGAGGGAGTCAAGCTATTCTCCAAAGCGCCTGAAGGCAGGACAAGAAGCAACGGGTGGAAACTAATCAAGGAGAGAAGCAATCTAGAACTAAGGAGAAACTTCCTGACAGTGAGAACAATTAACCAGTGGAACAACCTGCCTCCAGAAGCGGTGGATGCTCCAACACTGGAAGTTTTTAAGAAGAGACTGGACAGCCATTTGTCCGAAATGGTATAGGGTTTCCTGCCTGAGCAGGGGGTTGGACTAGATGACCTTCAAGGTCCCTTCCAACTTTACTATTATTATTATTATTATTATTACTTTACAACCGTGTTAACTAACTTAACAACCGCAGTGATTCCCTTAACATCTGTGAAAAGGCAGGTTGTACAATGGGGCAAAACTCACTTAACAAATGTCTCGTTTAGCAACATAAATTTTGGGCTCAGTTGTGATCCTAGGGCAAGGACTACCTGTATTTTTTTTTCTTTCCCTCCATTCTTCTGTATGCAGCTGTGTGACTTTAGTTAAGACATAGGTAAAAGAAGAAGAAAAAAAGGGAGGGGGAATGTTATTTTTAAATATGAGGAGGAAGGAGAGAAGAAAAACCTTTTGACAATGTCTCTTGAAGCTAAACACCTTTTCAAGAAGGACTGAAGGAGAAATTGCTTTTTATAAACCGGTGTCTCTTTGACAAAGGCCAGTTTCGGAAGCCGAGTTTATAAAACTAGAAGAACCATAAAAAAAAGACTCACTTTTATTCACAGAGGTAAGTCCTCGGTTTACGACCACAACTGAGCCCCAAATATCCAGCTGTTAGGTGAGGTTCGCTTACGACCTTTCTTGCCACTGTTGTTAAGTGAATCACTGCAGTTGTTAAGGGAAGAACACGGTCGTTAAGTGAATCTGACTCCCCCCATTGACTTTGCTTGTCAGAAGGTCACAAAAAAGGGATCACGTGACCCCCCCCCCCAGGAGACTGCGACTGTCATAAGTATGAGTCAGTTGCAAATCATCAGAATTTTGATCAACGGTCGTAAACATGAAAAACGGTCCTAAGTCACTTTTTCCCAGCACCGTCGTAATTTGGAATGGTCACTAAATGAACTGATGTAACTTGAGGACTACCTGAAGTTTGTAAATAGGGGGTCCATCAGCTAATGCCGGAGTTGGCAGCACTTTATTTGATTTTTATCTCTATAGCTCAATCTTCATATAAAACCCCTAACCATCAAGTATATCAAATATATACTGTATTACTAGTCTGTGTATGATGTGTCAAATCATAATAATTATACATATAGACAGTCCTTGACTTACAGCAGTTCCTTTAGTGACCAAAGTTACAACAGCAGACTTATGACCGTTTTACACACTTACGACCTTTGCAGTATCCTCAGGATCATGTGATCAAAATTCAGAGGCTCGGCAACTGACTTGTCTTTATGACGGTTTGCAGCGTCCCAGGGTCACGTGATCCCCTTTTGCCATCTTCTGACAAGTGAAGTCAATGGGGGAAGCCAGATTCACTTAACAACTGTGGAAAGAAAGGTTGTAAAATGGGGCAAAATTCACTTAGCAAATGTCTCCCTTAACGACAGAAATTTTGGGGCTCCGTTGTGGTCGTACGTCAAAGACTAATAACCCTCAAACAGGACAATTTTAACATCCTCCTCCTGGTTACCCTCCTTTGTAAAAAGAAACATTTTGAATTATTTGTTCTAAGCCTGTGGGGATCTCCGGCTAGAGTGTTAATTCAAGCAATAACCATCAATATCGTGGCTATTGGCTAGGTGGCTTAATCTGAAGCAGGCAGAAGGTTAATTTCCAGCCAGAGGCGCTTAACACAGCCACAACGTGGGGAGTGTGGCAGGTTTAACATCTCAGTTGATTGCATTTTCTTCAATTTTGCTCTTTAACTAGAAGCAAAGATTGATCTACAGACTGGTTCTAAAGTATAGGACTTTTTCTCCTCCTCCTCCTCCTCCTCCTCCTCCTCCTCCTCCTCCTTCCCTATTGACCTCCTCCCCACAAACCCCACTCCCTTCTGGCACTGATGATGTTATCTAGGTGGATCATGAGATGTCTGCAAGAAAACAACCAAGCTCAGAGAGCACCAAGGATCCCACAGTCGTCGTCATCCTCCTCCTCCTCCTCCTCCTCCTCCTCCCATTCTCCTTCACTCTGCAAATCTTCTTTCTTTTCAGCACTGATGATATTCCCTAGTGGGTCACAAGATGTCTGCAAGAAAACAACCAAGCTCAGAGAGCACCAAAGATCCCACAGTTGTCGTCGTCGTCCTCCTCCTCCTCCTCCCCCTCCCCCTCCTCCTCCTCCTCCTCCTCCTCCTCCTCCTCCTCCTTCCCTATTGACCTCCTCCCCACAAACCCCACTCCCTTCTGGCACTGATGATGTTATCTAGGTGGATCATGAGATGTCTGCAAGAAAACAACCAAGCTCAGAGAGCACCAAGGATCCCACAGTCGTCGTCATCCTCCTCCTCCTCCTCCTCCTCCTCCTCCTCTCCTCTCCTCTCCTCTACAAATCTTACTTCCTTCTAGCGCTGATGATGTTCCCTAGCTGGGTCATGAAACATCTGCAAGAAAACAAGCAAGCTCAGAGAGCACCAAGGACCCTACAGTCCTCCTCTTCCTTCTCCTCCTCTTCCTCTTCCTCCTCCTCCTCCTCTTCCTCCTCCTCCTCCTCCTCCTCCTCTGCCTTTTAATCCATCCCCATGCTCAAGCAGGCGACCCTAAACCATTTTGGACAAAGGGCTTTTCAATTGGGAAGCCAGATTCACTTAACAACCGTGTTACAAACTTAACAACTGCAGTGACCCACTTAACAACTGTGGCAAGAAAGGTAGTAAAACGGGACAAAATTCACCTAACTTAGCAGGAGAAATTTAGGGCTCAACTGTGGTCGTAAGTCAAGGACTACCTATGTTGTGGTGACCACAGCTGGACCCTCTATTCCAAGTGTGGCCTTATAAAGGAGTATTAACCCTTCACGTGATCTTGATTCTCTCCCTCTGTTGATGCAGCCTAGCACTGCGTTGGCTTTTTTGGCAGCTGCAGCACACTGACTATAAAGGAGAAAATATATTCCTAACCTGTCCTTTCCAAATTAAACATTTGGGATGTTATCTCTGTGACTCGGTTGCAAAACACCTCGTATTGCTTCCTCAACACCCCTGCAGAAAAATAATTGTGTCCGTGGAAAATCCCAGCGACAACCTTGTCTCTGATCATCATCCATCTGATCTAGTGCCCTTCTCATCCCATTTTGGAAGTACTTTGTATCACAACTTCTGAAAACCTCAAGGACAAAAGCCGCTCCATCACCGATGCATATTGCTATGATTTATGTAAGAACTTGTAGGAACTCAAGAGGAGGCCATTATTTTATTTTTTTTTAAAAAAATGTGCTTCTTGGCTGACTTTAATCAGACAGCTTGAAACCCACACCTGCCACTTAACTTCTAACAGCCTCCAGGATGTGTGAATGAGGGTTGGAGACGCAAAACAGCCAAAGCTTTGGAATGGAGGTCTGTGGGGATTCTAAGTCAGGGCTTTTCAACCTTTTCACCCATTGTACCACTTTTAGGATATGGCAACATCCGAGTACCACCAGTCGCCTAGCAAGGTGTTAAAAAATTGATGACACCCCCCCAAAAAAGGAAAAAAGTGATAAAGTACAGGTAGTCCTCGACTTACAACAGTTCGCTTAGTAACTCTTCGAAGTTACAATGGCACTGAAAAAAGTGCCCTCCAAGCCACAGCCGAGCAAGACACCTGCCTGCCCGCCCGGCGGTGCTCTTCCTCCTGTCCGAGGTTTTCATTGTTGTGACACATTTCTGTTAAGGATTGGCAGCGGGGGTGGGGTGGGGGGTGTTTGGTTTTTATTCCCCCCGTCTGCTGGGTGGATGCAGAAGGTTTTGGTCACTTCACATGACCCTGGGACACTGTGACCGTCATAAATATGAATCAGTTGCCAAGCATCTGAATGTAAATCACAAGACCCTGGAGATGCTGCAACATTCCAGCTGATCGGCGCTTCTTCTGGCCTCCTCGGAAGCGTCAGGATCAGTGCCGAGCTCCAGCTGGAGCCTGGTGCTGATCCTGGCGCTTCTCCTGAGCCCTGACAGCCCCAAAGAAGCGCTGATCCTGGCGGTTCCCCTGAGCCCTGACAGCCCCGAAGAAGTGCCGATCAGCTGGAAAGCAGCACTGATCCTGGCGCTTCCGCTGAGCCCTGACAACCCTGCAGCTCCAGCCATCCCTCGCTCAGGCTTGTGCGGTGCTACCACAGGTTCAGCTCATTCCCCTCCCCCACTACCACTTTTCTAGGATGGTCACGTACCACCTGCCAGGTGCCAATGTACCACAGGTGGTACCCGTGCCACTGGTTGAAAAGCCCTGTTCTAAGTCATCCAGATCATGGTTGTCCCAAAGGTGTTTTGCCTTGTTTAAGATGTTTCACTTCTCATCCAAGAAGCTTCTTCCATTCTGACTGAACGGTGGCGGATGGAAGGATTTATATTCCTTGCAGTCATCTGGTCGTTAGTACTCTTTCTGAGATTTTTTGAGGCCACTTGAAAGAAGGGTCAAAGAGGCCATCAAGATTGAAACGGGGGGGGGGGAATAAGACATCACCTATTTCCTGTCCACAACATGGTCCTTTCAGCATTTTCAAGAAGACTCAACACCCATTTGCACTGTTCAGGTGACTCTGAGGACACAGATAATCCTCCAGGTGGCCTCAACGGCTCTCAGAGAGAGCACTAACGGCCAGATGACTGCAAGGAATATAAATCCTTACATTCCCCACCATTCAGTCAGAAATGAAGAAGCTCCTTGGATGAGAAGTGAAACGTCTTCAAGCTAGTTTGGTCTAGCAACCTAGAACTAAGGAGAAACTTCCTGACAGTTAGAACCATTAACCAGTGGAACAACCTGCCTCCAGAAGCGGTGAATGTGCCAACACTGGAAGTTTTTAAGAAGAGACTGGACAGCCATTTGTCCGAAATGGTATAGGGTTTCCTGCCTGAGCAGGGGGTTGGACTAGATGACCTCCAAGGTCCCTTCCAACTTTTATCATTATTATTATTATTATTGATCATCGCACAGTCAGCCAGATGTTCAGACTGGATTTGGCATTTTTGTCTACCTATCGAGTCCTTACCCAGGACCTGGGATAGGCAGATGTGGATGTTGGATGGTATTACAGATATCGTCGCAGGATGGAAGCAGTTCCTAGTAAGGCCGCCTTTTGCAATTGACTAATGGCAAATTTGTCAATGCCGATGATGGTGTCCAAGTGGTGCTCCAGTTGTTTTGTGATTGCACCCAAGGCACCTATTACTATTGGTACTACCCTTGCTTGCCTTTGCCACAGTCTTTCTATTTCTTTTTGTAGGTCTTTGTATTTTGTTATCTTCTCCAGTTCTTTCTCGTCTATTCTGCTGTCTCCAGGCACTGCCATGTTCATTATCCAGACGTTTTTGTCTTTCTTATCGACAATTGTTAAGTTCGGGGTGTTATGTTGCTGTTGTTGTTGCTGTTGTTGTTGCTGTTGTTGTTGTTGTTTTTATTGTTGTTGTTGTTGTTGTTGTTGTTGTTATTATTATTATTATTATTATTATTATTATTATTATTATTATTATTATTATTATTATTATTATTATTAAAAAGAAAGTCCAGTTGCCTTTTGAAAAAGCACCTTTGGGGACTTTGGAAAGCAGGCAATTCAGAGATGGGTTTGCAAGCAAAAGCCAAACCAGCTCTGAATGTTTAATTCTATGCATTTTATGCAGCTAGAATGGACTGGGTTTTAAAAACAACTGTTTTTTTAAAAAAAAATCATGGTCGATTGTCAAAATTTCAGCTGGCTGGGTTCATACGGAGAATACATACATACATACATACATACATACATACAATGAGAGCTAGTTTGATCTAGTGCAGGGGTCCCCAACCCCCGGTCTGTGGACCAGTACCAGGCTGTGGCATGCCAGCAACCGGTCCACACAAACGAGCAAAGCTCCATTCATGGGATGCAGGCAGCACACAAAACCACGCACCCTCCTGTCCACAGAATAACTTTTCATCATGGAATTGGTCCCTGGTACCCAAAAGGTTGGGGACCTCTGGTCTAGTGGTTAACTCACCAGACTAAAAAGCAGGAGACTGTGAGTTCAAGTCCTGCCTTAGCCCTGAAAGCCAGCTGGGTGACTTTGGGCCAATTGCCAGGATATTGTGAGTTCCAGTATCTCTTTAGCCCTGAAAGCCAGTTGGGTGATTTTGGGTCAGTCACCAGGAGACGTTGAGTTTTAGTCTTGCCTTAAGCATGAAAGCAAACTGGATGACTTTGGGCCAATCACCAGCAGAAGCAGAGTTCTAGTCCCACCTTAGCTGTGAAAGCTGATTGGATGACTTTGGGTAATCACCAGGAGATGGTGAGTTCTAGTCCTGTCTTAGGCAGGAAACGCAGCTGGGTGACTTTGAGCCAGTCTCTCTCTGAGAGCCCAATGGTATCCATCCCCCTTGCTCAGGCAGGAAACCCTGTACCATTTCAGACAAATGGCTGTCCAGTCTCTTCTTTAAAACTTCCAGTGTTGGAGCATTCATAGCTTCTGGAGGTAAGGAGTTCCACTGGTTAATTGTTCTCACTGTCAGGAAGTTTCTCCTTAGTTCTAGGTTGCTTCTCTCCTTGATTAGTTTCCACCCGTTGCTTCTTGTCCTGCCTTCAGGCGCTTTGGAGAATAGCTTGACTCCCTCTTCTTTGTGGCAGCCCCTGAGATATTGGAAGACTGCTATCATGTCCCGCCTCGTCCTTCTCTTCGTTAAACTAGACAGACCCAATTCCAGCAGCCGTTCCTTATATGTTTTAGCCTCCAGTCCCCTAATCATTTTTGTTGCTCTTCTCTGTACTCTTTCTAGAGTCTCAGCTTCTTTTTTTATACCATGGTGATCAAAACTGGATGCAGTATTCCAAGTGTGGTCTTAATAAGGCTTCATAAAGTGGTACTAATACTTCATGTGATGCTATCCCTCTGTTCATGTAGGACTGTGTTGGCTTTTTTGGCAGCTGCAGCACACGGCTGGCTCATATTTAAGTGATTGTCCACTAGGACTCCGAGATCCCTCTCACAGTTACTACTATTGAGCAAAGTACCCCCTATACTATACCTGTACATTTGGTTTTTCTTGCCTAAATGTAGAACCTTACTTTTTTCACCATTGAATTTCATTTTGTTGGATAGGGCCCAGTGTTCAAGTCTGTCCAGATCCTCCTGTATCTTAAGCCTGTCTTCTGGAGTGTTGGCTATTCCTGCCAGCTTGGTGTCGTCTGCAAATTTGATGAGTTTGATTTTTTTTTCATCAAAATGACTCCAGTTTTTTGGAATAATTACTCAAATTGGGAAGGAGGAATGGTGTCAGCCTCTCCAGGGATGGGATAAGCTAAGTTATTTCCTCTAACAGATGAAAGGAGATGTAATCTAATGCTGTAAAAATGAAACATATTCATATAGGAGTCCAGGCATCCTTTTTCGATCCCAGGAGTTGTGAATTAGAAATTGCATCCTAAGGCCAAAATATGCTGGAATTGAGCGAAGGAAAGAAAATGAAAAACGTCTTTGAGGAACCAGTTGTTGTCAGGCAGAAATCTGCATCTCTCTCTCTCTCTCTCTGCCTGAAAAACTTTCCCGAGGAGAAAGATGGAGGATTCCTTAAATTGGTGCAGGAAGTTTATATTAGAAAAGCTGTGGAAAGTTCCTTCCTTCCTTCCTTCCTTCCTTCCTTCCTTCCTTCCTTCCTTCCTTCCTTCCTTCCTTCCTTCATGTCCTTCTCTCCTCACCCCTCCCTTCCTTCTTCCTCTTTCTCTCCTTCCTCCCTCCCTCCCTCTCCTCTTTTTTCCTAACTTAATTCCGTCCTTCCTTTCTTCCTCCCTCCCTTCCTTTTCTTCCTCTCTTTGTTTCCTTCCTTCCTCCTCTCCTCCTTCCCCTCCTCCTCTTCCTCTTTCTTCCTTAATGCCTTCTTTCCTCTCTCCCTTCCTTTCCTTCCCTCCCTTCCTCCCTCGTCTCCTCCTTCCCCTCCCTTTGTTCTTCCTCTTTCTCCTCATCCTTCTTTCTTTCCTCCTCTCCTCCCCTCCCTCTATTTTTCTTCTTTTTCTCATCTTCCTTCCTCCCTCCCTCCCTCCTTCCTTTCCTTTCCTTTCTTTCCTCCCTTTGTTTCCTCCCTCCCTCCTCCCTCCCTCTATTCTTCCTCTTTCTCTCCTCATCCCTTCCTCCCTCCCTCCCCTCCTTCCAGTTTTTCTGCCCCCGCCCTCTCTCTTCTAGCTGTCTTGCAGGCGATTTGTATTAGGATAGGAGGCCCAGGACTCGTAAGCTACAATCAATCACAAGCTGCAACGCATTTTTCCATATTGCAGCCTCAGCAGTTTGACTAAAGACATGCCAGGGCTTCTCTTTTTCCCCCCTCTCTCTCTCTCTCTTCTGTTGGATGACTGAGGCCATCTCTCACCCTTATTCCAGGAGCCTGGGTTTTGTCAGTTAAATCTAGGTCATTGCTAGAAAGAAAATAAATAAATAAAAAGGAATGCCTGCAAAATATCTCAGAGAAAAACCACTGTCCCTAAAAGTTCCCAACAGACAGATGAACCCTCCATGAATCAGGAAGGAAGGAAGGAAGGGAGGGAGAAAGGAAGGAAGGAAGGAAGGAAGGGGGAGGGAGGAAGGGAGAGGAAGGAAGGAAGGAAGGAAGGAAGGANAGGCTCAATTACGTATTCTAGATATATTATGCAAAGACCTAAATCTCTAGAGAAGTCCATAATCCTGGGAAAGAAAGAAAGAAAGAAAGAAAGAAAGAAAGAAAGAAAGAAAGAAAGAAAGAAAGAAAGAGGAAGGAAGGAAGGAAGGAAGGAAGGAAGGAAGGAAGGAAGGAAGGAAGGAAGGAAGGAAGGAAGGAAGCCTCGAACCCACAAATTTTAAAGTTGCTGGTTGAATGTTCAGATTCAAAATGCATTTTTCCGGAGTGAAAAATGCACGACCTTCTACTGTTAGTTCTCAACTTACAACCGTTCGTTTAGTGACATTTGAAGTTACAACCGCACTGAAAAAACTGACTTATGACCATTTTTCACACTTACGACCATTGTAGCATCCCTGTGATCACGTGATCAAAATTCAAGACGTCTGGCCATTGACTCATACTTATGACGGTCGCAGCAGCCCGGGGGGTCACGTGATCCCCTTTTGGAACCCTCTGACCAGCAAAGTCACCGGGCGAGCCGGATTCACTTAGCAAACTTCACAATTTCAGTGATTCACTTTTGTGGCGAGAATGGTCATCAAGTGGGCAAATCTCATGTAACAGCTGTCTTGCTTAGCAACAGAAATGTTGGGCTCAATTGTGGTCATAAATTGAGAATTGCCTGTTTTTGCTAATTCTGGAGTTGTCAAAGACAGTGTGAGAACAGCTGTTGTCTAAATCAGCCACTGTTTAAAGCACATTGCCCTGTCCACTGTGGGGGTCTGTTTGTGTTGGAAAAGAAATTTTGTGTAACCCCCCCCCACACACAAAAAAGCTTTGATATTAAAATTCCTCTGAAGGGAAGCCTGGATATTTCTGCTTATATTCATCCATCTTTTTCCTCCTAACATTCTTGTGATGACTTCTTCCTTTAAATCCAGAAGAAAATAGTTTTTTGTTTGCTTTTTTTTTTAACCTCATAAAGTGTATTAGATTCCCTGAGAGAAAGAAAATCCCTGGGGATTTTTAAACTGAATAATGTTTTTGCTTTAATAAAAGCTGTCAGTTCCTCAAACCCCACTCAGTGGCAAAATTATTAATAAATAAATATAAATAAATATAAATATAAATATAAATATAAATATAAATATAAATATAAATATAAATATAAATATAAATATAAATGTAAATATAAATAATATAAATATAAATAGAGATAGCTATAGATATAGATATATAGATATAGATAGATACATATAAATATATAGAAGATATACATAGATAGATAGATAGATAGATAGATAGATAGATAGATAGATAGATAGATAGATAGATAGATAGATAGATAGATAGATAGATAGATAGATAGATAGATAGATATAGGATATACATAGATATATAGATAAATAGATAAATAGATAGGTAGATATAGATATATAGAAGATATACAGATAGATATATATAGAGATAGAGATATATAGAAATAGAGATAGATAGATAAATAGAGAGAGAGAGAGAGAGAGAGAGAGAGAGAGANAGATGAGAGAGAGAGAGAGATGAGAGAGAGAGAGAGAGAGAGAGAGAGAGAGAGAGAGAGAGAGAGAGAGAGAGAGAGAGAAAGATAATGTCTTCAGTCCCCAAAAGATCCATGGATGGACAGGAACAAACCAAATGAGACAGAGACCTCTCAAATATATTTTTTTTCCAAAGCCTATTTCCAGAAATTCAGATGTTCGAAAAGGCCTCGATTTACAATCACAAAAGAGCCCAAAATTTCTGTTGCTAAAAGAGACATTAGTTAAGGGAGTTTTGACCCATTTTACAACCTTTCTGGACACAGCTGTTAAGTGAATCACTGCGGCTAAATTAGTAACACGTTTGTTAAGTGAATCCAGCTTCCCCATCGGCTTTGCCTCTCAGAAGTTCGCAAAAGGGGATCATGTGACTCTATGACACCGCAACTGTCCTAAGTACATGCCAGTTTCCAAGCATCTGAATTTTGATCACGTGACCATGGGGATGCTGCAGCGGCCATAATTGTGAAAAACGGTCATAACTGCCAGTGTAACTTTGAATGGTCATTAAATGAACTGTTGTAAGCTGAGGACTAACTTTGCTCTTTGCAAAGCCTTAGTAAGAATATTGTTGGGTCAATGGATGCTTGTCAGAGTAATGATTAATTATTTTTAATGCTTTGTGGTTTATCGTTATGTTAATTTTACACGGAGAGAAACATCAGCTGCCTGCAAACTTTATATACAGTCAGCATTATGTAAATATTGTAATAAGTAAACAATGAAGAAAAACTTGCTCTAAACTTGCTCCAGGTCTTAATGCTATCCGTTAGTTTTTTCCAGATTTTTGGCACATTCATTATGGTTAAAAAAATTAAGCTGGAAATTCTCTTTTAAATAATAAATAAATAAATAAAATCTCTTCTGCAGCTGTGTAAACTTTTGAAATCAGTCTCCAAAAAAGTTATTTGAACCTTTCTTAGCACAGATAGATTAATTATATCCAAGCTTGGCAGCCTTCATTGTTTTTTTTTGTTTTTTTTTTAATTTTTTTTTATTTTTCACCATACACCATACACCAAAACTACATAAACATAACTCTTTTCTTCTAACAGAACAGTGCTTTACATTTTAAATGTTCTTTACATCTTATTTACATTTTATATACATCAATAATTATATCTTTTTCTTTCTCTGTTCTAGCCAATTATAACATTTATT
>NW_015386458.1:448932-451953 GCF_001527695.2 Protobothrops mucrosquamatus | reverse complement strand
GTTTTCTTTAAAGAAATAATCCATTTCCCTTTTAGTCTGTACAATAAATTCTTTTTCCTTCAAAATATACGAATTCATTACCCATCTTTTTCTTACTTTTTTACGACCTTTCCAAACTATTTCCAACGGATTATGATCTGCCCATACATTTGGTTTTATTTCTATAGTCTCTATGTCCTGTCCCAATTCTTCATTTGCCTTCATTGTTAACATAGAATAATAGAGTAGGAAGGGAACTTGGAGGTCATCTAGTCCAGGGCTTTTCAACCTTTTCACCCATTGTACCACTTTTAGGATATGGCAATATCTGAGTACCACCAGTCGCCTAGCAAGGTGTCAAAAACTTGATGGCCAAAAAAAAAAAAAAAAAAGGAAAAAAGTGATAAAGTACAGGTAGTCCTCGGCTTACAACAGTTCGCTTAGTGACTATTCAGTTACAATGGCACTGAAAAAAGTGCCCGCCAAGGCACAACTGAGTAAGACATTTGCCTGCCTGGGCGCACTCTTCCTCCTGTCTGAGGTTTTCATTGTTGTGAGCGTTTCTGTTGAGGATTGGCAGCGGGGGTGGGGTGGGGGGTGTTTGGTTTTTATTCCCCCCCCCCCATCTGCTGGGTGGTTGCAGCAGGTTTTGGTCACTTCACATGACCCTGGGACACTGTGACCGTCATAACTATGAATCAGTTGCCAAGCATCTGAATGTAAATCACAAGACCCTGGAGATGCTGCAACATTCCAGCTGATCGGCGCTTCTTCTGGCCTCCTCGGAAGCGTCAGGATCAGTGCCGAGCTCCAGCTGGAGCCTGGTGCTGATCCTGGCGCTTCCGCTGAGCTCTGACAGCCCTGCAGCTCCAGCCGTCTCTCGCTCAGACTTGTGCGATGCTGCCACTGGTTCAGCTCATTCCCCTCCCCCGCTACCACTTTTCTAGGATGGTCGCGTACCACCTGGCAGGTGATAATGTACCACAGGTGGTACCCGTACCACTGGTTGAAAAGCCCTGATCTAGTCTAACTCCCTGCACTATAGCAATAAGCACTTGGGGAATGTGTGTAACACATCTTTGCAACTCCTTAAAAATAGCTATGTCTTTCCTATTCCATTGCATGGCAGTGATGCAGTTCTTTTGAACGATACGGCTAATTTAAAGGTTGCAATGCAAAACTGTAATTGAATTACTTGCTGTGCACCGTACAGGTAGTTCTCAACTTACGACCATCCATTTAGGGACCGTTTGAAGTTATGGTAGCAATGAAAAAAAGTGACTTACGACCATTTTTCACATGACCGTTGCAGCATTTCTGTAGTCATGTGATCAAAATTAGAATGCTTGGCAACTGGCATGTACTTTAGACTGTTGCATCATCCCAGCGTCATGTGATCACTTTTTGCCACCTTCTCTGCTGGCTTCTGACCAGCCAAGTCAATGGTGTTGTTTTTTTTGCTGGATTCACTTAACGACCACATGATTCACTTAATGACGGGGATTTGCTTAACGACCATGGCAAAAAAGGTTGTAAATGAAAAAAAGTTTCTGTTTCTAAGCAAGAATGTTATTAAGTGAGCTTTGCCCCGTTGGATGACTTTTCTGCAGTTGTTAAGTGAATCACTGCAGTTGTTAAATCAGTGACATGGTTGTTAAGTGAGAGAGGGCCGCAAAAGGGGATCACGTGATTGTTTTCCCTTCCTTTATCAGCCAGTCCATAGTCCTGGGATCGCTTGCTGGTCTCCCATCCTGGCTCTACTACATTTCCGAGGCTGCAAAAGGGGATTGTGTAATGCATATGTCATAAATATGAGCCAGTGGACATGTGAATTTGGATCACGTGACCACAGGGATGCTGCAACATCGTGTGAAAAACATTCACAAGTTACATTTATCAGTGCCGTTGTGATTTTGAACAGACACTAAATGAATGTTTGTAAATCGAGCACTATCCATGCCTGGTCAGAAATTTTAAGAACTAGACCTGAGCAATACTCAAAGACTTATCCCACATCTTCCTTTTCTATAGATAGAGAACCTAAATAAAAAAAAAATAACCAACTAATGACATAAAACAGGACTGACATTTTCCTTTGAGGCCAGGGACCCCATAAAGACCGCTGAGAAGGACTTAATTGCAGTCAAGCCTTGATGGATTGCAAATTACAGTTGGCAGATAAGATCCTTGATGCACTTAATCAGAGCCCACATCTGTTGCATTAAAAATGAGAATTAGGTAATGATTTTTATAGCAAAGGTGACTCCTGTGGACATTTAATCAGTGCTTACAGCTGTGGCATTAAGTGGGATTCCCAAAGATGATTTTTCACGAGGCAACTGGACTTTCTTGTTTTTCCTTTGAAGATGTTTTCCTTCTTATCCAAGAAGCTTCTTCAGTTCTGACTGGATGGTGGGGAATGGAAGGATTGATACTCCTTGCAGACAGCTGGTTGTTTGCATTTGGATCAGAAGCGAAAAGTCTTCAAAGAGAAAGCAAAACGAGAAGATCCAGTTGCCTCCTGAAAAAAAGCACCTTTGGGTCAACCATGATCCAGATTACTGAGAATCTCCATGGACATTAAATGGGATGCTGCAGTCCTTCACAAGATGCTAACAGGTAGGGTAGGTTCCAACCTCACTTGCCCTGTGGAAGTACCGTCTAAATTCCACCCCGCCTCTTTTTCTGCGCCTGCCCAAACAGATGTCATGCTATTTCCATTAAATCTTGGATCAGAATTGCATTAGGAGAAAATCACACATGGAAAGCAGTGGAAATATTCCAAAAGATTATTTCAAAGTAGGCTTGTTTGTTTTTAAGATGAATCAATCAGGGTTAAAGCTTGGTCAATATCAAGCTGGGGTGATTGTCTCTGATAGAAGAGATTATTTAAGCTCGAGGTTGAACTGTGGGGTCCTTGGTGCTCTCTGAGTTTGGTTGTTTGCTTGTAGACGTTTCATGACCCAACTAGGCAACATTATCAGTGATAGAAGGAAGGGAGGAGGAGGAGGAGGAGGAGGAGGAGGAGGAGGAGGAGGAGGA
>NW_015386458.1:424687-448884 GCF_001527695.2 Protobothrops mucrosquamatus | reverse complement strand
GGAGGAGGAGGAGGAGGAGGAGGAGGAGGAGGAGAATTGTGGAATCCTTGCTGCTCTCTGAGCTGGGTGGTTTTCTTGCAGACATTTCATGACCCAACTAGGTAACATTATCAGTGATAGAAGGAAGTGAGGAGGAAGAAGAAGAGGAAGGGGAAGAGGAGAGCAATTGTGGAATCCTTGCTGCTCTCTGAGTTTGGTTCTTTTCTTGCAGACATTTCATGACCCAGCTAGGGAACGTCATCAGTGCTATAGCAGAATAGGGTTTGTTCTCTATGTGCAAGCTAACAGTAAACAACAATTTAACCAAGAAACCACCAAGAACACTGATCAACACTAACAGGGCAATCCACTTGTATTTAAACAGAAAGCAAACCCTACTCCTTTTGTTCCAATGATGACGTTACCTAGTTGGGTCATGAAACGTTTGCAAGAAAACCACCCAGTTCAGAGAGCACCAAGGACCCCCACAGTTCTCCTCCTCCTCCTCCTCCTCCTCCTCCTCCCCCCCACACCCTACCCCCTTCTAGCACTGATGATGTTCCCTACCTGGTTCATGCAACGTCTTCAAGTAAACAAGCAAGCTCAGAGAGCACCCAGGACCCCGCAGCTCAGCTCTGAGTTACAATATAGTCTCTTTTATTAGATGCCAGTGATTTGAACAACCACAGATCACTTCCCCAACCCACCGTCATTGGTCTAATGAAGGAAAACGGGCATTTAAATCAGCCAATCAGGGTTGGAAGTGGGTTTTGGCCAAGGGGGCCACCTTTGCTCCAAAGCCACTGTTGAAAGGACTACAGTTTTTGGCTTTGCTTTAGGAAGGTGATTCTAATTAAGCACGGAGCCAATTCTCTCCCCCCCCCCCCTCTCTCTCTCATCCAGATGGATGATAACACAATTTCTGCACGAGGGTTTAATCAGGCAATGTTTGAGCCCTGTCACAACAAGCCCCCTTCTTGCCTCTTGATTTTCCCACATACAAAATCAGCTTCTGGTTGAACGTTGGGTCTTCCCTGGCACTTTGCCAGAGACAAGATTTTTTGAAGGGCTGCTGTCAAAACAATTGATTTCCTTGCTTCAAAGCGGTCCAGAATGCTGATAAAAAAAACCTTTGGAAGCCTTCAAAGAAAACGAGGTAGCAAGTTTCTCATCCAGCCGTGTGAGAAACAAGGCGGGGAAAGAACTGCACAACGTACCTACGGAAAGGCTGCGGGCCGTCCTAGACTTCGTTTAGTGACCGTTCAAAGTTACAACGGCACTGAAAAAAGTTCAGTTTCACAGTTACGACAGTTGCAGCATCCCCGTGGGTCACATGATCAAAATTCAGACACTTGGCAACTGGCATGTACTTACGATGGTTGCTGCGTCCCGCAGTCACGTGATTCCCCTTTGGTGATCTTTTCACAAGCAAAGTCAATGGGGGAAGACAGTTTCACTTAACAACCGTGTGACTGACTTAACAGCTGCAGGGATTCACTTAAGAACAGTGTAAAAGTTGGGGCTAAATTCACTTAGTAGCTGCTTCGCTTAGCACCAGAAATGTTGGGTTCAAGTCGTAAGTTGAGGACTACCTGTAAGGGAACACGTAGAGAAAATTTGCATGGTTTGGACCTAATTGCTGGACAGAAAACAGAAAAGATATAGGTAGAGGCTGTGTTTGGCTATATTTTAAAATAGTAATACCAATACAGGTCATCCTCAACTTAACAACCACAACAGAGTCCAAAATTTCCGTTGCTAAGTGAGACAGTTGTTAAGGGAGTTTTGTTCCATTTTACATAACACGGTCGTTAAGTGAATCTGGCTTCCCCCCTTGACTTTGCTTGTCAGAAGGCCGCAAAAGGGGATCACGTGATGGCTTTCCCTTCCTTTTCCAGCCAGTTCGTAGTCCTGGGATTACTTGGTGGTCTCCCATCCTGGCTCTGCTACATTTCCGAGCCTGCCTGATTTGACAGCCTGCCCTTATCAAAGAAATGCTTTTCTTACTAGCTGTTCTTCCACAAATACCGTGAGTCCTCGTTTAATGACCAGTCACGTACCTCCTGACAAGCAAAGGCCAGATTCACTTAACAACCACGTGACTAATTTAATAACTGCAGCAATTCACTTAACCACTGTGGCAGGACAGATTGTTAAATGGGGCAAATCTCACTTAACAACTTGCTTAGCAAAAGAAATTTCAGGCTCACTTGTGGTCATAAATCAAGGACTACCTACATATCCTTCCTGTGTTATTTTTTACAGATTATTCTAGCTGCTTCGTTGCCTTTTAGCCATTTCTGCCTTGTTCTTTTTCCTCTTTTAAGGATCCAGTCCGTGCTACTAAATCTTTTCATTAAAAAGTTTTTCCCTTTCAGAATCTTCCTGATTTAATTCACTCTTTGTAATCGAACAATTTGTCCTCATTAGCTATTCCCTGCAGGGGAGTGTTAATTAGAGAATCTGTTTTTGTTGATTTTCCTGTTTTTAAATAAAAAAAATAATAACAGAAAAACAAAATGCCAAATGGCTGAGATTGGACTGCAAACCTAAAACAGGTAGCAAGCAATTTCGGTATCTGTCTAAATTAAAGAAATGATTTTTCTAATTGTGTTTTCGGTTACCGAGGGGCAAAACTGCTGGTAATCATCACCGCCCCCAAATAATTGTTGATTGTGTTGAAAGCACTTGAAAAATGGTGCAAAACAGACTGGAAAATGGATTTGCAAGCCAGCTTTTCTCCCTACCAACAGTTGTGTTTTGTTTTGTTTTTTTGACAAAAATCTCAAGAATTGGGTTAAATTAACGGCCAGCAAGGTTTAAAGCTCCTAGTACAGGGGTAGGCCACCTTGGCTCTTTTATGACTCGTGGACTTCAACTCCCAGAATTCCTGAGCCAGCCATGCTGAGGGGAAAGGGAGAGGTTTCCAAGCTGAGCCATGCTGGCTCAGGAATTCTGGGAGTTGAAGTCCACGAGTCATAAAAGAGCCAAGATGGCCTACCCCTGTCCTAGTAGTACCAACAATTTCTGTTTTAAAATATATATCTATATAAATTTGTAGGGTTTTTTTTAAAGACTCTGCCTTATTCTTAGGTTTTGGCTTCACAGCAGAGGAGTATTTGAGGGGGCTGCCCCACAGAAGAGGGGGGTCAAGCTATTCTCCAAAGCGCCTGAAGGCAGGACAAGAAGCAATGGGTGGAAACTCATCAAGGAGAGAAGCAACCTCGAACTAAGGAGAAACTTCCTGACAGTGAGAACAATTAACCAGTGGAACTACTTGCCTCCAGAAATTGTGGAGGTTTTAAAGAAGAGATTGGATTACATTTGTCTGGAATGCTATATAGGCTCTCCTGCTTGAACAGAGGCTGGACTAGAAGATCTCCAAGGTCCCTTCCAACTCTGTGATTCTGCTATTCAAGTTGTCGTCTGTGTGTGTGTCCACCGACAAGTCAGGTTTCATTTTAGGGCGAATCTAAAGAAAGATCCTGCCATTTAAGCTGTTTTTCCAATCCTCAGTGCGAGAATGTTCTTCCAGGGAGAATAGCCCACAGACAAAGCTTTCCGTCCCTGAATTATTCAGAAGTTTCCACCAAATGAACATCGAACACAGAAAGGCAAGGAGATGTTGGCAAAATCCCATTATCCAGTCATGGATTTAAACCTGGTTTTTTTGTTTGTTTGTTTAACTCACCCAATTTCTTGAGCAGACTGTGAAACAAATTTCTTTCTCCAAATGTAAAAAAAATAGCCAGAACACCCTTTTCAAAGCCATTCAGGTAGTCCTTGACTTATGACTGGTTGAAACTATGATGGACACACACACACACACACACACACACAGAATATTAATGATGCCCTCAAGGATGTATGATTTATTTACAACCATTTGCAGACTCCCATGGTCCCATGGCCCACCTTATACATCATTTTTGCAGAAAGTCATCATTTCCTTCTGGTTTTTTTGAGGAAAATCAGCCCGCAGTTGAACAATTGGTTCTCTGCAAAAGGTTGTAAAAGCAAGTCTGTCACGTGGGTGTCCCACTTTACGACGGTCTCAAATTAAAGCCATAAAGTGGCTGATGGGGAAAGAAGATCTCATCCCCGTCTCGTCCGGGTCTTAGCTATCTTACTTAGGTTTTAGGATACTTCTTAATCATATTTTAACTTTGTGTTGTTTTAATCTTCTAATCTTTTTACTTGTTTTATAACTTGTAAGCTACCCAGAATCACTTTGTAGAGAGAAGAAAGAAAGAAAGAAAGAAAGAAAGAAAGAAAGAAAGAGGGAGGGAGGGAGGGAGGGAGGGAGGGAGGGAGGGAGGAAAAGAAAGAGAAAGGAAGGAAGGAAGGAAGGAAGGAAGAAAGAAAGAAAGAAAGAAAGAAAGAAAGAAAGAAAGAAAGAAAGAAAGAAAAAGAAAAAAGAAAGAAAGGAAAAGAGGGAGGAGGGAGGGAGGGAAAGAGGGAAAAAAAGAGAAAGGAAGGAAGGAAGAAAGAAAGGAAAAGAGGGAGGAGGGAGGGAAAGAGGAAAGGAAAAGGAAGGAAGGAAGGAAGATTCCATGAGTCATAAATCGAGGACTACCTGTGTTAAAAAAACTAAACCAGATCAAGCAGTTAATTCTGAAATACAGCCTGTTTATATACTGATGCAGTGCTAACTCACCAATGCCCCCTAGTGGCTTTTTTATTCCACGGCACAGAAAAGGGAATTTATGTTTAAGATGTTCTTGTGAATATTACACCCGCCTGCTTCTCTTTCCTAGGATGGGTTCACACACTAGAGCAGGGGTAGGCAACCTTGGCTCTTTTATGACTCGTGGACTTCAACTCCCAGAATTCCTGAGCCAGCCATGCTGAGGAGAAAGGGAGAGGTTTCCATGCTGAGCCATGCCGGCTCAGGAATTCTGGGAGTTGAAGTCCATGAGTCATAAAAGAGCCAAGGTTGCCTACCCCTGCACTAGAGTGATCTGCAAGCTACAGGTAGTCCTTGGCTTATGACCACAATGTTTCGGTTTCCAAGGAAGGAAGGCAGTCGTCATGAGAGTCGTGCCTCAGTTTGCGACCTTTCTGCTGCAGTTGTTAAGCGAATCATGCAGTGAAATGAATCATGCAGTTGTTAAGTGAATTCTGGCTTCCCTTACTGATTTTGCTTGTGGGAAGCCAGTTGAAAGTACAAATGGTGATCACATGACCCCGGGACACTACAACTGTCATAAGTATGAGTCAGTGGCCAAGCAACCAAATTTTGATCACATGACCATGGGGATGCTGCAAATGGTTGTAAGTATGAAACACGCTCATAAGTGCCTTTTTTCAGTGCCGTTGTTGACCAGCAACAGTCACTAAACAAAGCCACATTCACTTAACCATGTTACTAAATTAATTAGAGGGATTCACTTAACAACTGGGACAAGAAATGGAGCAAAACTCACTTAACAACTGTCTTGCTTAGCAACACAAATTCAGGGCTCAATTGTGTTCATTAACCAGAGGACTTCCTTATATCTTTAGTGTTGCAAATTCCTCAACCTACGACCACAATCAATACGATAATTTGCATTGGCAAGCAAGGTGGTTATTAAGGGAGTCACGCTCAATTATACCTTTTTCGCCCTGTTTAAGAGAAATACTGTGGTCGTTAAGTGAATCCAGATTCCCTCATTGACTCTGCTTGTCAGAAACTGACTGGGAAGGTCATAAAAGGGTGATCATGTGATCCCAGGACAACGCAACAATCGCAAATACAAGCCAGTTGCTAACCGCTCAAGTTTTGATCCCACGACTGGGGAGGGGAAAGGTGCTGCGGCAGTCGTAAGTGTGAGGACTGGTCCTATTTTTTTCCAGTGCCGTTGTAGCTTTGAGGACTATCTGCAGTTACATTGGTTTAGCAAGTCTTCCGTCTGTAAGTAAGGAAGTCTAAAGCAAACTGCTTGGAAATAATTCTATGTTTTTCTTGGTTCCTGACCCTGCAGAAGGATGTTCCTCATTTTGCTGGCTGCTTTTTATTTATTTATATTTATTAAATTTTTATGCTGCTCGTCAGCTCCCCGAAGCTTATTTTCCTCCATCAATTTTAACAGATATTTAAGAAAGAATGGTCTCTGAATAAAATCCACCCAGATCCTAGACGGCAGGGAAGGTAGAAGCGGAGAGAGAGATGGAAAACATCACTCATAAATATACATATCAAAAATGGAATGTAATCCTTTACTCTTCTCATTGATTGCTCCTCTTTGTATATACAAATGCAGTTTTTCTCCACCAGACATTTAGAAGTCGAGTCTTTTGAATTGAGTGCAAAGGAAAAGTGGGCAAAGAGAATCAGAAACACACCAAAGGCTTTTTGGTTTAAAAAGTTAAAGCAGAATGTGTTTAAAATCCTCTGATCATTTCAAAGGTGGAACAATTGGGAGTTTTAAAATGTTGGCTTTCATTCAGAAAGAGGGGGGGGGGGAAATCAAATCTTGGCACCAACAGGGATACGTTTCTTTTAAAAATACACAGTAGAAGATAAAAACCATGTTGCATTTCCTAAAGAAAAATGTTAAAAGACAGTCCTTGACTTAGAAACGTTTGTTTAGTGACCGTTTGAAAAACAACGGCATCAGGAAAAAAAGGAACTAACAATCAGTTTTCACACTTACGTCCATTGCAACCTCCCCTCAGTCACGTGATCAAAATTGGGACACTTGGCAACTGATCCATATTTATGACGGTCGCAGTGTCCCGGGGTCATGTGTAATTGGGAAATTATAGATTTAACTCAATGCTACCCAAATCTTTCTTTCCATTACCCAAAAGCGCTTCTCGTAAAATCTTTTCAAACTTTGAGGATTGATCGTAAGTCCCTTCCTTCAGCACGGTCATAACTTTGAGCAGTTGCTGAATGAATGGTCATAATTTGAGGATAAAAACAGTACAGGGAGTCCTCGACTTAAGAACATAATTCAGCCCAACATTTCTGTTATTAAGCAACACTGCGGTTCAGTGATTTTAGCCTCATTTTACGACCTTTTCCGCTACGGTTATGAAGTTAATTTTTGCAGTTGTTCAGTTAGTAACACGGTCGTTAACTGAATCTGGCTTCCCCATTGATTTTGCTTGTCGGAAGACCACAGAAGGGGAATCACGTGATTGCTTTCCCTTCCTTTTCCAGCCAGTTCGTAGTCCTGGGATCACTCGGTGGTCTCCCATCCACGTGACCCCGGGGAACTGCGACTGTCGCAAATAAGAGCCGGTTGTCAAATATCTGAATTTTAATCACGTGACCACAGAGATGCTGCAATGGTCATAAGTCCGAAAAATGGTCGTTAAGTCACTTTTTTCAGTGCCCTTGTAACTTGGAAATGGTCATTAAACGAACTGCTCTAAATTATTATTATTATTATTATTGTTCGAATTTATATCCCGCCCTTCTCCTTGCGGACTCAGGGCGGCTGACAATCAATTAAAAACACCAATAACAACACAAAATTTAAAATTAATTAAAATGAAATATTTAACTTGTCTAATTTAAAATATAATTAAAAACTCCTCTAAAAACCCCTCTTAAAAATTACCCTAGGCCAGTNATCTGTGGCAGAAGGCGGTCTCGAAGGTATCCTGGTCCGCTGCCATGGAGCGCCTTAAAGATGATAGTCAGCACCTTGAAGCGCACCCGGAAGGCCACCGGCAGCCAATGCAGCTCGCGCAGCAGCGGTGTTACGTGGGAGCGACGAGTCCCTCCCAACACCGCCCGCGCGGCCGCATTTTGGACTAGCTGGAGCCTCCCGGTGCTCCTCGAGGGAAGCCCCATGTAGAGAGCATTACAGTAGTCCAGGCGGGAGGTGACCAGAGCATGAGTGACTGTGCGCAAGGCGTCCCGGTCCAGAAAAGGCCGCAACTGGTGAATCAGGCGAACCTGATAAAACGCCCCCCTGGTCAAAGACTATCTGTATTTCATTAAAGAGTAAAGCCTACCTCTGTTATGGAACTTATCTATGCTGGGACATCCAAGAAGTAGCATTGGCCACTGTGGTGCAAGAGACTGTGAGAACAAGAACTGGTTGTGTGCATAACTCAAGGGAGGGAGTCAAGCTATTCTCCAAAGCGCCTGAAGGCAGGACAAGAAGCAGCGGATGGAAACTAATCAAGGAGAGAAGCAACCTGGAACTAAGGAGAAACTTCCTGACAGTTAGAACAATTAACCAGTGGAACTACCTGCCTCCAGAAGCGGTGAATGCTCCAACACTGGAGGTTTTTAAGAAGAGACTGGACAGCCATTTGTCTGAAATGATGTAGGGTTTCCTGCCTGAGCAGGGGGTTGGACTAGATGACCTCCAAGGTCCCTTCCAACATTATTATTATTATTATTATTATTATTATTATTATTATTATTATTATTATTATTATTATTATTATTATTATTATTATTATTATTATTATTATTATTATTATTATTATTATTATTATTATTCTGTTAACGTTTACCCTGGTCAAGTGTGGAGTGTGCAAGGCCCTCTCTGAGCTTGGTTGGATATCCTTGAAGGTATCTCATGACCTGAGGGAGGGAGGGAGGAGGACTGTGGGGTCCCTGATGCTCTCTGAGCTTGGTGGTTTCCTTGCAGACGTTTCATGACCTAACTAGGTAACATCATCAGTGCTAGAAGGGAGGAGGAGGAGGAAGAGGAGGAGGGGGG
The DNA here is from genome assembly GCF_001527695.2 of Protobothrops mucrosquamatus. Lineage (NCBI taxonomy): Eukaryota > Metazoa > Chordata > Lepidosauria > Squamata > Viperidae > Protobothrops > Protobothrops mucrosquamatus. The sequence goes on along the minus strand of NW_015386458.1, from coordinate 440,233 downwards.
AGGAGGAGGGGGAGGAAGGACTGTGGGGTCCTTGGTGCTCTCTGAGCTGGGTGGTTTCCTTGCAGACGTTTCATGACCTAACTAGGTAACATCATCAGTGCTAGAAGGGAGTGGGGGAAGAGCAGGAGGAAGAGGAGGAAATAGACTGTGGGGTCCTTGGTGTTCTCTGAGCTTGGTGGTTTTCCTACAGACATTTCATGACCTAACTAGGTAACGTCATCAGTGCTAGAAGGGGTTTGCTGGGAGGAGGAGGAGGAGGAGGAGGAAGAAGTCATTGTGAAGTCTGTGACTGTGAAGTCATTATTTCTCTCTGAGCTTGGTGGTTTCCTTGCAGACATTTCATGACCTAACTAGGTAACATCATCAGTGCTAGAAAGGGGTGTGTGTGTGTGGAGAGGACAACGACTGTGGGGTCCTCGGTGCTCCCTGAGCTTGGATGCTTCTTGCAGACATTTCATGACCCAGCTGGGTAATATCATCAATCTCGTGTTCCTTGCCATGAGGTTTAGTATTGTGTTTCCCCAAAGTAAACCCACCTCTGAAAGCAAGCGCCGGCTGTTTTTCAGGGGGTGGGCCTAATATAAACCCTCCTCCTGAAAGTAAGCCCTACTTAAGGGCCTGCATGGACGGCCTGCCTCTGTGGGGGAGGGGGATCTGACCTACGATACCGGTATACCGGTTCCCTACCTCCGCCTGGCTTGTTCCGCAGCCTCATGGCAGCGGCATTGGGCAAGAGGCAAACGGCCGGGTTTGGCGCGACGTGGCTGTTTGTCGCCTCATGCGCCACACCCAATGCCGCTACCATGAGGCCTGGCGGATCCTCCCCCCTCCTGACCCACATGCCATTATACCGGTTTCTTACCGCTGCCTGGCTTGTTCCGCGGCCTCATGGCAGCGGCATTGGGCAGGAGGTGACAAACAGCCGGTTTGGGCACAACGCAGCTGTTTGCCACTTCGCGTGTCGTGCCCAATGCCTCTGCCAGGCCTACCGTTCGTTAACTCTAACCCCCACTGCCCCCCAACCCTAACGGGAGATGGGAAGCCCTGGGGGAAAAAACGTGGAGGGAAAAAAACGATTTTTCCCGTCCGTTTCCAAACTGCTTGCAGGGAAACAAAAGAATTTTTTGGGGGGTGGCGGTAAAAAAGATCCATCAATCAATTCCAACTTTGCGAGATTTTTTTAACGAGAAGTTGGAATTGATTGATGGACATTCCCCCCCCCCAAAAAAACACTTTTGTTTTCCTGCACACGGCGGAGGCGGATCACAAAGGAGAAACGGCACGGGGCTGGGAGTTGGGTAAGGAAAGAAATGCAATTCCTGGGCGGAGTGAGGGCATCTGGGTGGTGGTGTGCCAAGCTCTCCGGTTCCACAGGGAAGGGGCAGCCGGCATGGGTGCTGACGGCAGGAAGCCCACCCGCTTCACCACCCTCCCTCCCTGAGCCTCCAGTGCTCCACCTGCCGCTTTGGTCGGCCTGGTGAGCCCCATCTCAGCACGCTTCCCGCTGCCATCCAGCATGCCTGCCCAGGGGCTGGGCTGGCACAGGAAGGGCATGCACTGTCCTCCCACCCACTCACCGGTACCATACCTGGCTCTCGCCACCACGTTGCTTCTCCACCCCATGCACCCTGCCCCACCCCGTAGTAGCGGCAAAAGCCCCCCCCCCCCGAAAGTAAATCTTTGTGCTTACTTCAGGGCCCAAAAGAAAGTAAAACAGGGTCTTAATTTCAGGGAAATACAGCAGCATTTGAATTCAACTCAGCGGATCCTCTGCTTAGGAGGGCACGCCATTATAAATTACCGGTTGCTTGCAACAAAAATTCATCCCACTCAGTCAGATTGGAAAAAATAACTTTAAGAAGAACATAATATTCAGTAGACTTTTACTCTTATTATCCATGCTGTAAACCTATGGTTGTAAGCACCCGTGTGTAGAAACTCGACTGAAATCTAGATACATGAGAAAATTCTTTAAAAAAAATGCCGTTATCAATGTGAAATCGTGTAATCAAGGCTGGTTGTTGTTGTTGTTTTAGTTCAAAACAAGGAACGGGCTATGTACAGGAAATTTTTACAGGACGTTCTCTCTCAAGGCACCTTCACCAATCCGTGATTTTTCAAGGCTGCTGCCTCCTCTGCCCAAACTCAATATAAATAGATTTATCTACAACTTAGCCTAATGCAAACACGATTCAAAAGTCAGTTTCCCAATAATAGTACAATTATCCTCTCCCAAATAATATTACAATTAATTGTATGTGTATAAAAAAAAAACCTCAATTGTTTGGTAAAGAATCTTGTGCTTTAAACTTTGAGGGATCCCACAGTGGGTTGCAACCACGTTCCGAAGCTTATCTTGGACAGAGCTTATAGGAGTTTCCAGTGCATACTGATTTTCCAGGTTGATTTTTCCCAGATTATCAGCGGTGGATGTGGATTTCTGAATTTGCTTTCCGCTCGCAAAAAAAAAAAAAAAAAAATCGGACGGAAAAATCGGACGGCAGCCTCTAAAACTCTTGAATTTTTGCTAGAACTCAGAGCAGCGAGAGTCTTTTTCAGCACGCACATCCTGCGGTCCTTTTTTTGGATTAAATAAATTAATCTAAAAAGATTGCAAGCTTCCTTCCTTAAGATGGATATTTTCTTTCCTGCCTGTCAGGTCAAAACAAAAAAAAATAGTGTTTTTCTTTTTGCTAAAATGCATTATTTTGAGCAAGGGCGAAAAAAACCCAAACTTACGAGTCAATTTGCTCAGAGCTCCTTTAGAATAATTTCCCTCAATGCTGAGACTTTTTTTTTTAAACATCCCGCTTGGGATGCAGGGAGTCCTTTTTCACACCCCTAAATCCGGCTGTTTCTCAGCCACCTGCCGGGTTAGGATCTGGTGAGAAGAAAGGGACGCAACGGCGATGTGGAAGAGGATTTGCCAGTTGTTTCGTAATCCGTACAGGTAGACGTTGCAGAGACAGACTGTCGCAAACAGGATGAAGACTTTGATCTTCCGGGCGGAAGTGTAGAATAAGTAGAGGTAACACTGCAAAAATATGTTTTGGAAAAGAAAAAACAGCTGTTAAGTAAGCAGGGCACAAATGCAATATAGCAGAATAATAATAGTTGGAAGGGGCCTTGGAGGTCATCTAGTCCAACCCCCTGCTCAGGCAGGAAACCCTATACCATTTTGGACAAGTGGCTGTCCAGTCTCTTCTTAAAAACTTCCAGTGTTGGAGCACCCACAACTTCTGGAGGCAGGTTGTTCCACTGGTTAGTTGTTCTCACTGTCAAGAAGTTTCTCTTTATATCTAGGTTGCTTCTCTCCTTCATTAGTTTCCATCCGTCACTTCTTGTCCGGCATTCAGGTGCTTTGGAGAATAGCTTGACTCCCTCTTCTTTGGGGCAGCCCCTGAGATATTGGAACACTGCTATCATGTCCCCCCTCGTCCTTCTCTTCGTTAAACTAGACATACCCAATTCGACCCAAATCTTCATATGTTTTAGTCTCCAGTCTCCTAATCATCTTTGTTTCTCTTCTCTGCACTCTTTCCAGTCTCAATATATTTTTTTGTATCGTGGCGACCAAAATTGGATGTCATCGCAATCAAGGTTATCTTAAGAGTTATAGTTGTCTCAAAGGGCCTTTTTTTCTCTTAAAAAAGTAAGTAGACTGTTCTTTATTTGAGGGAGAAAACACTTTGCTTTTCATCCAAGAAACTTCTGATGCACTTTATATAAAATATATAAAAAAAAACTGATGAAGCTTCTTGGATAAGAAGCAAAACTTCTTCCTCAATTAAAAAACAGTCCACTTGCCTATTGAAATAACAAAAAAAAAAAAGAAACGCACCTTTGTGATCAATCAAAGCATTGCAGAAAGTTGCTGAGGCAGGAGCCACTTTTAAGTCACTTTTCAACCCCAAAGAAACAGAAAATATGTAAGTTGCTCACCAAACCGAAGCAGGACATGAAAGGCAGCAGAAACGCTATGATGTTTCCAATTTCTTGGTGATCTTCCTAGGGGGAAGATGAATTTGAGGGTCAAATTAGAATCCAAAGATGAATTTCAAGGTCAAATTGAAAAACGAAAAACAGATCAACTGAAACGTAAAGATACTGTTTTTTCACTTTTTTTTAAGCAGTCACGTTGGCGCCATTAAGGCAGAATCCAAATTAGCTACAGGCAGTCCTCAACTTCCGGACGATAATGTAGCCTGCCTGTTCGGGTCGCACGTTGTGACAGTTGTTAACTGAGGTGGACTGTGGATCATCTAATTTAAAGACCACCATCCCTGTGCTCCCCGATGTGGTAGTTAAGCAACTGTACAGGTTGTTAAGTGGAGCACAGGGTACCTCAGGGGTGGAGGGTGGGGCTTAGGTGGGGCTAGAATTCCTGATTGGTCCAAAGTCACCCAGCTGGCTTTCTTGCCTAAGGCGAGACTAGAATTCAGCATCTCCTGGTGATTGGCCCAAAGTCACCCAGCTGTCTTTCATGTCTAAGGCAGGACTAGAACTCACCATCTCCTGGTGATTGGCCCAAAATCACTCAGCCGGCTTTCATGTCTAAGGAGGGACTAGAATTCACAATCTCCTGGTGATTGGCCCAAAGTCACCCAGCTGTCTTTCATGTCTAAGGTAGGACTAGAACTCACATTCTCCTGGTGACTGGCCCAAAGTGAAACCAGACAGCTTTTAGACCTAAGACGGGACTAGAACTCACAGGCTCCTGGATTCTAGGCCTGCACCTTCACCACTAGCCCAAGCTGACTCTCCTTGCCCCCAAATCAGCAGCCCCGTTACCTGCAATGAATACTCTGCCAGATGTACCCCTCGAATAAGGTTGAGTGCCCCACACATGATGTTGAGGACGAGGGAGAGGATCCCCAAAGGAGAGACTGGCTGCATCCGGCAAGCAGGAGCTGCAGGTGAATTAAAAAAAGAAATGGGCATCAAACAAAAGTGAGATCGGTCCATCTTGCTAGGAAATTCACAACTCTTCTTTATGCTTCAGCCGTATTTCATTGTCTGAACTATTTTCCAGTTTAATTATTTTTCGCAAAACATCTTTTGTAAACCTAAGTTTGAAATACAGGCAGTCCTCAACTTACAAGAATTCATTTAGTGACCGTACAAAGTTAAAACAGCATGGAAAAAAGTGACTTATGTTTTTTTTTCATATTTACAACCATGGCGGCATCCGCACGGTCACGGGATCAAAATTCAGACACTTGGCAGGTGACTCATATTTATGACCGTTGCAGAGTCCCGGGGTCACGTGATCCCCTTTTGCGACCTTCTGACAAGCAAAGTCAGTGGGGGAAGCCAGATTCACTTAACAACCGTGTTACTCACTTAACAACTGCGGTGATTCACTTAGCAACTGTGGCAAGAAAGGGCGTAAGATGGGGCAAAACTCACTTAACAAATGTTTTACTTAGCAACAGAAATTTTGGGCTCCATTATGGTCATAAGTCGAGGACTACCTGTACTGTTAACTAGTGACCTGCTGAAATTAGACAATATTTTAGACAAAAAGTGGACATGAATTTTGCCTCCTTGCACCTCAAAATTAAAAATCAATGGGGAAGCCAGACTCACTTAGCCACCGTGTTGCTAAGTTAACAACTGCACCAAGAAAACAACTCTGGCAAGAAAAGTGGTAAAATGGGGCAAAATTCACTTAGTAAATGTTTCACTTAGCGACATAAATTTTGGGCTGTTATGGTCGTAAGTCGAGGACTATCTGTGTAGGTAGTCCTTGACTTACATGACCACGAATGGCTATTGCCAAGCAAGGTTGTTCAGTGACTGGTTTCCGATTTTAGCTTTTTTGCCATGGCTCTTAAGCAAATCCCTGCAGTTGTTAAGTGAGTCGCACAGTCATTAAGTGAATCTGGTTCCTACCACTGACTTGTCAGAAGCCGGCTGGGAAGGTCGCAAAGGGAGAGCACGTGACCCTCGGACGCCGCCATCTTCATAAACACACGCCCGTTCCTAAGCCCCTGAATTTTGATTACCTGACGGAGGATAATGTGACGGTCGTTACGTGCACTGGGATTCTTAACAGTTGCTAAGCAACCCATCGTAAGTTGAGGACCACCTATACAATTTGGAGACGTCAACTCCCAGAATTACCAAAGCAAATGGCTGGGGGATTCTGGGAATTAAAACCCACAGATCTTAAAAGCCGCTGACTGAGAAGCACTGGGTTAGAGGAACAGAAAAGCACAGATAATCCTTGACTTATGACCACAGCTGAACCCAAAATTTCCATTGCTAAGCAAGTTAAGTGAATTTTGCCCCATGTTACGACCTTTCTTGCCACAAGTTAAGTTAATCGCAGCGGTTGCTAAGTTAATCACTGCGGTTGTTCAGTTAGTAACAAAATTGTTCAGTGAATCTGGGTTTCCCATTGATTTTGCTTGTCGTAAGGTCACGAAGGGATCACGTGACCCTCGGGATGCTGCAACCGTCGTAAATATGAATCGGTTGCCAAGCATCTTAATTTTGATCATGTGACCACGGGAATGCAGCAGCAGTCGTAAGCGTGAAAAATGTTCATAAATCACAGAATATTTAAAGTTAACAGAATATTTGAAGCTGACTGTTTATTTCCCTTCATTATTATCCAGCGATAAGGGTAACAACCCCTCTTATAAATGAGTGAATTACGGCAGAGTTTTTTTTCTGATGTTTTGTTATATTAGTCGCAAAGATGCATTTTCAGGAGGCAACTGGACTTTATTTTTTCTCTTTGAAGATGTTTCGCTTCTCATCCCAGAAGCTTCTTCCGCTCTGTCTGAATAGGGGAGGATGGAAGGATTTATATTCTGTCTGCAAGGAGTATCAATCCTTCCGTCCCCCACCATCCGGTCAGAGCTTTCTTGTTTTTCTTTGAAGACGTTTCGCTTCTCACCCAAGAAGCTTCTTCAGCTCTGACTGGATGGTGGGGAATGGAAGGATTTATACTCCTTGCAGACAGCTGGCCATTTGCCTTCTTTGAGAGAGTCTTTGAGGCCACTTGGAGGCGTAACTGTGTCCGCAGGGTCACCTGAGTGGTGCAAATGGGTGTGGAGCCTTCTTGGAACTGTTGAAAAGACTGTGTTGTGGACTGGAAATAGAGGATGTCGCTACTCAGCTGACCCCGAGGACACAGATAAGCCTCCAAGTGGCCTCAACGACCCTCTAAAAGGCAAATGACCAGCTGTCTGCAAGAAACATAAATCCTTCCATACCCCACCATCCAGGCAGAGCTGAAGAAGCTCCTTGGATGAGAAGCGAAACATCTTCAAAGGAAAAACAAGAAAGCCCAGTTGCCTACTGAAAAAAAGCACCTTTCGGATAACTATGATCTGGATGACTGAGAATCTCCACAGACCTTTGCTAGATTAGATTAAATTAGGGATTAGGGATTAAAACACCTTTTTGTCTCTGCGTACTTTCTCCAAGCCACCCATTTCTGCGGCTCTCGACCTGCGACGGGACGAACAGAAAAAAAACCTCATCCCAGTGTAGGATAACTCACCTGTCTCCAGGTCAGCTTCCGCCCGGCCGTTCACTATCCCGTTCATCAATTCCATGTCTTCCCAGGTGACCAGGGCGGGAGGTCGCAAGCGGAGGTCCTCCTGCATCTTTGCCACGTCGATCTTTGGCTGAGCGCAGTTGGTGTGATTGAACTGGTTTTTGGTTTTCTGGACGACACTGTCTGCGGCAAAGAAGCAAGAAGAGCTTTCTCTAAAAATAAGAGAATATTGATGTATGCTTCGCTAGGGCCCACCGAGGGAGCTGTGAGCAGTGGTGGGATCCAGATAGGTGAGCAGCCGGTTCTCTGCGTGGATGCCGCTTCCGGAAGTCCGTTCTGGGCCTGGGCAACCAAAAATTAGCTACCGGTTCTGCCGAAGCGGTGCGAACCGGCTGAATCCCACCCACTGGAGCTGTGGTATTGCGTAGGGTCGAACCACACCTGGAGATTACAGGTAGTCCTCGGCTTATAACCACAATGGAGCCCAAAATTTCAGCTGCTAAGTGAGACATTGGTTAAGTGAGTTTAGCCCCATTTTTGAGACTTTTCTTGCCACAGTTGTTAAGTGAACCACTGCAGATGTTAAGTTAGTCACATGGTTGTTAAGTGAATCTGGCTTCCCCACAGATTTTACTCATCAGAAGAAGGGATCACAAGACCCAAGGACAGAGCAACCCTCATAAATACGAATCAGTTACCAGGCAGCCAAATTTTGATCACATGATCGCGGGGATGCTGCGATGTAAGTGTGAAAAAATGGTCATTGAGTCATTTTTTCCAGTGCCACTGTAATTTTGAACAGCCACTGACTTTGCTTGTCAGAAGATGGTAAAAGTGGATCATGTGACCCTGGGATGCTGCGACTGTCATAAGTATGAGTCAGGTGCCAGGCATCTGAATTTTGATCCTATGAGCATGGGGGGGGGGGACTCAGCAACGGTCCTAAGTGTGAAAGACGGTCGTAAGTCACTTTTTTTCAGTGCTGTTGTAACTTCAAAACAATCACTAAACGAACTGTCGTATGTTGAGGACTGCCTGAATCTTTATTTCCAGAAAACCTGAAAGGTCAGGTTAGGGACAGATCCTCAGAGAGAAAACCGAAGTGATCATTAAAGGCTCAACCACCACCTGACAGCTTGCGACCACAGACCAGAATTTTCAATGCTAAGCAAGGAGGCGGTTAAGTCAGTTGCACTCAATTCTTCGACCTTCTTTGCAACGGTTGTTAAGCAAGTCACTGCCGGTTAAGTGAGCCACGTGATTGTTACATAAATACAGCTTCCCCCACTGACTTTGCTTCTGAGAAGCCGGCTGGATAAGGCTGCGAAAAGGAGATTGCTTAATCCCAAAGTGATGCAACCATCGTAACCCTGGTTACCATGTCCCTGAATTCTGATGGCACTGGGGGATGCTGCAATGGTTGTTTTAAGTCACTCTGTTCAGTGGCGTTGTAGCTAAACAACAGTAAGTCAAGGACCACTGGTAGAAATAGCATTACGGAGGGTTCTTAACATAGCAATGACTAATTAGAATACTTGTAGTTCAGAGTTGACCTGTGGGGTCCTTGATTGAGCTTGGTGGTTTTCTTGGAGACATTTCATGACCCAATTAGGTAACATCATCTGTGCTAGAGGAGGAGGAGGAGGAGGAGGACGACGACGACGACGACTTGGCACTTTCTGAGCTAGGCAGTTTTCTTACAGATGTTTCATGACCCATTTGGGTAACATCATCACTGTGAGGGAGTGTTTATATACAGTAGCTTTCCCTGACAGTGTTGGTGGGGTGTGGTTTTATCCTTGGTAGTTGCTTGATCAAGTATTGTTCTGTGCTTCATCGTTTGTCTGGTGTTAATCCATACTTATCTGTGTTTCTCTTTCTATGGTGTCCTTGGTGCTGAGTTTGGTTGCCTTCTTGCAGACATTTCATGAGCTAAGTAGGTAACATCATCTGTGCTAGAAGGGAGTGGGGGGAGAGGGAGAAAGAGAGAGAGAGGGAGAGGGGGAGAGAGAGAGAGGGAGGGAGGAGGGGGGGGAGAAAGATTGCTTCTTGCATATATTTCATGACCTGTCTTAGTAACATCATCAGTGCTAGAAGGGAGTGGGGTTGAGAGAGAGAGAGAGTGGGGTTGAGAGAGGGGGGGAGGGAGGGAGGGAGGGAGGGGGAGAGAGAGAAGAAGGAGGAGGATTGCTTCTTCAATATATTTCATGACCTGTCTAAGTAACATCATCAGTGCTAGAAGAGAGTGGGATTTGCAAGGAGGAGGAGGACTGTGGAGTCCTTGGTGGTCTCTGAGGCTGGTTACCTTTCTTACAGCTATTTCATGACCCAACTAACACAACCAGAGCCAGAAGTGACTCTATGAAACGTCTGCAAGAAAACAACCAAGGTCAGAGAGCATTAAGCACCTCACAGCAACGACTTGCTAAATTTTCCCCACGAAGAGAAAGACATAAAAAAAAGGCAAACCAACAACATACCAAATTCAAGGAAAACATACGGCCTGGAAGCCAGGCTGACACTGGTGGCATTGTAGGACGTGGCGAATTTACACCGAAGCTCTTCCAGGAAACAGAAGGCCATCACAGCTGGGTAACTGCTGACGGCAATGCAGGTGCAGGCGACGCCCCCAGAAGTGTGGAAGCTGTGAAAGAAAAGATCTAGAATCAACTCTAAAGAGTACAACAACGGGGAACCACAAGTGAGGGACGCACTTGTGCACAAAGAAAGGAAGGCGTTTCATAGCAGGGGAATTCCTAAAGAAAATCCGATACAGCAACAGAAACCTTGGGCTCAATTAGTCAAGGACTCCCTGTATAAGATGAATTTCTATTGTCCGATGCTAGGTGGTGCTATGGTTTTACGATTATATCTGCAGAACATGTTTTTATAACTTGACGAGTACAGGATTTTCTCCATTCTTTCCTTATTTGTTAAGTCAACCAGAATGAACTCAAATGATCAGAGCAGCAGAAAAAAAATATATAAAGTTAAGTAAATAAAACAGGACGAGCTGGTTTGAGTCTGAAGCTAGAGCATGACTTACTGTATGCTGAGGTCACGTTCTTTGGCTGTGCCTCGTTCTGGATACTGCGTCAGTATGGAGGACAGGACCTTGAGTCTCTTCCTGCATTCCAAAAAACGGGGGTCTAGGTGGAAATCACTGGAGGCCGAGAGAGGAAGTCCATCCCTTACCCGCACCACGCAGGCAAAGAGGATCATGGACATCCTCCGCGGCAGAACTCATGGGGACAGTCTGGAAAAAGGAATTTGAGTTAATCCAGGTCCACGCTGCTCTTCCACCCATTGATACAGATAGAAATACAGGTAATTCTCCACTTACAACCATTCGTTTAACGGCTGTTTGAAGTTACAACAGCACTGAAAAACTGATTTACGACCGGCTTTCACGCTTACGACTGTTGCGGTATCCCTGTGGTCACATGATCAAAATTCAAATGCTTGGCAACTGACTCCTATTTATGACTGTTGCAGTGTCCTGGGGTCTCACGTGATCCCCCTTTGTAACTTTCTGATAAACAAAGCCAGATTCACTTAACAACCGTGTTAGTAACTTAACAGCTGCAGCGACTCACTTAACAACTGTGGTAAAAAAGATCGTAAAATGAGAGAAAGCTCACTTAATAACTGTCTTGCTTAGCGACAGAAATATTGAGCTCAACTGCCGAGGAATATTTGTAAAGGCTTACAAACAGAAGCCACCAAGGCAGAGTAACAGCTTGAAAGAAAGATGGAGCACTACAACTTTAAAAATTGAGACAAGGGAGAAAAAAACTTCATTTGCTGCTGAAATGGTGCATTCCTAAACCAGGCTCTTTGGAGAGAACCACAATTCAGAAGTTGCTGAATTGTAGAGGAAGAAGGGGGGTCACATAGTGATCAGGTTTAACTCTCTGCCCAATGTAGCAATCCAAAGTACCAATACTCTCTGATTTACTGCCACCAATGGGACCAGAATGTGATCACACATAACCTGGGACACTGAAACCATCATAAACATAAGCCAGATACCAAGCATCCAAATTCTGATTATGTGACGGCAGAGATGCTGCAATGGTCATTAAGTGTGAAAAATTATCATTAAGTCACTTTTTTCAGTGCTGTTGTAACTTCAAACAGTCACAAACGAATCTGTATATTTGCAGATAAACCCACCCACAGATAAGCTGAACCTCATACTGTGGATGTACAGGTTATCCTCGGTTTACAACCACAACTGAGCTTAAAATTTGTTGCTCAGTAAGACATTTGTTAAATGAGTTTTGCCCCATTTTACAACCTTTCTCGCCACAGTTGTTAAATGAATCACTGATGTTGTTAGGTTAGTAACAGAGCTGTTAAGTGAAATCTGGATTTCCCATGTCCATAAGTATGAAAAATGGTCATATGTTATTTTTTTCAGTGCCGCTGTAATTTTGAACAGTCACTAAATGAAGTGTTGTAGGTTGAGGACCACCTCTATTTTGGAAGCTAAACTTCTCGGGGTATCCGCAGGTCATTCTCAGCCCAGCCCTTCTCACAGGGTTGTTATTGTGGGGAAAACAGGAGGAGGAAGGAGTAGATTAGATTAGATTAGATTAGATTACCTTTATTGTCATTTTTTTTCCTGTGGGCACAACGGCACACATTAAAAATGAAATTTAGTTGCTTGCTCTCAAGTTACATAACACACATTTAAAACATGCTATATACAACATATGTATAGACCAGGGGTAAGCAACCTTGGTTCTTTTATGACTCGTGGACTTCAAATTCCAGAATTCCTGAGCCAGCCATGCTGAGGGGAAAGGGAGACGTTTCCAAGCTGAGCCATGCTGGCTCAGGAATTCTGGGAGTTGAAGTCCACGAGTCATAAAAGAGCCAAGGCTGCCTACCCCTGGTATAGACCTACACCCTTACATATAAGTAACATATAAATATTAATCACTGTCCATCTTGAATACATAAAGAGTATTGTATACGTCCTCTGCTTTGTTTATAAAAATAATAAAAACGATAAAGAAATAAATAAGGATACTTATTAATTGTAGTGTGGATATAATTTCTTTTTTTAAGGAATGAAAGACCCATAAAGAAAATAGATACAGTTTGATTCCAAACCGCAAAGCTTACCAAGCAGAGTAATTGCTTTTATCTAATCTTTCAGGGTTAAAAAAAGATAATGAGGCATACACCACGTTGCCCAAGATTTTGATCTTGCTCCAAAGTATCACTGCAATGTTTGGTTTCCCTCCCTGTCCTGAAATAACCTCCATTCAGACAGTTGCAATAAACCTCTATTCAGCCTCCTTGGACCCTGAAATCTCCCAAAATTATTTATTATTTCTTAAAACAAATTTACAGGTAGTCCTCAACTTATGATCAAAATTGAGCCCAACGTTTCTTGTTCTAAACAAGGTAGTTATTAAGCGTGGTCTGCCCCATATTACGACCTTTTTTTGCCACAGTTGCTAAGCGAACCACTTGTTGTTAAGAATCAGTTGTTAAGTTAGCAATAGGGTTGGCTTGCCCCCACTGACTTTTGTCAAAAGGTTGCAAAAAAGGATCACGTGACCCCGGGACGCTGCAACCCTCATAAATATGAGTCAGTTTACAAGCATCTGAATTTTGATCATGTGACCGTGCGGATGCCACCATGGTCGTGTGAAAAACCGCCATTTTTTTCCCAGTGCTGTTCTAACTTCAAACAGTTGCTCAACAAGTCAAGAACTACCCATCCATTGGTTTAAGAAATAGATAATTTGGTCTGGAATAAATAAGTAAGTAAGTAAGTAAGTAAGTAGAGGACTATCTGTCCATTGGTTTAAGTAATAGATAATTTGGCCTGGAATAAATAAATAAGTAAGTAGAGGACTATCTGTCCATTAATTTAAATCAGGGGTAGTCAACCTTGGCTCTTTTATGACTCGTGGACTTCAACTCCCAGAATTCCTGAGCTGAGGGGAAAGGAAGAGGTTTCCAAGCTGAGCAATGGCTGGCTCAGGAATTCTGGGAGTTGAAGTCCACGAGTCATAAAAGAGCCAAGGTGGCCTAGCCCTGGTTTAAGTAATAGATAATTTGGCTTGGAATAAATAAATGATTTGGTGAGGGGGGGAGAGGGGCACTTGACAGCATTTTTAAAAGCCCCACCATATAATAAACACCCATTTTTAAAAAAAAAAAAAAAAACACCCCACACAAACCCAGGCAGCAACAACACAGCCAAATTCCAAATCAATTTGATGTTTTTTTAATTAATACTACTAATTTTTTAATTAATGCTCTTGGAACAAACGACTTTTGGGTCGCCCTTGGAAGCCTTCCGGAGGGGGGGGCACTTTCTGCCAGTTTTGCTGCTTGGTGGGGGGGGGGCTCTCACTAGGACCCAGGGACAAGCTAAGCCGCGCATGCGCACTGGTTGCAGCCAAGGAGGGCGTGGTGGTTCTCTCCCCCCCACCCGACCTGGCTTCGCCTCACACACCCCCAAACCGCCCTCACAACAACCGGGCGAGGTAGGCTGCAACAAGGGCACCCTGCGAGCCCCCTCAACTCCGGCTCCCCTCCTGCTCTGAACCCGGGGCCGGGCCCGCTCAAGCCGGGAGAAGAAAGAGGCCCGAGTCCACCGCTCGACGCCGCTCCCACCTCGCCTCTCTTGCTTCAGGACTCGCCGCCGCGTCGGAAGGGGCTGCCATCATAACAAACGCCTCGCCACGCCCACTTCCGGTCACGGAGAAGACGGCGGCGGCCGGAGCGGCCACGGACACCATCGAGAGGCGAGCTCGGGAGAGTCACGGGGCCCCGCCCACAGGGGTCCTCAACCTCGGCAACTTTAAGACTTGTGGACTTCAACTCCCAGAATTCCTCAGAGCTAGCTGAGGAATTCTGGGAGTTGAAGTCCACAAGTCTTAAAGTTGCCAAGGTTGAGGACCCCTGCCTTACAAGCTTTAATGAGCCCGACCATAGAGACATACAAAAGTGCAAGTGATTGAGAGGTGCATTTTGTCCGCCCCTTATTCGAGAGATGAAAATTGCTTTTTTTCTTCTTCAGGAAATCCAAAGCTCGCAGGATTTCCCTATTATTGTGATGTACTGTATATTTAGATAAGTGTTTCTCAGCCTTGGTCACTTCAAGAAGGGTGGACTTCAACTCCCAGAATTCCCTAGCTTGTTGTCAGGATGGAAAATAATAGTGATTTAGATTTTTCTTTCCTCCCTCCCTCCCTCTCCTCCCTCCCTCCCTCTAATGTTATATTTTTCCTTCCTTCCTCCTGTCCCTTTCCTTTTTCTCTTTTCACTCTTCCTTCCTTCCTCTCATTTTACATTTTTCCTTCCCCCCTTCCTTTTTCTCTGTCCTTCTTTCCATCCATCCATCCACTCTCTAATTTTATGTTTTTCCTTTCTTCCTGTTCCTTTTTCTTCTTTTTCTGACTCATTTATGATAGTTGCAGTGTGATCCCCTTTTGCAACCTTTTGACAAGCAACATCAGTGGGGAAGCTTGATTCACTAGCAACCATGTGACTAATTTAGCAACTGCGGTGATTCCCTTAACAACTTTGGCAAGAAAGATCTTAAAAATGGGGCAAAATTCACTGAATAACAGTATTGCTGAGCAACATAAATTTTGAACCGAAATATGGTCGTCAATTGAGGACTATCCATATTTACTTTACTTACTTTACTTTACTTTATTTGATTTATATCCCGCCCTTCTCCCAACGGGACTCAGGGCGGCTCACAACATACTTAAAAACAGAAACATATTTACAATCCCCACCAAATAAAACCAATTAAGACCAAATATTTTAGAGTTGTGCTGTTTAAAATTTTCTAAAAAAAAAATGAACCCGATTTAAAATCCTCCCTAGGCCAGGCCTGCTTGCTGGAAAAGCCATGTCTTGAGGGCGCGGCGGAAAGTAAGGAGATCCGGAATCATCCGGATCTCAGGGGGTAGTTCGTTCCAGAGGGCGGGGGCACCCACAGAGAAGGCCCTCCCCCTGGGGGTCGCCAGCCGACACTGCTTGGCCGACGGCAC
>NW_015386458.1:422457-424032 GCF_001527695.2 Protobothrops mucrosquamatus | reverse complement strand
AAGTCCACCCCAAAGCCACGAATGATCTCCCCCAGCGGCTTTACATAAATATTGAACAAAAGGGGAGAGAGGACCGACCCCTGAGGCACCCCACAAGTTAGGGGTCTAGGAGTCGACCTCTGTCCCCCTGCCAATACAGACTGCGTACGGTCGGTGAGGAAGGAGGAGAACCACCGCATAACGGTGCCTCCCACTCCTAGCCCACCGAGACGCCGCAGCATGATACCATGGTCCACAGTATCAAAAGCCGCTGAGAGGTCCAAAAGAACAAGGACAGAGGAATATCCCCTGTCCCGGGCCCTCCAGAGATCATTAACCAACGTGACCAATGCCGTTTCCGTGCTGTGCCCCGGCCTGAAGCCCGACTGGTATGGGTCTAGATAGACTGTTTCATCCAGGTGCCGAGGGAATTGCTGTGCAACCACACTCTCAACAACCTATTGTCTTCTTTGTTTGCAATGTGGCCTTTATATTTTAAAAAATGTTTGAAGCAGATTTCTGCAATTCCGCACAATGGATTAAGAACTTTATTTGGCATTTGATCTTACTGAAAAGAGGCCTTTTGTTTCCGATGACGCAGCTGAGAAGAGCAGACCTGATAATACTACATAAACGTAGCATTTCTAATCTCTGTCAGACAGTGCTGTTTTTCAAGACTGATTCTAGTTCTCAAGCCGGGCAGTTAAACAGCATATATGAAAGTATTCATTGGAAATAAATTATTTTCCTTTTTAGATAAATCAAACATAACCGAAGGATTCTGGATGGTCTCTGAGCTTGGTAGTTTCCTTTGCAGATGTTTCATGATTCTACTATGTAACATCATCAGTGCTAGAAGGGATTGGGGTTTGCCAAGGGGAGGAGGACTGTGGAGTCCTTGATGGTTCTCTCTGAGCTTGGTGGTTTTCTTGCAGACGTTTCTAGTCCTGATTAGGTAACATCATCAGTGTTAAAAGGGAATGGGGTTTGCCAAGAGAAGGAAGAAGAGGACTGTGACGAATGTGGGGTCCTTGGTGCTCTCTGAACTTGGTGATTTTCTTGCAGACGTTTCATGACCCAGCTAGTTGCAACTTCAAACAATTACAAAAAGACTACAAGTGATAGTACAATTTATTCTGAACGTAAGAAGCAGAATAAGCATTGTTAAATGTACCTTTCTCAGAAAAGGTCACAATTGGAACATTAGCTAGGCCAGGGGTGTCAAACTCAATTTCATTGAGGGCCGCATCAGCATTGTGGTTGCCCTCAGGGGGCCGGGTGGGTGTGGCCAGGGTGGGTGCGGCCTACTGGGTGGGCGTGGATGGAGTGGGTGTGGCCTACTGAGTGGGCGTAGCCAGCTCTACATCGTTTGCATCAAGGGTGCCTGTGGGGGGCCTGGGCAGGAGTGGGACAGATCTGAGGGTCTCTGGCAGAAGGGGGTGGGACCGGGGCAAGTGCCAAGGCATGGTCCACTGGAGGAGCCTCACTGTTCCTCTCAGGCCATGCAGGGGGTGGGGGGGCTTATGGAACTAAGGCTGAATGCGTTTCAGCATAGATGGCCACCACAAAATTGTACATTGGCTCCCGGCCGGCCTG
>NW_015386458.1:333643-419754 GCF_001527695.2 Protobothrops mucrosquamatus | reverse complement strand
CCATTAGCTGCTGGCCAGCCCAGCCAATCCAGCTCCTTGCAACTCCCTAGCCAGCCACCGGGAGCACTAGATAATTTATTCACCTCACTAGACACAGCATGAGGTGAATAAATGAATAAATTATCTAGTGCTCCGCGGGCCGGCTTGAAACGGCCGGCGGGCCGTATACGGCCCGCGGGCCGTAGTTTGCCCATTGCTGGTCTAGAATGATATAAGATCTCCTGCTTGAGCAAGGGGTTGGACTAGAAGACCTCCAAGATCCCTTCCAACTCTGTTATTCTGTTAATGCATTAAAATGAATTTTAAAAAGCTGTATGCACATATTATCTCCACAGTGGACAGCATTGTGATGACTGGATTTCAGCCAATGTAAATCTTTACCATAAATACAGTGACCATATATCCTTTATTATAAAGGACAATTTGTTATTTAAAAAAAATGACCTTTCAGTTGATGGATTGATTGCTTTGGCTTTGCTTTTGAATCCTCCTTTGTCAAACAATGTTATCAATATAAACAATGAGTGTTTTGTTATCCTTTACAAACCTCTTTCAGATTTGCCCTTTTTCAGCTTTGCCTTTTATTTTTTTTCCTCCCAAAATACGATCACTATAAAAGTAATTCTTGACTTATAATCATTTGTTTACTGACCATTAGAAGTTACACCACCACTGAAAAAAGGGACTTATGATAGTTTTTCACACTTACAGCATCCTTATGATCACGTGACCAAAATTCAGACACTTGGTAACTGACTCATATTTATGACGGTCCTGGGGTCATGTGATTCCCTTTGGCGACCTTCTGACAACCGAAGTCAATGGGGAAACCAGATTCACTTTACAACTGTGTTACCAACATAATTATGGCAATGATTCACTTAACGGTGACAAGAAAGGTCGTAAGATGGGACAAAGCTGACTTAACAACTATCTTGCTTAGCAACAGAAATTTTGGGCTCAATTGTGGTCGTAAGTTGAGGCTACCTGTACAGGTAATCCTCAACTTACCACCACAATGGCGACCAGAATTTTATGTATTTTTTTGCTAGAGTTGTTAAGCCAATCTCTGCCATTCATAAGTGAATCACAGGGTCATTAAGTGAATACAGATTCTCCCATTGATTTTGGTTGTGGGAAGCTGGCTGGGAAAGTCACAAACGGGAATCGCATAACCTGAGGATGCTGCAACCATCGCAAATACATGCTGGTTGCCAAGCGCATATATTTTGGTCACGTGACCATGGGGATACTGCAATAATCATAACTGTGAGGGCCAGTCAGAAATCACTATTTTCAGTGCTATTTTAACGTTGAACGGTCACTAAACGAATGGTTGTAAGTGGGAGACTATCTTTGATAATAAGTGAGCTTGTATCCCTGTTGTTCTCATATCTTCCTGAGATTCAAAATAAGTCACTCGATGGAAAGAAAAGATTTTTTTTTTTCATTTTTTTCAAGCACTTTCTGGTGAGGTTTGCTCTTATCTTGTTCAACTGTAAATAGAATAGCTTTATTGTCATTTTGTAACTCACAACAAAATTAAATAAGTTTCTTATCATCATAGTACTAAACTTCCTAATCAAAATATTTTTCCAATTAAGCTCCTGAACAACAGTTTCAAGTATTTCTTGATATCTTATTTAAATACATTTATTTTGGAATATTCCATTCCAAAGACAAATATTATTTTTTCGGCATCTACATAAAATTCTTAATCTATTAAGCTCTGAATATGAAGCGTTTATGATCTGACCTTCACAGCACTCATGATGCGAAATATAGGCTGTCCTTGACTTACAACCATTCGTTTAACAACCATTCAAAGTTACAAAAGCAGTGAAAATAGTGACTTACGACCAGGGCTGTGGAGTCGGTAGATAAATGTTCCGACTCCGACTCCGACTCCTCAGTTTTTTGTACTTCCGACTCCAACTCCGGGTACCCAAAATTTCCTCCGACTCCGACTCCTCGACTCCAACTCCAACTCCACAGCCCTGCTTACGACCGGTCCTCACCCTTACAATCCCAGTCACATGATCAAAATTTGACCACTTGGCAATCTGCGTGTATTTAAGATAATTGCAGCATCCCAGGTTCAAGCAGTCGCCATTTCTGACCTTCTCAGCACTCAACAATGAAAGTGCAAGATGAATTTGCTTAACAACCCTATGATTCACTTAACAACTGCGGCAAAAAAAATCATAAAATTAGGTGTGAGTTATTGAATGACTGCCTTGCTTCTGGCCCAAACTGCAGTCGTAATCTGAGGACCTATAGCTGAGACCATGAGAACATGACTTCCATAATACCAATCAAAAGATTTACGAAGAAGCTAAGTTTGAATTACATCAAAAAATAAAGTCTCTCTTAATTATATCCACGTAATTTCCTCAGCAATAATATAGATTGGTTTGTCAATTTTCTTTTTCTGAGTTTTTTCCCCCTCAACTTTCTAGAATACAACTTGTGGGTTTCCTTGTGGTTTCCTATCCAAATACAGGGAATCGTTGACTTATGACAACTGAGCCCAAAATTTGTTGCCAAGGGAGACATTTGTCAAGTGAGTTTTGCCTCATTTTACAACTTTTCTTGAATCACTGCAATTGCTAAGCTAGTAACAAAGTTATTAAGTGAATTTAGCTTCCCTATTGACTTTGCTTGTCAGGTCGCAAAAGGGGATTACACTGCAACCATTATAAATATTTGAATTTTGTTCAAGTGACCATGGGAATGTGGCAAGTCATGTGTTAAAAACAGTATTAAGTCACTTTTTTCAGTGGTGGTGTAACTTTGAACGGACTCTAAATGAACTGTTGAGGACTACTTGTTTTAAGAGGAAGTTCAGAAATATGTCCAAAAATTAAAGGGAACTCTGTAACGTAGCAAGCCTCCTCCTACTCTTGAATTATTTTTGCTCTGATTTTGTAACTTTCTGCATAATTCGCATTAATTTTGGGATGAAGCAGGCTGCCTCTGAAGAAATGCACCACTAAGAATAACCTATCGAAGACAAAAATGCAAACAAGTAACAGCAAATAACCCCCTACAGGGTACAGACATTATTTTATTGCGGCTTTGATCGATGGTAAGGATACTTTAAAAAGTTAAATTAAACATTTTAATAGTTATTTTGAAGGCGAGCTCAAGCAAATCCCCCACCCTCCCTCACGGCCAGAGGCCAACTGCCACATCCTCAAATCATGCGGGCCGCGGCGAGGGGCGCGGAAAGAGAGGCGCGAGACTTCAAATCGATCTCGCGAGACTTCAAATCGACCAGCCTTTTTCTGTTGTTGTTGCTTGGTTCGGTTTGGACTCCTCCCCTCGAAGCTTTGGGCGGGGCAGCGCTCGCTCACGGGAAGGGAAAGAGGGAGCGAGGCGCGCTGGTCCGGCGCCCCGCCCTCTTTCGGTGGCTTAAAAAAAAGAAAAAGCGCGGGTGGGCGTGGCCTGACGAGTGGTGGTGGAGGCGGCGGAGGCGCGCGCGCTGAGGGCGGGGCTGTTCGGAAAAGGCCAATCGGATGGAGAGAAATCCCGAGGGCGGGCCTTAGAAGAGGAGCGCGCGTGCGTACTCGCGCGCCTTGGCCCCGCCCTTCGTCGTCCCTTCAGAGGGTTTCCGTTAATGGCGCTAGTGCTGAGGGGTTGTTGCGGCTGCTTCGGGCCGAGATACTTGGCCGCGAGCCGGGCTGATCGGAAGCGGGCGGGCGCGGAGGACTGACCGAGCAGCTCCGGCACAGCCAGGTAACGGCCCCGGCCGGGATCCTCTGAGAGCTGCTAGCCCCTTGACCAAAAAGGCGCTAGTCCTCTTGAAGGAGTGCGGCCAATGTTTGTGGAGCCCGAGTGGGTATATTTCTCTTCACACATTCCTCATTAGAATCTCTCTCTTCCCGGCCGCTCTTTTTCAGGAGATTCAGCTTCCCTCTTCCTCCTCAAATCCTCACGAGGAAAAAAGTTCCAATTCCCATCATTCCCAGCCAGGCTTGGCCTGAGGAAAGGGATAGCGGGACGGTTTACACCTCCCTACGCTTGCCAATTTTTTATTATTATTATTTTTCCTTTAAATAGAATCCAAAGGAAACAGGAGTAATTTATTTTCATATCTTAAAATATTTAAATTATCTCCTTTTAGTTAAGAATTAAATAGGAAAAAGGGCAGAAATGCACAACATTTGACCATGCAACCAATGATTGCAAATAATGCATATTTAACGTATGCATCATGATATGTGCAATAAATATATACTGCATTTACAAAACAGGTAAATGTATTTCCTATTCAGTTCCTGTGTAGAATATGGTGATTATGTGAAATGTAATTTTCTATTTAATTTTTCTAATTTTAATTGTTTCCTTGTACTTTTTCTGCTTTTTTATTATATCGTAAGAAGCCCAGAGACACTGTACAGATAGTTCTCAACTTTTAACAGTTCATTTAGTGACCATTCAAAGGAACTGAAAAAAGGGACTTATGACTGTTGTTGCAGCATCCCCATGGTCATGTGATCAAAATTCAGACACTGGACAACTGTCTTATATTTATAACAGTTGCCATGTCCCAGGATCACGTAACAGCTGCAATGATTCACTTAACAACTGTGGCAAGAAAAGTCGTAAAATGGGGCAAAACTCAACAAAAGTTAGCAGCAGAAATTTTGAACTCAGTTGTGGATGTACTTTAAGGACTACTTATAGTTAATCCTCAATAGCAATTAGAGTTCCTTTGAATGACGTGAAATTTTTGGTACTGGATTTTATTGGCTGCTTCAGCATCTGGGTGGGGCATTTTTTAATCATATAAATAGTTTTCTCTGTGCCTCTAAGATTCAGCCAATATTTAAGTTTTGATATGCTTCTGTTTTCCTGAAGGTGGTAAAGAAGTGGGCACTAGGGCATCCTGCCATCATGGGGGCAGAGGATCGCCCCCAGTGCTTCTTTGATATCGAAATTAATCGAGAACCAGGTAAGGTCTGAGGGCTCTATCAGTCTATAAGAATATTTGTATCACCATACTTTAGAGTTCATGCTTGCGGAGATGAATGCTTCTCATTAGTTAGATTTTGTTTACAGCCCTCTGTTGTGCACCGATCACTTGAATTTTAGTGGCTACGTGCTATTTTTATACATGGTCAAATAGTATTTCAGAATAGCAATGCAAAGTGAAAATAAGCAGTGTTCCAATATTTGAGGGGCTGCCACAAAGAAGAGGAGGTCAACCTATTTTCTAAACACCATAAGGCAGGGCAAGAAAAAAATGGATGGGAACTAATCAAGGAGCGAAGCAACCTAGAACAATGGAGAAATTTACTAACAGAACAATTAACCAGTGGAATGGCTTGCCTCCGAAGTTGTGAGTGCTCCATCACTGGACAGCCACTTGTCTGGAATGGTATAGGTGTCCTGCTTGAGGAGGGAATTGGACTAGAAGACCTCCAAGATCCCTTCCAATTCTGTTATTCTCTCTTTCATCATGATGATGTGCGTTTGTTCTCTTATAGCCTTTTGTTGTATTAACAAATAAACCAGGATTAATTGCATACAATACAGTAAAGGTATAGCAACCTTTGGATTTAATTCCTGATTAGCTTTTGTTTTTTTTGCAAATGAGTGAGATCAGCCAAATCAAGCCTGGCAATTAATGAGGTGACAGTTGTTGCAGCCAGATCAGCCTCGCATCCTATAAGTAGGAAAAAAAAAGTGACATTAAATACATTTTCTGATAATCTTTCTTAATTTAGAAGTGGATGGAAGAATGAAACCATTTCTCTGTATTTCAACACAAAGCATTTTAATAAGTACAATGTGGGATGCATCCAAGTCTTTCTGAAAAGTTTGGAAAGCTCTGCTGTCAAAAAAAACCCTTGTCCTGCTTTTACTATTTCTGTCCTGCAGTCCCTGGATAATCTCTTGATGTGTTGGTTTCAGGTTTATAATCATTTTTATGAATACTAGGCAAGTGTTTTGCTTTCATATATCAAGTTGCTTTTAATATTCAAACGGAGGAAAGTAGGTTAGAAACACTTAAAATGAGTCCATATATTTTTGTATTCTAAACATCCCGGTTCCATAGTTTCAGCTAAAAGGTGTAAGGTTTTGTTACCTTGTTATACAAAAAAGCATATTCTCGTGTCAGTTATCCAAACGTGATACCTTTTCTATTTTGCAAATGGGTTTCATATATTAAATAAATGTATAAAACACATTTACAAAATAGAAATGTATCACTTGCGTTTAGATGACTGACCTGAAAATATGCTTCTTTGTATAACAGTGAAAATGTTACTCCCTTTAGCTGAAAGTATGGGAATAACTTAAATAAGCATAGCTTCTCATTCCACATAGTGACTTAAAGGGATCTTATACAAATAAGACCAGAAACAAAACAATACACAATAGAAGCAATATTTGGTCTTAAGGTTTGAAGCACCAGACTAGAAACTGGGAGACTGGGAGTTCTAGTCCCAACCATGAAAGCAGGCTGGGTGACTTTGGGCCAATCACCAGGACATGGTAAATTCTAGTCCAGTGGTGGCAAACCTATGGTACGCGTGCCAGAGGCGGCACTCAGAGCCCTCTCTGTTGGCACACGCGCCACCGCTGCCAGCAGCAGGTCCATCAGGCCGCCACCGCCACCCAGAGCAGGAGCCCTGCCCAGCACAAAGGAGGCAAAGCGGCCGACTAGCAAGCTCGAGTAGAGGTGGTAGAGCAGAGGTCACCAACCATTGTCCATTGGTGGACTGGAAGAAAAGGGAGGGGGAAGCAATTTACATGCATGTATGCACGCACGGGGCCACGAGCGTGCACACACTGCAAATGGGGCAGGGCTAGTGCCTGTGTGATATACTCACTAGCCCTGCCCCGTTCTTGCGTGGTGCAGCGCCTTGTATCTGCACCCCAAGGTGTGGCAGTGGCCGTTTTTGCACCTTGCAGCACGGTGGCCCATTTTTGCGCCCCCAGTGTTTGCGTGCCAGAGGCAGCACTCAGAGGCACCTCCCTGCCTCCCCCCGAGGGCACCACAATGCTGATGCGGCCCTGGCACTTTGCGATAAATAAGTGGGTTTTGGATTGCGGTTTGGGCACTCAGACTCTAAAAGGTTCGCCATCACTGTTCTAGTCTCACCTTAGGTATGAAAGCCGCCTGGAAGACTTCTGGCCAATCACTAGGAGATTCTGAATTCTAGTTTCACTTTAGGTGTGAAAAGCAGACCTCTCAGTCCAACCCATCTCACAGGGTTGCCATTGTAGGGAAAGTAGGAGGAAGGAGTAATAGGTATATTTGCTGCCTTGAGTTATTTATTAAAAAAAAAGACAGAAGATAAATAAATATACAAAAGGAACCACAATATACTGCATGCCTGCTGTCAAAAGACCAAGCTTGTCACTTTACAGGTAGTGTTCAACTTAACAACCATTCATTTAATTATTCTTCAAATTATAATGGCACTGAAAAAATTAATTATGACCAGTTCTTGTACAGATTTTGTGTTTGTGTATATGTATAAATCACGTACATACTTAAGCATATTTGTAGGGGTTGAAAAATAGGTATTAAGATTCCTTTTTCGTTGTTCTAGAAATTCTCACTGCAACTTAACTTGCTCCAACATGTTACAAAATGGTTATTTTAGGACTAGGATTATAATTAGAGCACATAAAAATACCTGGTCATTTGTGGAAAATGAAAGTGATCACTAAGCGTTTCTAAGTGCTCTGGCTGTGGCTTTCACTTGTTTTTCATGTTTTTACTGAAAGCAGAATGTGAGAGGGTTGCAGTTTCTGTAAGATACGGGTTGGAGAAACGGCAAGTAGATAAAGCTGAAGGTTCATATACAGTAAGTTGAAAAATGAGAAGTACGGTAGTTCTAATTTTCACAGCACAGTTTAAATCCATGATAAAGTAATTGTAAAAAAAACTGCAATATGCTTTGGTTGGCTACTGTAAAAATGGAATGTAATTAAACTTTAATTTATATTCCAGTTGGTCGTATCATATTTCAGCTTTTCTCTGATGTATGTCCAAGGACTTGCAAAAACTTCCTTTGTCTATGCACAGGTATGTTTTGTTAAAAGTTGTGAATAATTATAATTTTATTGTAATTATGTGCCGTGACTTATCTTTGGAGCCACTCGGAAAAGAAACACAAGGTCAGGCATCAGTGGCTGCCTGTTTCGTCCTTGGACGCCAGAAATTGTGCTTAGCAGATTAAAAAAAAAAAAATCTGTAACGCAGAGTCCTTTTTTCCAAATTTTTAGTCTGTTCTGATACACAAATATAAATTTCCCTTAGGGCATGCTTACTGCAGGATCTCTTTTTGGAA
This sequence comes from Protobothrops mucrosquamatus, assembly GCF_001527695.2. NCBI lineage: Eukaryota > Metazoa > Chordata > Lepidosauria > Squamata > Viperidae > Protobothrops > Protobothrops mucrosquamatus. The sequence continues at coordinate 411,442 of NW_015386458.1, read as the reverse complement.
ATATCTGTTAGGAATGGACTGAAGCCTGCTGCTACAAAAGTGACCAGTATACAGATAGTCCTCGACTTAACAACAGTTCGTTTAGTGACCATTCAAAGTTACAATTTCACTGAAAAATGTGGCTTATGATAGTTTTTCAATTTAATAAACCGTTGCAGCATCCCCAGGGTCACGTGATCAAAATTCAGACGCTTGGCAACTGAATGCATGCAACTGAATACTTACGATGGTTGCAATATCCCAGGGTCATGTGACTCCCTTTTGCGGCTTTCCAACAAGCAAAGTCAATGGGGAAGCCAGATTCACTTAACAGCTCTGTGACTAACTTAACAACTGCAGTATTCACTTAACAACAGTTGGTAAGAACGACCGTAAAAGGGGGCAAAACCCACTAAACAACTGTTGGGCTCAATTGTAGTCATAAGTCGAGGGCTGCCTGTACTCTTTCATTCCCTCCCTTATTTTCTTCCTGCCACCCTCCTTCTTCCCCCTTCCCTCACTCCCTTATTTCTTCCTTCTCCCCCGTCCTCTCTCTCTTTTTTCTCCTCCTCTTCCTCTTCCTCCCTCCCTCCCTCCCTCCTTTCCTCCTTCCTTCCTTCCTTCCTTCCTTCCTTCCTTCTTGTCCCCAATATTCAGTTCCCATTGTTGGAAAGCTCAGTTTTTGATCTCTGCTAGAGCTGGCATTAATTAGATTCACTTAATCAATATGTTACTCCCAGTAACTTAACAGCTGCAGTGATTAATCGCTGTGGCAAAAAAGGTTGTAAAATGGGGCAAAACTCATTTAAGAGTTGTCTTGCTTAGGAACAGAAATTTTGGACTCCGTCGAGGTCATAAGTGGAGGACCACCGGCATTTCCTCTCCCTACTACAACTGAACTGTGATTGCCCGGTTCCAGGGGCACCCAGTGAGTGCACGGGTTAGCAACTGGCTGCCTTCTTCCCCAACTGTCTCATGAAGGAATGCATCAAGTAAAACCAGAATGCCAGAAGTAGGCCACCTTGGTTCTTTTATGACTTGTGGACTTCCACTCCCAGAATTCCTGGGCTAGCATGGCTCAGCTTGGAAACCTCTCCCTTTCCCCTCAGCATGGCTGGCTCAGGAATTCTGGGAGTTGAAGTCCACGAGTCATGAAAGAGCCAAGGTTGCCTACCCCTGAGCTAGAACAAAGGAATAAAAATGGAATGTCTAAATATTATTTAGTTATATCTGAATGTTATTTTTGCAGAGTTAAATTTGATACAGCGCATCAAAGTTACAGAATTGAGCTATACACAAAGATGCTTTTTCAAGAGGCAACTGGACTTTATTTTTCTTTGAAGATGTTCCACTTCTCACCCAAGAAGCTTCAGAGCTGAAGAAGCTTCTTGAATGAGAAGCGGAACATCTTCAAAGAAAAAAACAAAGAAAGTCCAGTTACCTCCTGAAGAAGCACCTTTGGGACAAACATGATCTGGATTACTAAGAATCTCCATAGACATCTAATTGAGCTATACTGCAGTATTGGATGTTGGTAGCCTTTTCCCTACCCAGGAGCCTGCAGTTTCATCTGTTCCCAGGAATTTTAATATCCTATCTATATTGTGTCAATCTTTTTTTCAGCACAGTCCTGGAGAGAAGCAGCCAACCAGTGGGAAAGTATGATTAATACAGCTAAACAGCTTGACCAATGTCTTTATCAATGACATTAAACATTACTAGTAAAGAGGTGGGAGAGCTAGCAACAAGTAGGAAAAAAATAAGTTGTTTGTGGGGTCCTGATCACATACAGGTAGTCCTCGACTTACAGCCATTCATTTAGTGACAGTTCTGAGTTACAACGGCATGGAAAAAAATGACTTACAACCAGTTCTCGCACTTACAACCAGCACAACATTCCCCACTGTCGCGTAATCAAAATTTGGGCACTTGGCAACCCGACATATAACGGCTGCAGCGTCTCGGGGGTCACATGATCGCCATTTGCAACCTTGCCAGCCGGCTTCCGACAAGCAAAGTCAGTGGGGAAGCCAGATTCGCTTAATGATGTGCGATTCACTTAATAATTGCAGTGATTTGCTTAACAACTGTGGCAAAAACTGGGTGCAGCTCACTTGAACCTCCATGCTTAGCAACAAAATTCCAGTCCCAATTGTGGTCATGAGTCAGGGACTACCTGTATCCTTTTTAATCATTATTATTATTATTGTCGTTCGTCGCACAGTCACCAGTCAGTCGTTCAGATTGGACTGGGCATTTTTGTCCACCTCTGGAGTCCTTCCCGAGGACCTGGGATAGGCAGATGTGGAAGTTTGGTGGTGTTAAAGGTATTGTCGCAGGATGGAAGCAGTTCCAAGTAAAGCTGCCTTCTATCATTGGCCGATAGGGAGGGATTTTGTCAACGCCGATGGTATCAAATACATTTGCTGCCCATTTCACTCTTCAAAGCAATTCCAAGCACCTTTCTCCTTGTTGAATGTTTCTGTGTGGTGAAACCCCCATGTCAGGAAAAGAAAGCATTGGCGAAGGATTTGACTGACTTGATAACTTGATAGTCTTATCAATACTTCATCCTGCTATCCCAAAGGTGCTTTTTCAAAAGGCTACTAGACTTTGTTTTTCCTTGAAGATGCTTCGCTTCTCATCCAAGAAGCTACTTCAGTTCTGACTGAATGGTGGATAGTGGAAGGATTTATATTCCTTGCAGACAGCTGGTCATTAAAAAGCTGTTGAGGCCACTTGGAGGTTTAGCTGTGCCCTCAGGGTCACCTGAATAGTGCAAATGGGTGTGGAACCTCCTTGGAACTGCTAAAAGGACCGTAGCCTCAATTACTCTGTAATAACCAGATGACTATAAGGAATATAAATTCTTCCATCCTCCACCATTCAGTCAGAACTGATGAAGCTTCTTGGATGAGAAACGAAATGCCTTAAACAAGGATAAACACTTTTGGGACAACCATGACCTGGATGACTGAGAATCGCCATAGACCTTCATCCTGCTAAATTTAATGAAGTCTTAACTGGCAGTCAAAAATGGCTACCCTCTGTGTTTAGGTATGGTAGTGGTAGCATCTTCCATTTGGAATAGAAACACTGAAGCTCTGCCAAATGTAGGTGGCTGTTTAGAAGTCACGTTTGTCCAGCTATGTGCAGGAGATACAACTGGACACATCTGTAGCATTGTCACCACTTACGGCTTTAAGTGATGGGTGATGCGAGACCAAGTTACATTTTCCGACTCATTCGCCTCTCTTGGACATCATGGCTTGTAAGACTGCTGAGACCTTACATATATTTCCTCCTTATAGGTGAAAAGGGAATTGGGAAAACAACTGGAAAAAAGCTTTGCTACAAAGGTTCAACTTTCCACCGCGTGGTTAAAAGCTTCATAATTCAAGGCGGAGACTTTAGCGAAGGTAGATGAAATGACCTAACCTTAATCCATCACTCCAAATTGGGGGAGGGGTTTCCATTGTAATTAAAATGTTGCCCAAATTTATCAGTTGCCTGCAAAAAAATTATGAGATGTTTGAATATATTTAAATGTCTACAGTAAATGACCCTTTTCTCTTTTCAGGAAAAATAAATAGCTTGGATATGCTGTTAGCTCTCATGTTACATTATAAGAAGGGTAACTTTCAAGAATAGATTATATTATGTCAGGAATTAAACCACTGGCCTTTTTTTTTTTTTAGACATTCTAATTAGAGTTTTATGTAAGGTAAAATCCTGTCCTCGTCTGACTCTCTAAAATTTAGCCTGAATATTGTTATTACCGTTGTGGTTGTTATTACACCTAGCAGTTTGGTCATAAATTGTTGCATGTACATTGAGCAACTTGCACATATTGTTACAGTTAGTCCTCGACTTACTTTAATGGAGCCTGTTCTTTACGGTTGTTAGTCCTGATGGCCATTAAGAGAAGCAAGTCACATGATCACCTCGCTTGTGACTCCTCCATCCCTGCTTTTCCCAGTCCAGTTGTTAAAACAAATTGTGGGTCATTAAACGCAGCACAGACCCTGCCCCAGACCTCCCCCCAACATCTGAGCCCCCCCCCCATTCCCTGCTTCCTGCTCCTTGGGGTCCCTTTCCACCCACTGAATCCCCTTACCCTGCATCTCTCATCGTGCGCTTATCTCTCAAAGATCTCCAGAGCTCAGATTAAGGAGGCAAAGCAAGCCACTCTGTTGATGAGCCATCCAGGAAATGACCCTCATTTTTTCCGAATGACCACAATTCGGTGTCGCCTCTGGGAAAATGGTGTCCACTTCTAGGATCACACCACATAGCCCAGCAATAGAACAGTCTGTCCTCCTTCCTTGATCTGAGTTCCAGTGATTGCTGGAAGGAAGTGAGGAGGACAGTATGGGACCCACTGGGGTGGGAAACAGCCGCAAGGCTTGTGGGGATTCTGGCAAGAAAGGTCGTCCAATGTGGCCAAACTCACTAAACAACTGTCTTACTTAGCGACAGGAATTTTAGGCTCAGTTGTGTTCGTAAGTCAAGGACTACCTGTGTACTCTGCTCTAGCAGGAAGGTTTTCCCAAATGGAAATCTTAATGCCTGGGGATGATGTTAGTAGAAGTTATCGGAGCCGTGGTGGTGCAGTGGTTAGAATGCAGCACTGCAGGCTAATTCTGCCGACTGCCAGCAGTTTGGCAGTTCGAATCTCACCGGCTCAAGGTTGATTCAGCCTTCCATCCTTCCGAGGTTGGTAAAATGAGAACCCAGATTGCTGGGGGCAAATATGCTGACTCTGTAAATGCTTAGAGAGGGCTGCAAACCACTAAGAAGGGGTATATAAATCTAAGTGCTATTGCTATTGCTAGCTAAAATACGTAAATAATCGGTCCTGATAGCTTAGTTTAGTCACCGCTACAAAATATACAACATCCCCTATGCGAGTCTCACTTAAAATGTAAAGAGAACATCCCTAATGCTAAGAGTTGATGTGAGATCAAATCCTCATAGGAAGCAGCTATAAATTGTGAAGAAGGGGGGAAAAAAGATTTTGAGAAGAGAAACGTAAGCGTTGTTTTCCCGGCCTGTTCCAAAAAATCACAACTTAATTTTTCTGTTGGGAATAAATCTGACCTCTTCACAGATGCTGTTTTGTTTCTCCCTATTTGTGTAATCCCTTAGAGACAAGATGAGGAGGAGTTGTAGTTTCCTTGTGTTGTTTGCGCACATGCCGGTGATGGTGTTGTTTGTACAGATAATCCAGTTAGGCCTTACAACCATTCACACTTGCAACAACCACAAAAACCCTTGTAAAATCAGGTTGGTCATGTTGCCAGGGAACAGTGGAATTTCAATAAACAGGATGCAAGATGCAGTTGAGTTATTTATTTCATAAATAACCGAAGGGTCTTGATTAGTGCAATTAATGAACCCCACAAAATTGTCGCATTATTTGGACTTCAGGTAGTCCTTGACTTATAACCATTCATGTAGTGATCATTTGAAGTTACAAGGGCACTGAATAGAGCAGTGTTTCTCAACCTTGACAATTTTAAGGCATGTGGACTTCAACTCCCAGAATTCCACAGCCAGCATTGCTGGCTGTGGAATTCTGGGAGTTGAAATCCACACTTAATGACCATTGCAGCATCCCCATGGTCACATGACCACAATTCAGATGCTTGGCAACTGACTCATGTTCATGATGACTGCAGTGTCATGGGGTCACCTTTTGCGACCTTCTGACAAGCAAAGGTCAGGGGGAAGGCCAGGTTCACTTAACAACCTACTCACTTAACAGCTGCAGCGGTTCACTTAATTGTGGCAAATAAGGTCATAAAATGGGGCAAAACTTAACAACTGTCTTGCTTAGCAATGGAAATGTTAGGCTCATAAGTCGAAGACTTCCTGTTTTCAAAGCAATATTTTTATGAAAAGTATGCAATTCCATCTTGATGAAAACAGGCAATTGAGTATTTTAAGCATAAATTTGTATATGCTTATTAATGAAATATTGTAGAACAATAAAAGAGGATAAAGTAAGTTCTTGACTTACCACTGGTCACTTAGCGAATTTTTGAAGTTACAACCTACCTGAAAAAGGGGACCTAAGTTTCAGTGCTCAGCCTCCCCACAGTCACGTGGTCTCAACACAACCCCATTTAGCAATACCAATAGACTTCTATACCATTTCACAGTGCTTCATACCCCTCTCTAAACAGTTTACAGAGTCAGCCTATTTGCCCCCAACAATCTGGGTCCTCATTTTAGCGGCCTCGGAAGGATGGAAGGCTGAGTCAACCTTGAGCCCCATCAGGATTCGAACTCCTGGCAATACTGTATTCTAACCACTGCACCACTTCCAATGGTCCAGCAGTCACATGATCACAACAAACCCCATTTAAGGCAGCCTCCCACAGTCACAGCATTTTAGAACACTGTAAAATCAGGTCGGTCATGTGGCCAACTTGTTTTACAAGCGCCACGAAAACCAACCTTAATGGGCAAGCTCTGTGATGGTCGTACGTTGAGGGCTATCCGTATCTAAAACACACCTGTTAATCACCTGTACTCTACAGTTCTTGAAAAAAATGAGCCCCTTCTGATTTTGAGTTTTTCTCGAATGGAACCGTGTCTCCGTATTGCCCACCCAAGGAGCTCTTAAAAATGCCAGCGACAAATGCCCGTGCACCAGCCTCAGCCTTGTGCACATTATTAGCCTTGCGCTGCGTGAATTTGGGCAAGCATTAAACTCAACCTGGGATCAGTTTATAAATTGCATTCAAATCAAATTTCACACTTCAGGTGGTCCTCAACTTACAGCAGTTCATTTAGTGATCATTCAAAGTTACAAGGGCATTGAAAAGAGTGGTTTATGACCATTTTTCACACTTAATGGCCATTGCAGCATCCCCGTGGTCAATTAATCAAATTCGGACGCTTGGCAACTGACTTGTACTTATGACGGTTGCAGTATCCTGGGGTTATGTGATCAGCTTCTGCAACAAGCAAAGTCAGTGGGGAAGCCAGATTCACTTAACAACCGTGTTGCTAACTTAACAGCCACAGTAATTTGCTTAAGTGTGGCAAGAAAGGTCGTAAAATGGAGCAAAACTCACTGAACAACTGTCTCGCTTAGCAACAGAAATTTTGGGCTCCATTGTGGTCATAAGTCAAGGACTACCTTAATTGTGACCTACCTGTAGAATTAGGAATCTCACAGAGCCCACTGCCAATTCCTCTCAGGTAAATGTGCTGTGTGACTGGTTAAATTATTTAGTGCTATAGGTAGTCCCTGACTTACAACAGTTCATTTAGTGATTAAAGTTACAATAATACTGAAAAAAGTGACTTATGAACGTTCTTCACATGACTGTTGCAGCATCCCCATGGTTACATGATTAAAATTTGGATGCTTGGCAACTGATTTAGGATGGATGCAGCATCCTGGGGTTCATGTGATCTCCTTTTGCGACCTTCTAACAAGCAAAGTTAATGAGGAACCAGATTCACTTAACAACCATGATGGTACCTTATCAGTTGCAGTGATTCACTTAACAACTGGCAGTTGTCTCGCTTCGCAACAGAAACTTTGGGCTCAGTTGTCGCAAATCAGGGACTACCTGTAATTGCTACTTACCTGTGATTCAGAATTGGGAATCTCTCAGAGCCCACTGCTGATTTCCTTCATGCTGTGCAACTAATTAAATTATCCAGTGGCACTTTCCAGGATTTTACATTCTATCTTCTTAATGCTAGGTAACGGAAAAGGAGGCGAATCTATTTACGGAGGATACTTCAAAGGTAAACTTCAAGCAGTTACTTTAAACCTCGGTGGCTTCAGCTTTGCGAATTCCAATTTCAGCTTTTCATAACCAGGTTTATATAGCTCCTCTTGCATGAAAGTATAATATTGCATGGATATTCTCTGTGTGCATGAGAGAGTTTTAAAAATTCTTAAGACTGTAAATGTTAGCGTTAACAGTCAACGTTTATGGCGGCTATTGTAGTGGTTAAAACTTGACTTCAGCATGGAGGCTAGCCAACTTGATTCATGCCAACTCCTGTCTTCCTGCCTAAAACTGTCAACATATTCTTTTGTTTATAGAGAATGTGATCTTTTGCAAAATGAAAAGGTAAGACACAAAAGCTCAACACAAATTCAAACTTGTTCCCCTGCACCCTTCCTAATAAATCTTTGGTCAGCTGTTAATGAATTTGTGGCTGGGTCCGTGTAGCTTTGGAGAGCAAACCCCAAAATAGTTTGAGAGGCCCAAGATGGCCTTCGGTTTGACCAAGACGTCCTTGGGATGTCACCTACTTGTCTTTCAACTCAGGTGCTCCCTTCCCTTTCCTTGCCCTTTTTGAGGTTTGTATGTGTCTTCTCAATTATTTGGGGCATGTTTTAAAAGTATTGGATTATAAATCAGATACCAAACAGTTTTTCTTGTTAAACGTTGGTTCGAAATGTGTCCTGACCGTACTTAGGTAGAAAAGAATAACCTTTTCTAAATGAGCTGCTTTGTACAAAAGTTACATTCTGAAAGTACTTAATCATAGAATACAACAGCAATTATTCTTCTGTTTGCCAATCTGTATTGTAAAGGTTTTGGGTTCTTCTAAGATTTTGAATTAGGTAAGTACAACTGTCCTGGTACTGTACAATTACGCTTTTAATAAAATTCAGTTAAATCTGCCACAATAGTACTCGCAATCATCATCATAACCGCATGTTGTAAAATGAGATTTTTTTCCACTCTGAAACTGAAGAGAAAAAAAAACATACGTGGCACTCTTGTTTTGTTGATGGCTGTTTGTAGTTGAGAATTACCTTAACAAACAAATCATAATTTTAATTACCGATAGACTATTTGTAGCTCAGGGTTGAAATGTGGAGTCCTTTGCTTCTCTCTGAGCTGGATGGTTTTCTTGCAGACATTGCATGAAACGTCATCAGCACTAGAAGGGAGCGGGCTTCTAGATTCTAGCACTCGTTATGTTACCTAGTTGGGTCATAAGACGTCTACCAGAAAACCACCAAGCTCAAGAAAGCACCAGGACCCCACATAATTAGTTTAATTGGTTTAGTGAAAGAGTCAGAGTGGTTTTGTCTGTCCAGTTCAAAGAAAGAGGCTTTTTGGTGAGGGGGATTCTGTGTTTTCTGATCCAACCCAATTTTATTGCATGCTAGTGATTCTTAGCCTATGGATTACTGGAGAAATTACTGCTTTGGAATTGTTCTTACCTTATTGCTGGTTGATTAACGTTAAGGCGTATCTACGCTAGTGTTTCTCAACTTTGGAAAATCTAAGACATGTGGACTTCAGCTGCCAGAATTCACCGTGGCTGGCTGAGGAATTCTGGGATTTGAAGTGCACACATCTTAAAAGGTCCCCGGATTGAGAAGCACTGATCTACACAGATTTTTATTTAAACTCGAGGCATGTTGCCTTTTCACAAAGGAAATTTGAACTTCCTTGTTTCGTGGAAACGTTCATTCAGATGCTAGTGCTTAACTGGTTAGTCGATGGTTGAACCAAAGGAATATATGCTAGTTCCATGGAGCTGCATGAGATCTGCTCATTCTGCAGCTAAAGGAAATGTGTTTTAATAGCAGGGCTGGAGAAATCTCTGCAATGTTGGAAGGACAGCCAGAGATTTCACAAAAGCGGTTAAGAAATGGTAAAGTGGCTTGTCAATAATCGAAACTTCCAAATATTCTTGATTAAAGGCTGCTCAACGATTGCTTGCGTGCAAACTGTCTTTCTAATTAATGGCATAGATTGTTTTTGAGTTTTTTTACTGCACAACGGGATAATTCTTCGTGACTGATACTTGTAAAGGGTCTAAATGCCAGGGGGAGGTTGATTTGTCTCTCTTTTGTCTCCCTTTTTTTGAAACAGATGAAAACTTTATTTTGAAACACGACCGAGCCTTTCTCTTGTCAATGGCAAACAGAGGGAAACATACGAATGGTTCCCAGTTTTTCATGTAAGTAAACTTCATTTGAGAGTTGCATTTTCATAAAAAACACACAAGCCCTGTTCATAAGAAAGATGGTATTGCCAAAATGTTTACACAAGGACAGGAATCAAAAGGCAGATTTCTGCTTTTCACCAACGAACGGCAGTTATTTGGTTTTATAGATACAGTGCTGATTTTAAATTCACTAGCTTTGCATGGCCCCTGCCAGAATATAAAGGCATTTTCTTAAATTACTTATTTATGTTCTCTTACAAAAATCTCTCGAGGCATATATATATATCGTATCTCAGATTCTGAAAAGCTAAGTTTGAGCATTTTCTTTTGTGAAAGCAGTGAATGCATAGCTTTTATCTCCCATCAATTCCCAGACCCCTGAGAGGCGTGGAGATGGTTCAGGTGGAAAGGTTACAGACATTTTTTTTAACACATCAAAGGGTGCAGATGTTGCGTTGGTACACAGCCCTCTTTTAGACATGCGCTAGTTCCAGGGAGGAAAACCTCTGAAGATAGCTTGCAGTTGGTCTAACGGAAAATACAGGTGGTCCTCGACTTAACAACCATTCGTTTAGTGACTGTTCAAAGTTACAAAGGCACTGGAAAAAATGACTTAAGACAGTTGTTCACATCTCGCCGCAGTTACGCGATCAAAATTCGGATGCTTGCCAACTGGTTCATATTTATGACGGTTGCAATGCCATGTGATCCCCTTTCACGACCAGCAAAGTCAATGGGGGAAGCCAGATTCACTTAACGCCTGTGTTACTAAGTTAACAACTGCAGCAATTCACTTAACAACTGAGGCAAGAAAGGTCGAAAAATGGGCAAAATTCATCCCTCTTGCTTAGCAATGGAAATTTCGGGGTCACTTCTGATCATAAGTTGAGAACTACCTGTATAGGCATCTACAGGTAGTCCTCAACTTACGACCGGTCGCTTAATGATGGACCCTCCCAGAGCTACTTACAATCCATTTTTGGAGTTATGACAGACACACACAAACACACACACACAAAAACAGACACTGTGTCACATGAACGTATTTTGGATGCTTGGCAACTAGCTTCTTATGGCTGTTTGCAGCATTCCAAGGTCACATGACTACTTTTCTACAATGTTTTGCCAGTTTTTGGCATTTGCTTCTGGTTTCTGGCAAAAATCACCCCTTGGGGAAAACGGACTCGCTTAACGACTGCTGCATTCACTTAATAACATTGTAAACAAAACTTTTGTAACTTTAGACTCAGTCATGTGATGCCTCAACCTACAACCCTCATGATTTATGACCATAATTCCAGGTTCAGATATGATTGTAATTCGAGGACTACCTGTATATAATAAAAATGCTGTCGATTTTGACCAGCGTTAATTTGCAGATAGTCAGCTACAATGTAATTTCAGCATTTGTTTTGAAGGTTCCCTGTTATAACATTGGGTTTCTGCTCTCATTTTCCGTCCTTTTGAAGGTCTCAAGTGGCAGGGTTAACATATGCTTGAGGAATGTGATTACAGAATCCATTCCAGATTCTTAATTTTGTTAGCAAGAGGCACCTGTTAAAGTGAAATTAACCTGCTGTACTCCAAGTGGTTTTGCTGAATTTTATTAGAATCTGTGGTTCAACATTCTTTTCCTGTCTTCCACATATATTCCAGAATTACAAAAACACAAGCTGTATTCGTTTCATCTTGTCTTTGAGACAAGACAACTTGGATTTTTGCTATTTGATGAATTTTGGATCTTACTGGTTTCAAGCATGTTTACTAGAATTACCAGTCCTGGTTGCTATGTATATATATATGGCAAATATATATTTTCCTCTCAGGTTTGCCATCTTTCTTGATAAGAATGAATAGTGCTTTGTTACCTTCTTAAAGGGATCACTGCTCTGGAAGATTAAATTGAAAAGAGGTCTCTGCCATTACTGAATAATGTACAGATAAGAGGCATATTTAACTCGTTTCCTAAGGAATGTCCCCAAAATGAAAAAAAATCAATATAAAATTGGAAATAACTTTTGCCTCATTAGGAAGGTAAGGCAGGTTTATAGAGATTTCTAGTTTGGCAGACAGATGGCTTCCCTTATGCTTGAGATTGGCATGAACTAGACGTATAGTAGAAAATAAAAATAATTTGTTTGTTCTCCCATACTTTTTTCCAGTTTTCAAGCTTATTTGAACTAACAAAATATAACTGCTAACACATTGATTATGAAGCTGCTGGTGAACTGTAAAGTTTATTTAATAATACATGGCAATATTTACAAGAGCACTTAATTAATATAGCTGTTTGTTTATTAAGTTTTTATGGCTCCTATCTCCCTTACAAGGTAACTCTGGACTGCTTACAATTTAGAAAACTAATAAAAATAATGAAAACATTAAACATAATTGAAATTTATAACTTACAGGCCCACTTTTAGCAATAAAAGGTGGCGCCAGCAACTTACCCTATGGTATACCTTTAAATCCTATGCAATCCTGCTTAAGATAAGTTTAACATTCATTGTACATTACCTTGAGTTCAGGGAAGGTAGACATGCCCTCTTTAATTATTATAATTATAATTGTGGTTACAGTTAGTTATTTGGTGGGAGAAAGGCTGAATAAGTGAAAATGCAGCTGATATAGGATAATCTTTTTTTGCCATGACAGACTTTTAAGTTGCATTCAAAGGCAAATAAGTGCAATATTACAGGTTCAATAAGTTTGTAGACAGGTTTTTTTTGCATAAAAGAAAGATACAGCTTGTATGCCTCGCTGGTGGTGGGGTATTCTCAGCTTTGCAAGGTACACTTAGTCCTTGACTTACAACCATTCATTTAGTGGCCATTCAAAGTTATAATGGTACTGTAAAAAAATGACTATTTTTAAACTTAATGACCATTGCAGCATCTCCCTGGTCACATGATCAGAATTTGGACTTTTGGCAACTGGCATGTACTTACGACGGTTGCAGTGTCCCAAAGTCACCTGATATCCCTTTTGCAACCTTCTGACAAGCAAAGCCAATGGGAAAAGCCAGATTCACTTAATAACCGTGATAACTTAACAATTGTAATGATTCGCTTAGTAACTGTGGCAAGAAAGGTTGTAAAATGGGGAATAACTCGCTTAACAACCTCCTTGCTTAGCAAAAAAAAAAATTGGGGGAGTCCCATTGTGATAATAAGTCTACCTGTAAGGACTACCTGCAAACTGTTTATTAGTGGCTGAAATTTAAAAAGCCAGCTAGGTGTTCACCCTACTTAGCAACATCTTGAGGTGTACCAAGACCTTTCATAACGAAGGGATTAAACAATACTGCAAAGAAAAATCAGTATTTCTGCTTGTGGATTGAACCCTTGGGATGCTGGCTGCCAATCTACAAAACCCACTGAGGAGCAATACAGTTTGAAATAAAAGTATGATGTAGAAATAAGTTATGATACAGTGCAGTGCTCAGAAGCCAGGAAAATAGCACATAGAAAACTGAAGGCAGAAAAAAAGACCCAGTGATCCAACAAGTTTTCCCTTTGAGGTTTTTTGTGGTTTTTGTTGCACTTTTAACTTTATGTCTTTACTTTAAAATTATATTTATTTTTATTTAAGTTTTGTCGGATGATGGACACGTATTTATCTCAAGCATGTTAAAACTCAGTTACTGGTGATAAAATAGAGGATGATAACGGTTTAGAAGACAGTGTTTTTTCTGCTGTTGACCTTTCTCTCTCTGCCCCCCCCCCTCAGCACACCCAAATATTAACATTCGTATTGCAAACTGGGGTTGGTTGAAATGCCCCCTTGAATACATGGTTGACATTTTCTTTTTCAGTTGTAAGTATTTTGGAACATTTTTTTTTTCATCTTTCTTCAATGTGACCAGGAAGGATAGGGTGGGGGAGAGAGAGAAATGAGGTTTTTTATTATTCTACCTATGATACTTAAGGTTTTCTTCAGCTTTGTTATTTTTCTGTTTTAAGTTCTGGGGGAAAAATTCTAAAAAAAATTGATGGAATTCAAAGGTTATTGAACTGCACGGGATTATTCAATTTTTGAAAAAGTTGCTGCAAAAAAAAGTATGTGGCTTTTCTCATAATTTTCATAACAACTTTAACCTGAATTTTGTGTCGTAAATTGTTTCTTAATAAGTATAAACCCTGCTGATAGGTACAAACAAAACATGAATCAAGCTGTTGAAGCATTCTGCATTCAAGCCAAGCTAGGCCTGTGTAAATGAGAGCTTTTCACTTACTAATCCCAGTGATTATCCTGATTTGTGAAAAGAATGGTAACAACCTCCCCTGTTTATTATAACCATATGGTTTCTGATGTCACTAGCATTTATACGTGGGTTGAAAGCTTTACGATACTGGTTTTCTGGCCTGTTACAAGCCAAAGCATCACCAAGATTAATCCTGCCTGCTTTGCAGGGCTTATTTCTGACTGTGCTGGAAACCCAGATAATCCTTCCCTTTAATCATGTTTATGTAGAGTTTGTGGAAGGGCATTTTAAAATGATACACACCCCTCGCTGAGGATGGGCTTCTGTGTTTTTATAGTCTTTATAAACAGTCTTTATAATCCTTTGAGTACAGGTAGCCCTCAACTTAACAACCGGTCATTTAGTTGCTGTTTGAAATTAACAACAGCACTGAAAAAAAAAGTGACTTAGGACTGTTTTTCACACTTAACGACCATTGCAGCATCCCCATGGTCACGTGATCAGAATTCAGGCGCTTGGCAACTGACTTGTACTTTTGACGGTTGCAGTGTCCTGGGGAGGGGGATGTCACGTGAGCTTCGTTTGCGACCTTCTGACAAGCAAAGTCAATGGGGGAAGCCAGATTCTCTTAACAACTGTGTGACTATCTTAATGCTTAACCACTGTGGGAAGAAAGTTGTAAAATGTGGCAAAAATCACTTCACACAACTGTCTTAGCAACAGAAATGTTGGGCTCAGTTGTGATCATAAGTCGAGGGCTACCTGTAATCTTTTTGTAACCCAAACCGCTCAAGTAACTTTCCCACGTGTCGTCGTAACTTGGGTGGCGGAAACTGACTCTAGGCAAAGGATAAATGACTTGTCGGAGAGAGAATTTTAACTGAGTCTATTTTTCGTAGTGACTCTTCACTATTTCTACTGGTATAAAAATCCTCAGCCCTAAACAAAGGTGAACGTAAAGAAAGCTTAGAGCCCTATTTTTTTAAAAAAAATAAAAATAAAACGGGACCTTGGTTTTGCAAACACATAGAGAATTGCATTCAGCTGAAACGCAAAAAAAAAAAAGTACTTAAAAGCTGTATTAAACATAGTCTCAAGTTTGTTTGGAATTGTACTACAATTTATTTCTTGCCATTTTTGTGTAAAATTTACAGAAACAGTGTTACATCGTGCGCTCCAAAGGTAATGTCTCATTCCTCTAAGGCTGTGTTCTTTCTTTCTTTCTCTCTCTCTCTCTCTCTTTCCTTCCTTCTTTCTCCCTCTCCCTTCTTCCCCTCCTTTTCATTTTCTCCTTTCTGTCTTTCTTGTCTTTTTTCTGATCATATGTGAATTGAATCTTGTGGTGTTCTCCCTGGGGTTGAGAAAGAGAGAGACTTCTTTATAGCAACCCTGGGGGGGTTTTTTTAAAGCCTTATTTCAGGATAAACCATGCAAAAATTCTCACTAATTGTAGCAGTAAATATTTTCAGTTCCATCCCAAACTTTTGAACTAGAATTTTTTTTCAGTCATTTTTCTCTTCGCGGGGGAAAAATGGCTTTGAAAAATCAAAGAATGCCTAGAGCAGTAGTAGTTGATGTGTTTTTTTCTGCAATCTTGCGAACTATTATCAAGAGGAAGAAATGGTTATTTAAAATGATTGTATTGTTTTATATCTACCAGTTTAAATAGCATTCATATTTTGAAATCGGTATTTCAGTAATATTAAATGCAGAGTTTTGAGTAAGTTGTTTTATACCCACCAGTTTAAATAACATTCATATTTTGAAATCAGTATTTCAGTAGTATTAAATTCAAAATGTTGAGCTTATAACACACTTCCAATTTGGAGGAAGACCAATAGGTAAGGCATCGTTAAGAATTCTTGCTATTAATGCTGTTCAAATGTTTTTTTTTCCTCCCTCCCTGTTTTTCTGAAAATACTTAGCGTGTTTGAAAGACCCAAAGTATCTTTATGATGAAAACTAATAAAAATATTTCAAAATTGTTGATGGATACTTTCATTTAGAACTGAGGATGTTACACTGACTCTCAACCTAACAATCTCTTGGTTTTTTTTTTTCTAATTCAGGATTTCAGTTCAGTCACTTTGGGTTGCAGTTTAAACTACATAATTCTGTTCTTGTCCTCATTAGATTCAGTTGTTTTATAGAGAGAGGAACTGGGGCTGGGTGAGCCTGCCAAGATCACCCCTTTATATTTGGGTCAGAAATTACATTTGAGCTTATGGACCTCGATTACAAATATTTAATTTATATCCATATGTTTAATTCCCCTATTTAATTCATACATATGAAATTCACTTCACATACAGTCTATGCGATTAGACCCAGCCATAGCAATAACACATTTAATGGCCACTTGCTAGCAAGGTAATGCTTAATACTTCTGCTCCAACATTTTTGAATATATTTTTTAGTGTTTGGAACACATAAATGTATGTGTATGCTCGTTTCTTTGCAAAGGTAAAGCTATTCCAATAGAATAATGTTGCTTAATCTTTTAGACCACTTAAGGAAGAATGAGCACGCTTGTCCCCCAGTCCTACCTTCGCGCCCGACAGATCTTTCTGTCCTCACTTTGCAAAAAGGAACAACAATAATAATAAGAATTCACATTTCTGCTTCCTAAATCGAAAGCTCTAATGGGCCCCGTGTTCTTTATTCATTTTAGAGCAAAAGAGCCGGGCAATTGCATGCTAACCCTTGCATGTTTTTCTGACTCTCTCAAGATTTGAGAGCAGACGGATTAAACAGAATAACAGAGTTAGAAGAAGGTCTTCAACACACACACCCCTCGCCCCCGCTCAAGCAGGAAACCCTATTACTACTGGAGACAAAGGATTGTAGAGATCGCCCTGCCCATGTTGATCTGATCAGCAAATAATTCTGTTAACTTTTCTGGCTTTGCAGAAAGAAGTAGTGGGCAAGTGGCCCTATTGACTGCAAGCCCTGGAACAACGTCCCCCTTGAGGGTAGGGGGGTGGGCCTCCAGACCAGCCTTAATTTTTGAGAGACAAAAAAAATGAGACCCGGTCAACAGTGTTCACAGTATTTCCAGCCAGCCAAAAAGATCAGTGATTATGGCTGATACTCGCCCAAGGGCATATTCTGCGTGCCTTTCTCACCAAGCGCATCTCAAACAGCACAGGTAGTCCTTGACTTACGACCGGTTGCTTAGCAACTGTTCAAAGTGGTGACAGATCCCAAAAAAGCACTTGCGATTCAGATTCCACGTCCTGACAGCTGCCTCCCCTTCACAGTCAGGTGATCGTATTTGCAGCGCTTAGCAACTGGCTCCCGTTTACTGGGTCACTGACATGACCGTGATTTATGTTTCTGGGTGGAAACTGGTGTTTCCGTCTGGTATCGGGAAAAAAAAAATGGGCGTTGCAGACAAGGGATTCATTTAACAAGCGCCGCAAAAAAAAAAAAGTAAATTGGGTCGGCCATTGATAACCTGCTTAATGACCGTCATGATTTACGACCATAATTCCAGGCATAATACATAATACCATGTAACTCGACTAGCAAGTATCTCCCTTAGCAACCAAATTGTTAGGCTCAGTTGCGATTGTAATCAAGGACTACCTGTACTTGGGATAGCATGTACACCCTTATTCCCATTAGATTGCCCTCTAGTTAAAATGATCCAGGGAACAGCTGCTGAGTTCTTAGGCTCAAAATAGAAAATGATTGATACCCTGCTTGGAAAGAATGGAAATTCAATAATTTTGGATCGCTTCTTTGTCCGTCGCTCTTCCCCCCCCAAAGATAGCTGTGGCAAAAAAAATAAAGACTATTTAAACATTTGCAAAAGTATCTCAGGATGATATATTGCAGTGGTGGCGAACCTATGGCACGGGTGCCAGAGGCAGCACTCAGAGCCCTCTCTGTGGGCACGCGCGCCCTCACCCCAGTGCTAGGCCTTCAGCCGGGTTTTATAAAACCTTTTCGCTTTAGGCCTCCGCCACCGTGTACAAAAAAAAAAAGGTTCAATCAATCAGTCAATTTCAACTTCTCGCGGGAAAAAAAAAGGTCTTGCAAAGTTGGAATTGATTGATTGAACTTTTTAGTCCCACCCAGTCTGCCGTTACCACTGCAGCCACACCCACCCAATTGGCCACGCCCCCCAAATGGCCACACCCCCCAATTGGCCACACCCAGCCAATGGGCCATACCCACCCGGCACCCGATGATGCACAAGTGGGTTTTGGGTTGCAGTTTGGGCACTCAGTCTCTAAAAGGTTCGCCATCACTGATATATTGCTTTATAGCTAGTTAATACAGAGGCATTTCCCAGGGTAACTTCAGCAAACACTTCCTGATAATTTAGTTGGTAGCCCCCATGTTATATTTGAAAACAATTTCTTTCCCTAACAAATAAAATGCAGATTATTTTCAAAGGCCACTAATTCCTCTCTGCAGGTTGTCAATAGATATTGGACTGTCAAGTCCTTTTTTTTTAAATGTTCCTTGTATTTTAGCATAGAGAGTAAAATCACAAGATAGGCTCTTAAAACCATAACCACCATACATGTTATTTCAAGTAAATATGCAATCAATTTGATGGCATTTATTTTTCAGTAGATAAGTATACAATTGCAGGTTTTTGCCATAAGCTCTAACGTTTTGACCTTGTTTGGGATTGCAGTTTAACATCATCACCCACCCACCCACCCACCCACCCACCCACTCAATCGAAGGATGAGCAGTGGCTTTATATTCTTGAAACACAGACTTCACAAAAAGGCATAGAAACCTCTTTATTCTAAAGGTTGACAGTCCCATCAATTGGAATGCTAATTTTCCAAAACTCTGAATGGTTTCGTGTTGATTTGTAGACTTAGTAAAATAACGGGGGGACAAGGTGGTTTGAAACTATCGTGTATTTGTGTGCCTAATATATTTAAAAGAAGGTGGCTTTGTGCAGTATCAAACATATTAGCAGCCTCTAATTTATTCTGTACTGTTGCCAAGATCCAGATTGTAATTGTGAATAGTTCAAATGTGAATGAATCCATGATAGTTTGTTCAGTTGGTAAAATAGAGACACTATCTATATCATAGGCATTTAATTTCAGTCAAAAATGAAGTTCAAGTGTAGTGTTATATTGTAGTGTGTGACAAGTGATGTTTCCTGAGTTTAGTACCAATAGGTTTTATCTATTAAATTAACTATGTTTTTTCTTCCCTTACTTTTTTTTATCTGCCGTTCTGCCTTTTATCTCCTCATCTGAAAACCTGATTTCCCTTCCCCCCCCAACAATAAACGTCTTGGGTATGTTGATGCCAAACAGAACTACGAAGCCTGCTCCTCATCTTGATAGGTAAGACCCCCCCCTATTATTTCCCGTTAGGAGCTTTGTATCGGACTTAACTTGGAAAAACTAGATTGCTTTCAACCTGAGCTTTTTGCCATCCTATCACAAATTTATGGCAATGTTGTCCTGAGGGGTCCTGGAGAGAAAAACAAGTTGAGAAAAACTTTGCTATCCAAAAAGAGGTAGATTTGTCTAAGCCAGTGGTGGCGAACCTATGGCACGGGTGCCAGAGGCGGCAGTCGGAGCCCTCTCTGTGGCCACACGTGCCGTTGCCCGAGCCTCGCCTCCCCCCGTGACCCCCTCCTCACCAGCAGCCCCCCTGGAGGATAATCGCCCCCGAGCGTGGCCCACGCGGAGCAGCGCAGCCAAGGACATGGCAGCCAGGCAGCGTAGACAAGTCTCTGCCCTCACGTCCCATCACGCACAGTTGATGCTGCAGGGCGCGGGGAGAGGGCGTGGCCGCCATGGCGCTGCTGGGCTGCCTGGGCAATCTGCGGCGGGCCCTGGAGGTGGTGAGTGGCCCTGCGGGCAGGCGGAGCAAGGGATGGGGGGATGGAGTGGGGGCGGGGCCAGTTTTTGGGCACTCGGTCTCTAAAAGGTTCGCCATCACTGTTCTAGTGTAAGGATAGGCAATCTTGGCTCTTTTATGACTTGTGGACTTCAATACCTAGAATTCCTGAACCAGCCATGCTGACTCAGGAATTCTGGGAGTTGAAGTCCACAAGTCATAGTGGTTAAGGTACCTTGCTAAAAGCCAAGAGACTGTGAGTTCAAGTCCTGTGTTAGCCATGAAAGCCAGCTGGGTGACTTTGGGCCAATCACCAGGAGAGGGTGAGTTCTAGTCCCAGTTGGGTGACTTTGGGCCAGTCTCTCTTCCTCTCAGCCCAACCTACTTCACAGGGTGGCTGTTGGGAAAATAGGAGGAGTTAGGAGTATTAGGGATGTTTGCTGACTTGAGTTATTTATAAAAATAATACAGATGGGACAGAAATAAACGATAATGAGAAAGGTGGAGGAACAAGACTCATAATCACATGGTGTGGATCTAAAACCACCTATGGGGGTGATGCGTTCGTTGTAAAAAATAATAAAGCTGGGATATAAATAAATAACCTTAATAAACTAATATTGATAATCATTGGGTTCTTTCTTTGGGATAGATTGAGTTTATGAACCGCCTCACTTTGAGGGCTCTGTTTCAAACTATGACATCCGTAGCCCTAAGTGCAAATAAACATTTAAACATTTAATCTAATTTAATATCCTTCATTTCTAAGTTTGCAGGAATACAATTATTGAAACCCATCCTTTCCATCAATTATCCATTGTTTCAGTCATCCCAACTCCAGCAAGGTGTTGGAAAGAATTCCCCTTCCTGGTTCCTGCTTCGCTGATTTGTTTTCTCTTTAAAAGGGAAAAGGATTTTTTTTTTTTAAAAAAAAAAGAAAAAATTAAACCTGGGTGAATCACTATCATTAGATTGGGAGAGGGGTCTTTACCACCATTACTTTTTCTGTCTCCCCCTGGAGAACCGGTTGTATGTGTTGCAAACTACAGAGAAAGCTGGTTTGTTTATTTGTTTTTTTGGGCAAGGCTTCATAAGTACCACAAATACGGAAAATCAACCTGAGGGAATTAATTTCATCCCCAGCAAAAGTAGGTTATGATGGGGGCTAGATGTAGTTTCCTCTGTTTGATTTAAGATGCTCATTTGGACAATTAAAGGAGTCCTTGACTTAACAGCCATTCATTTAATGACCATTGTAAATTACAACGGCACTGGAAAAAGTGGTTTGTGACCGTTTTTCACACTTAAAACCATTGCAGCATCCCCCATGGTCATGTGATCAAAATTTGGCCACTTGGCAACTGACTCCTATTTATGACATTCGCAGCGTCCCGGGGTCACGTGATCCCCTTTGGCCGCATTCTGACGAGCAAAGTCAGTGGAGTAGCCAGATTCACTTAACAACCGTGTTACCAACTTCCGTGATTCACTTAACAACTGTGGCAACACAGGTTGTAAAATGGGGCAACTCTCACTTGACCTCTCTTTGGCATAGCAATGTTAATTTGGGGCTCAATTGTGGTGTGAAATTTGGGGTCTCAATTTCTCTGAAACCAGCTTAACCCGTCTTGCTTAGCAACAGGAATTATGGGCCTCTATTGCGGTCATAAGTCAAGGACTACCTGTAGACGGTTGTAGGTAAACCCACGCAATACACCCAGATAAGAATTCAGCGTGAACACAACCAGCCAAGTTCCCCCCTTTTGTACAGTCTAGTATACCTTTGGCATTTTCTGTTTTTGTAGCGTCCATGTCGTCTTTGGACTTGTCATTTCTGGTTTTGAAGTCATAGAACAAATCGAAAATCTGAAAACTGATTCTGCCAGTAGGCCGTATGCCGACGTGCGCGTCATTGACTGTGGGGTCCTGGTTACCAAATCGGCAAAGGATGGTAAGCCTTTCTTTCCAGGGAGACATGCTTCACGACCAAAAGGATCCTAGAATATAATAATAATAATAATAATAATAATAATAATAATAATAATAATAATAATAATAATAATAATAATAATAATGATAATAATAATGATAATAATAATAAAGTTGGAAGGGACCTTGGAGGTCATCTAGTCCAACCCCCTGCTCAGGCAGGAAACCCTATACCATTTCAGACAAATGGCTGTCCAGTCTCTTCTTAAAAACTTCCAGTGTTGGAGCGTTCACTGCTTCTGGAGGCAGGTTGTTCCACTGGTTAATTGTTCTAACTGTCAGGAAGTTTCTCCTTAGTTCTAGGTTGCTTCTCTCCTTGGTTAGTTTCCACCCGTTGCTTCTTGTCCTGCCTTCAGGAGCCTTGGAGAATAGCTTGACTCCCTCTTCTTTGGGGCAGCCCCTGAGATATTGGAATATTGCTATCCTGTCCCCCCACTCTGGCCAGATTCTGCTGTGACCCTAGGGAAGGTTTTATTGGATGCTGAGTTCTGAATAAAAAAATATATATAGAGAGAGAGCAGAATATTTACTTGCAAATAAAGCCGTGTGTAAATCTGTTCAATACCCTATCATATGAAATTATCGATTGGAGAGAATATTTGTACCACAGAATTGAACTGTGGGGTCCTGGGTGCTCTCTGAGCTTGGTGGTTTTCTTGCAGAAGTTTCATGATCCAACTAGGGAACATCTTCAGCCGTCTCTCCCTTCTAACACGGATGATGTTTCCTAGTTGGTTCATGAAACATCTCTAAGAAAACAGCCAAGGTCAAAGAGCACTAAGGATCGCTCAGTCTTCCCACTACTCCTCCACAAACCATACTCCTTTCTAGCACTGATTGTTTTACCTAGTTTGGTAATGAAATATCTCCAAGGAAAGAAGCTCAGAGAGCACCAAGGATTCTATAATCTTCCTCCTCCTGCCTCCACACACCCCACTCCCTCCTAGTACCGATGATGATGTTACCCAGTTGGGTCATGAAATGTCTGCAAGAAAACAGCCAAGCTCAGAAAGTACCAAGTCCTCCTCTACCTCCTCCTCCTCCTCACTCTTTTTAGCATTGATGATGTTACCTAGTTGGATAATGAAATGTCTGCAACAAAAGCCACCAAGCTCAGAGAGCACCAAGGACCCCTGAGCTATAGATATTCTCCTTTATCGATAACATGTACTGTATGTAACTGTGACCCCAAAATAGCGACCTGTAATTGTTAACTATATTCCTGACGATTGTCGATCCATGTGATTTCCTAAAGATTATTAAAAACATGTGATTTTTTTTTCCTTCCCAAGTGTTGGAGAAGAAGCGGAAAGCATGGAGTCACTCAGAAGCTTCCAATAGCTCCTCCAGCAGCACATCCACGTCATCGGAATCGTCTTCCGACAGCGAATATGAAAATGAGCGAAGCAGAAGGAGGAAGAGGAAGAGGAGGAACAAAGCTAAACAATCCAGGAAACGAAGACGGGAAGAGAGGAAAAAAGAGGAAACAAAAAACAAACACAGGTCAGTCTTGTGGAGATTCTCAATCATCCAGGTCACTGTTGTCCCAAAGGTGCTTTTTTTTTCAAAAAGCAACTGGACTTTGTTTTTGCTTGAAGATGTTTCGCTTCCCATCCAGGAAGCTTCTTCAGTTCTGACTGATTGAAGGATTTATATTCCTCTAACTAGATGTTAGCATTCTCTCTCAGAGCCATTGATTCCACTTGGAGATTATCTGTGCCTGAATAGGCAAATGGGTGTGGAGCCTTCTTGAAACTGCTGACTGTGTTGTAGACTAGGTATAGCTGATGTCGTATCCCTTCCCCTCTGTTGAGGGAGGGCTGTTCAGTTTTGACCTAGATGGCCTCTTTGACCCCTTTTTCAAACCAGTGATCCTCTCTGTCCAGAATGTGGACTTTGCTGTCTTCGAAAGAGCGGCCTTCGTCTTTTAAATGTAGAAGGACTCCTGAATCTGGTCCCGATGGGTTTGCTCTCCTATGTTTGTGCCAGGCGTTTGTGAAGTGGTTGTTTTGTTTCCCCAATGTACAGATCTGCACATGATTCACTGCACTATACTGCATATGCCACATTGCTCAGATTGTGTCTGGGTGTTCTATCCTTGGAGTGGACAAGCTTTTGCCTTAGTGGATACTTCGGTCTGAAGTGTATATATATTTAATGTATACAGTAAAGTATATATATGTACAGGTCAGGCCTAGAAAAGTGCTGAATAATGGCAGCAAAACAAATATCTTTTTTTTAAAAAGCTTAAAAAATAAGCCTTTTAGAGCATAGCGATTTCCATCTCTGCATCATGTCAGAATGTAACGTCTTGAATTCCCAGCGAGCGTAGAACTGGGGATTCTAAAACTACATTTAAAGATATTGGCTATGAACAGGTAGTCCTCAACTTACAATCCTAACTGGGCTGGGGATTATGGTTGTAAGTCATGGTAGTTGTTAAGTGGGCCACTACGTGTTTTTATGACTGTTTTTGCAGCAGTTGTTCAGCAAACAGTATGGTCGTTAAACAAATATTGCAGTAGTTAAACAATTCCATTTGAGCCATTGAATGTTTTTTTGGTGGAAATCAGAAGATACAGGTAGTCCTTTACTTACAACCACAATTGAACCCAAAATTTCCCTTGTCAAGCGAGACAGTGGTTAAGTGAGTTTTGCCCCATTTTACAACCTTTCTTGCCACTGTTGTTAAGTGAATCATGGAAGTTTTTAAGTTTGTAACACGGTTGTTAAGTGAATCTGGCTTCCCCATTGACTTTGCTTGTCAGAAAGTCGCAAAAGGGGATCACGTGACTCTGGGACACTGCGAATCAGTTGCCAAGCGTCTGAATTTTGATCGCCTGATCTGCAATAGTCGTAAGTGTGGAAAACGGTCCTAAGTCACGTTTTTCAGTGCTGTTATAACTTTGAATGGTCATTAAATGAATGGTTGTAAGTCAAGGACTACCTGTAAATGTTAGAAATTGGCAAACAGAATGCCCCAAATTGTGGTTAGTCGGCTGGGAGATTGCAAATGGCCGCAAAAGTTGCCAAGATCCCAAAATTTGATCACATGATCATGGAGGGGGAGTGCAGCTGTTGTAACTTCAGAGCTGTGTTATAAGTACCTTGGGGGGGGGATCCTGATTAAGTGACTGGTTGTTAAGTGAGAAAAGCCTGCATGTTTCCATGGATGTTATTAGAGTCCGTAAAGTTCTATTTTTATTGTCCCTGAGGAATGGCGCTGAACAGCGAACAATTAAAACTTGATAGCAGAGAGAACACCTTTAATTATCGAAAAAGGATTGAGTTAGATTTACTTTTACAAAAGCAAGATGTGGCTTCCTTATTTACATTTGTATCAAACCTGGAGGAGGTCAAGTTAATTTACTGATCATTTTGCTTGCCTTTTGAAACGGGTGCAAATTAGCCTCTGTGGTCCTAAATCGCTCTCTTTCCTTCTAGCCATTCTGATCGGAGCGAAACAAACGAAAAATCAGCGGACCTGAGTGTGAAAAGGGATAAACCGGTCGTCCGTCCGGAAGAAATACCTCCCGTGCCGGAAAACAGATTCCTGCTTAGAAGAGACGCACCCATTATAAATACAGAGCCAGATCTGTATGCATTGCGCTTATTTTTAATTCTTTGTGCCTTGATTTGTAACCTAAGTGGCCGGACCAAACGTACTTATTTATATTTCAGATATTAATCAAAAAGATTGTATATTTTAGGAGCTGAAATCATTCTTACTGGGAGAGAAGTTGTATCTTCCTTTGCCTCTTATCTTTAGTACAGATAGTCCTCGACTTATGACCACAATTGAACCCAGCACTTATGTTGCTAAGCAAGACAGTTGTTAAGCGAATTTTGCCCTATTTTATGGCCTCTCTTGCCTCAGTTGTTAAGTTTGTAATATAGTTGTTAAGTGAATCCAGTTTCCCCATAAACTTTGCTTGTCAGAAGGTCGCAAAAGGGGATCACATGACCCCGGGACACTGCGGCCGTCATAAATATGAGTCAGTTGCCAAACATCCAAATTTTGATCATATGTCCATGGAGATGCTACAATGGTTTTAAATGTGAAAAAAGAGTCATAAGTCACGTTTTTCAATGCCTTTGTAACTTTGAACGGTCACTAAATGAATGGTTGCAAATCGAGGACTACCTGTAATATTCTGCAGTAGATGCAACTAAATTAGTGAAGACAAGACCGTCTTTTATTTCTGGTTCTGTCTAAACAAGGGCCTGTTTGAAATGTTGCAAACTTTGATTCTCTCAAGAACTGATTGACTGTAGTTGAAATATATAAAAGAATGAGAAATGTCATAGGCTCTTCTCAGTTCTTGGAGTGCAAGTCCGAGTCTCTCATAATATCAGTTGTGGGGTCCATGGTGCTCTCTGAGCTTGGTGGTTTTCTTGCAGACGTTTCCTGACCCAGCTAGGTAACATCATCAGTGCTAGAAGGGAATAGGATTTGAACTTCTAGCACTGATGATGTTACCTAGCTGGGTCAGGAAACGTCTGCAAGAAAACCACCAAGCTCAGAGAGCACCATGGACCCCACAACTGATATTATGAGAGACTCGGACTTGCACTCCAAGAACTGAGAAGAGCCTATGCCAGTGATGGCGAACCTTTTAGAGACCGAGTGCCCAAACTGCAACCCAAAACCCACTTATGCATCGTCGGGTGCCGGGTGGGCGTGGCCCATTGGGTGGGCGTGGCTGTGGTGGTAACGGCAGACTGGGTGGGACTAAAAAGTTCAATCAATCGATTCCAACTTTCCAAGATCTTTTTTTTTCCTGCGAGAAGTTGAAATTGACTGATTGATTGAACCTTTTTTTTTTTTGCACACGGCGGCAGAGGCCTAAAGCGAAAAAGTTTTATAAAACCCAGCTGAAGGCCTAGGACTGGGGCGACGGCGCGTGTGCCCACAGAGAGGGCTCTGAGTGCCACCTCTGGCACCCGTGCCATAGGTTCGCCACCACTGGCCTATGACATTTCTCATTCTTTTATATATTTCAACTACAGTCAGTTCTTGAGAGAATAGATACAAATAGATAGATAGATAGATAGATAGATACGATAGATACGATAGATACGATAGAAGAGATAGATATAGAGATACGATAGAAGAGATAGATAGTAGATATACAATAGAATGAATAGATAGATATACGATTGAATAGATAGATAGATAGATAGATAGATAGATAGATAGATAGATAGAGATAGATACGATAGAAGAGATAGATATAGATACAATAGAAGAGACAGATAGTAGATATAAAATAGAATGAATAGATAGATATACGATTAGATAGATAGATAGATAGATAGATAGATAGATATGGATGGATTTTAACATTTAATGGTTTATCTTGTCTTTACTTGGCTGTGTGCCACACGGAATCGCCTCCTGGCGAGATGAGCAGTGTCTACCTTAATAAACAAAACGAGGTCGTCTGCAGGAGAGAGTCACACATGGGACCCCCCCCCCCAACTGGGCTAACAACAAAGATAAGCAGTTAGTTGCAGGACTGTTGACCGCACCTGCTCAGTTTAGGCCATACTTTGATTACAAGAAACCTGCTTGTAACTCCAGTTCATTTTTCCTGATACTTATTTTCTTCTGAATATTTTAGGAGAAACATTGATGCAGGACCCGCTTCGGGCAACCAGAAGCCGTCGGTGTCAAAATCTGGAAGAAAAATCAGAGGGAGAGGCACAATAGTATGTTGTTCTTGTTGTTGTTGTTGTTTTAATTTCAAATTTACAACTGGAGAGTTTTATTTTTAAAAGCAGCTGAAAGGTTGCTCTGGCTTGATTAACTTAGTCACGGGGTGTAGATGTGGGTTGTGCAGCCCTAAGGTCAGCTTCCGTTCATCTGGGCACTCATTGAAATTTCAAAATAGGGACAAATGTATTCTGACACCTAAAGAAATAGCAAAAATGAAAAACAGGCAGCATTGGAAAACTATATTTGTACAGGTAGTGCTCGGCTTACAACAGATTGTTTAGTGACCGTTCAAAATTACAGTGGTACTGAAAAAGGGGACTTAATGGCCATTTTTCACTCTTAACGGCCTTTGCAGCATCCCCGTGATCACGTGATCAAAATTCGGATGCCTGGTAACTGATTCGTATTTACGACGGTTGCTGTGTCCCGGGGTCATGTGATCCCTTTTTGGCGATCTTCTGACAAGCAAAATCAACAGGGAAGCCAGATTCACTTAACAACCAGGTTACTCACTTAACATCTGCAGTGATTCAGTTAATAACCGTGGCAAGAAAAATTGTAAAAAGGAGGCAAAACTCACTTAACAAATGTTTTACTTAGCAACACGTTTTGGGTTCAGTTATAGTCGTAAGTCGAGGACTACCTATACTATTAACTAATGATTTACTGAAACCTGAAATTAGACCAGGGGTAGTCAACCTTGGCTCTTTTATGACTCGTGGACTTCAACTCCCAGAATTCCTGAGCCAGCACAGCTGGCTCAGGAATTCTGGGAATTGAAGTCCACGAGTCATAAAAGAGCCAAGGTTGACTACCCCTGAATTAGACAGTATTTTAGACAAAAAGTGGATATGAATTTTGCTTCCTTGCACTTCGAAGTTCAATTCTGCTGTAATTTATTTTCTGGAGGGCTTCATGCAAAGTCTGTCTTACAAATTAAGGAAGATCCCCACTTTGAATTTACAGGTAATCCTTGACTTATGACCATTTGAAGTTATGTCAGACCTGAAAAAGGGATTTAAGACCTGGACATAAGGCCCTGGCGATCAGGTGCTGCCGCCTGCTGGTCACAGGATTGTGCTTCGGGCATTCATCAACAGCTGTTTGGAGCATCCTAGCCGTCATTTGATTGTTTTACCCAAAATTGGCACATCTGTTTTCAGCAAAGCGGTGCCACAAGGAACAGTTAACTACTGTGATGTTCACCACTACCTCAAAAGTCATAAAATCGAGTTGGTCATATGACTGACCCATATTACGACTTATGACCATAATGGACAGATGATCGTATTATGGTCGCAACTGGAGGACTATCTGTCCTTTTCTATTCTGGAGCCGAATTCTCTTGCACACCAGATCCTTTTCCTTCCTTACCCCATGTCTGCAAGCAATCTTAATTACTCCTGAAAGTGGGCAAGTAACAGATTAACAGTAATAAAGTTGGAAGGGGCCTTGGAGGTCTTCTAGTCCAACCCCCTGCTCAAGCAGGAGGCCCTGTACCAGAGGTCACCAACCTTTCTCAGTTGGCGGACCAAAGGAAAAGGGAGGGGGAAGCATTTTAGATGCATGCGTGCGCATGGGGCTGCGAGCACACGCGTGCCGCAAATGGGGCGGGGCTAGTGCCGTGATACTAGGCCTGCCCCGTTCTTGCGTGGCACAGTGTCTCATTTCTGTGCCGTTTTTGTGCCTTGCAGCACAGCGGCACCCATTTTTGCGCTCCGCGGCATGGCAGTGTCCTGTTTCCATGGCGCGTTGTCTGTTTTTGTGCCTTGCAGCGTGGCGGTGGCCCATTTTTGTGCCCCGCAGCAAGGCACAGCCCATTTTCGTGCCCCAAGGCATGGCGGCGTCCTGTTTTTGCACCCCGTGGCACAGTGTCCTGTTTTCGCAGCCGTGGTGCTAGCAGGAGTAAGGTGGCGTGCGCACACGTGCATGCACTGGCCAGCCTGTTCCGCGGCCCGGTAGCCAGTAGAACACAGCCCACTACTGGGCTACGGCCCACAGGTTGGGGACACCTGCGCTATACCATTTCAGTCAAGTGGCTGTCCAGTTTCTTTTTAAAAACCTCCATTGTTGGGGAATCCACAACTTCTGGAGGCAAGTCATTCCACTGATTAATTGTTCTCACTGTCAGGATATGTCTCCTTATTTCTACATTGGTTCTCTCCTTGATTATTTTCCATCCATTGTTTCTTGTCCTGCCTTCAGGTGCTTTGGAGGATAGGTTGAACCCCCACCCCTCTTCTTTGTGGCAGCCTCTCAGATATTAGAACACTGCTTACCCCTAATCCTTTTTCTCATTAAACTAGACATACTCAATTCCTGCAACTGTTCTTCATATGTTTTAGCCTCCAGTCCTTTAATCATCTTTGCTGCTCTTCTCTGCACTCTTCCTTTTTTACGTTGTTGCAACCAAAAGTGGATTCAGTATTCCAAGTGTGATCCTGCCAAGGCCTTATAAAGTAGTACTAACACTTTATGTGATCTTGATTCTATCCTTCTATTAATGCGGCTTAGGATTGCATTGGTTTTTTTTAGCTGCTGCCGAACACTACTGGCTCATATTGAAGTAATTGTCCACTAAGACTCCAAGATCCCTCACACAGTTACTGCTGTTGAGCCACTTTTCACGTAATCTGTAGATTTGGTGTACATTTGTTATCCTATTGCATTTTTTTTTTTCTAGAGATACCATACGCCATCTCGCTCGTGCACGGAATCGGATAACAATGGAAGCAGTGAAACACCGCCCCACTGGAAGGAGGAAATGCAGAGATTGAGAACTTATAGGGCGCCCAGCGGAGAAAAGTGGAGTAAAGGAGACAAGTAAGAATTAGCTGACAATGTTGTCTTCCTGAAGTGTCATGTTTTGGGAGAAAAAACAAAGCTCAGAGAGCACCAAGGATCCCATAGAACGTCTCTTCCTCCATTCTCCACACTCCAAACCCCACTTCTTTCTATCACTGATGATGTTACTTAGTTGGGTCATGAAATGTCTGCAAGAAAACCAAGCTCAAGAATGCCTCAAGGGCCCCACAGTGCAACTCTACGTAGTGTGCTGTAGTATTCTGTGGTATATTGTGACTGCTGACTTCTTCTCTAGGAAGAGGCTATTAACAGACCTCTGTTTTTAGCTTTATTCAAGTTGCTCATTCAGGGTTTCTTTAATCTTTCAGGCGCTACTTAGAGCACTTGCAGAGTTTAATGCCTAAGGGGAGTTAAGCACTGTACTCAAAGGGATCGCTTGTTCTTTGGATTACTTTGTTCGAATCGGGGACATAGATCGTCAAAATGATATCACCAGTGCCCCTGAATTCGATTGCCAAATGTTAGAGCTGCAGGTCCTTTACTACAGAGCCTCTGTACAATTTAACCATAAAGCAAATATAAATGAGCCTTTTGCAGAATCTATTGATGCACCCTCCCATCAGCTCTACTGGCAGGGAGATTTAATGGGACTCCTTGTTTGCAGAGACTTTATCCTTGTTGATCCATGGTACTAAAACATCTTCCTCATATGAATACCCCAAGACCTGGTCTGATAGCCCCAATCATTTCCAAATCCCAGGGACCACAATAATCCATTTTATGCTGATTTTGTTTAAGGGATGCTAACCCCAAACTCGCACATCAGGTGGCCAAATATCTTCACCTAGTTATACAACTGTGCAAAACATTTAATTAGATATGCTGTTTCCTATTACTTTTTTCCCTTCTTCAATGTATTAAACCAGTGATGGCGAACCTTTTAGAGACCGAGTGCCCAAACCACAACCCAAAACCTACTTATTTATCGCAAAGTGCCAGGGCCGCATCAGCATTGTGGTGGCCTCGGGGGGGGGGGGCATGGGGGCGTGGCCCACTGGGTGGTTGTGGCCCACTGGATGGGCATGGCTGTGGTTGTCACGACAGACGCGGGCGTGGCTGGGGTGGGCAGGGCCTCCTTGATGTTGCTCATGGGGGGGACGCCTGTGGGGGCCAGCGGCCTAATGGACCTGCGCAAGTTGCTGGCAGCGGTGGCACATGTGCCCACAGAGGGCTCTGAGTGCCGCCTCTGGCACATGTGCCATAGGTTCGCCACCACTGTATTAAACTATTTTAGTGTATTTTTTTAATTTTTGTAAAAGCTGATCAAAGACCAAAATGAAGACATTTTGATTTCTTTTTCCTTAGGCTGAGCGACCCAGGACGGTGGGATGAAAGAAGTCTATCCCCGCGGTCTCGTTCTTGGTCCCACAATGGCTTTTCAGACCTCAGTACCGCTCAGCATGTCAGTCACCGGAAAAAACACCGGAAAGAGAAAAAAGTGAAGCACAAGAAGAAGGCCAAAAAGCAGAAGCACTTGAAGAAGCACAAACAAATGAAAAAGAAACAGACTCCTTCCACTGAGTTAGAATCCTCTCCTTCTTCTACCAGAAGGAAAAAATCGTTGCGTGACCAGGAAAGAGCATCGCGTTCTTCCTCCCTGACATCTAAAGATGATTCTTCTAGAAGAGCCTGGTCCAAATCCGACAGAGACAAGCGGAGCTCGGCCTCTCTCTCCAGCAGAGATTCTCGCTCATACTATAAGTCTCGATCCCAAACTCGGTCCGGGTCCAGATCTTATTCCCGAAGTTCTCAGTCGAGAAACACTCGCATGTCCTCGCAGTCAAGGAGCCAGTCAAGATCCAGTTCCACCTCGAAGCCGGTCAAAACAGTCTCCAACTCGCCCAAAAATGTGGTGGCTCATTTAAAGGAGTGCAAGCTGATCTCCGTTGAACCGGTACGAACAGCGTTACCCCAAAACGATAAACTCACTATTCAGCCCGTGGTCGCCGAAAGCCTTCCAGTCATCCCGCTGAGCGATAGTCCCCCACCTTCCAGATGGAAACCAGGGCAAAAACCGTGGAAACCATCTTACGAGCGGCTTCAGGAAATGAAAGCCAAGACCACTCATCTACCACCTGCTCAGATGAGTTACAGTTTAATCAGCATCAAAGACCCCGGCTCCTCCTCTTCCTATCCTAAACAGCAAAAGAGCTCGGAGAGCGACCGGAGCCGTTACTCCAAAATCCAGAGCAACAGAAGTTCAGGCAGCTGGTGGAAATATAGCAGCAGGACTTCACGAAGTCGGTCCTCCTCCAAGTCCTCCTCAAGATCAAGAAGCCCATCCAGTTCGAGATCCCAATCCACCGTGAGATCCCGTTCGGGGAATCCCTTCCCCAGCGACCAGTCGTGCTACAGCGGATCCTCCTCTTACTTTTCGCTCAGCGAGGACGACCGGCAGAAAAGCCGGGCAAAATTGGGATCCCGTGAGAGAAATTCCGAGCTGTCCAAGAAAAGGCAGAGCAGTTCGGAAAGCACGCTTCCCTACGTGAAAGGCGTGAGCTCATTGAAGCCTAGGAGTGCAAGCAGATCCTCCGTCGAGTCCTCGATCGATAGTGAAAAATTGACTCCATCCCAGCCCGCCCAAGAAAAAGAACAGCCGAGATCTGAAAAAGTGGGCCGAAAGCAAAATAAAAGAAGCTCGGGTTGCAACCAGCACGAAGAGAAACCTCGGCCTGGGCAGGATAGCAACCGTTCCAAACAAAAAGTTTCGAAAGAGAAACCTGAGACTCTCAGAAGCAGCCGGAAAGCTAAAACGAAAAAGTGTGCGAGCGACGAGTGGGATTCCGAATCGAATTCTGAAAGAGACGGGACCCAAGGCGAGAAAGAAAACTCGAGACTCTTGTCTGCAAAAGAGGAAGGCGAGGCCTCGTCGGACTCCGATACGGATCCCTGCCCGCCCATCACACACAAGTCGAAATCAGAACCCGTCCCAGATACGTCGAAAGGGAACAAGCATCCTTCCTCTTCAGACACGGAGACTTCCGATTCCGGTGCGGGTTCCAGGGACAAATCCCGGAAGCCGAAGCGAAGTTCCAAAAAGTCCTTCCGAAAAGTCCATGGCAAAAAGGCGAAAGAAAAATCCAAAAATAAAAAGGAGAAGAAACACAAGGCCGAAAAACGTAAAGAGACATTCCATTGGCAGCCCCCCTTAGAGTTTGGAGAAGAGGAAGAGGAGGAGGAGGTCGTTGCCAGAAAACCTGGAACGAAAGAAGAACGAGAGAAACACGCCAAAAAGGAAGCAAAAGTCAAAAACAAAGACCAGGATTCCAAAAGTGATAAAACACTCAAAGACCAAGCGAAGGATGATCGGACGTCCCATGAAGAACCTGCCCTCTCAAAGAGAGGAGCAAATCAGGCCTCATCCGCTAGTCAGTTGAATAAACGCAGTGAGGAAAAAGCTATTTCTTCAACTCCTGTACCAAATTCAAATAAAAGCGTCTCTGTTTCCAAAAATCCCACCGCAGCTCAGGAGAATAACAAAACCGGGCCGGATGCCGTACAGATAGACGATATGGAGATCTGTACTCCGGACCATAATTCGCCCGTAAAAGTGAATCTGGAACTTTCTCCAGTAAGCCTCAAATTAAATTTCCAAGACATTAAAGCCAGCACAAGCTCCCGGGTGCCGATTAGCACCGCAAGCCGGAACGTAAGACAAGCCGTTGATGCGAAAGGGCTAACTAGCCTCCAAGAAGGAAACCAAGAGCGAGACCGGGAAAAACCGAAAGCCTCCACCAGCGTTGAAACCGTGGTGAAGATGGAAGTTTCTGAAAGTATATCAAGCAGTCTCGGGGACAATAAGTGGAAACCGCTACAGGGTGCTGGGAATCTGCAGTTCACCGTATCCGCCAGCAACATTGTCGAAATGAAAAACTTGGCTGCCGGCTCCTCGGAATCCAAACCTCCGGGTTTAAGGATCGAGATTAAAAGTAAAAACAAGATTAGGCCGGGCTCCCTGTTTGATGAAGTCAGGAAGACGGCGCGTCTGAATCGGAGGCCACGGAACCACGAGAGCTCGAGTGAGGAAGATTCTGCGACCCCAGAGGACAGCCAGTCCAGAAGTCGGAGTCGCTCACGGAGCAAATCGGATGTTAAATCCAGGCACCGGACAAGATCTCTGTCTTACAGTCACTCACGAAGCCAGTCGAGGAGCTCCACGTACTCATATAGGTGAGTACATTTCTCTCCCTCTCCCCCTACATCCATCTGTCTGCCTGCCTGTCTGTGCATTTATTTCCTGCCTTTATTATTTTTATAAATAACTCAAGACAGCGAACATATCCAGTTTTTCCCACAACAACATCAGTGTTCGCCTGAGAGAGTGTGACAGGCCTAAGACTACCTACCTGGGTTTCATGACTAGGACTACAACACACCATCTCCTGGTGATTGGCCCAAAATTACCCACAAAGCTTTCATGCCTAAGACAAGACTCGAATTCGCCGTCTCCTGGTGATTGGCCCACAGTCATCCAGCCATCTTTTGTGTCTAAGGTGGGACTAGAACTCCCTGTCTCCTACAGATTGGCTCTAAGTCACCCAGCCAGTTTTCATGTCTAAGGTGGGACTAGAACTCACCGTCTCCTGGGGATTGGCCCAAAGTCACCCAGTTGGCTTTCATGGCTAAGGTGAGACTACAACTCACCATTTCCCCATGATTGGCCCAAACCAGCCAGCCTTCATGTCTGAGTCAGGACTAGAACTCACAGTCTCTTGGTGCTTGGATCAAAGTTACCTAGCTAGGTTTTATGGCTAAGACGGAACTTGAATTTACGGTCTATTATATGTATTTTTAAAGGGGGTATTTTTTTTTTCGGATGTGTATTTTTCTCCCAACCCATTTCCTTTAAATACACAGATCCCGGAGCTACTCGAGAAGTCGGAGCAGAGGGTGGTACAGTCGTGGTCGCTCAAGAACCCGAAGTAGCTCTTACAACAGTTGCAGAAGTGATAGGTAAGTTGTCTGTCAAGGGAAAAGGACTGGAGCCATGCTGGCACGGTGGTTCGTACGGCAGGGAAACTCTGCCTCCAGTCTGGAGTTCGATCCTGATCGGCTCAAGGTTGAATTCAGCCTTCTATCCTTCCGACATCGGTAAAACCAGGACCCAGATCGTTGGGGATAATATGCTGACATGGGTAAACTGCTTAGAGAGGTCTCTAAAGCAATATATAAATCTAAGTCAGTGATGGCGAACCTTTTAGAGACTGAGTGCCCAAAAACTGCCCCCACCCCCGCTCCACCCCTTGCCCCGCCCCCACCCCGCCTGCCCGCAGGGTCACTCACCACCTCCAGGGCCCGCCGCAGATCGCCCAGGCAGCCCAGCAGCGCCATGGCCACGTCCTCTCCCCGCGCCCTGCAGCATTAACTGTGCGGGATGGGGTGTGACGGCAGAGTCTTGTCTACGCTGCCTGGCTGCCATGTCCTTGGCTGTGCTGTTCTGTGTGGGCCACGCTCGGGAGCGACTCCCCTCCAGGGGGGCTGCTGGTGAGGAGGGGGTCATGGGGGGAGGCGAGGCTGGGGCAACGGCACATGTGCTCACAGAGAGGGCTCCGAGTGCCACCTCTGGCACCCCTGCCATAGGTTCGCTACCACTGATCTAAGTGCTATTGTTAAGTGCCATATCGGGAAGCTGAGAAAGCAGCACTGACTAAACGCCGTAGTGAAATGTTTGGGTTTTGTGGACAGCGTGTGTGCAGTCGCCAGAGGTTGAGCTGAATTGAGGAAGAAGAATCTACATCGCTTAAGACTCGAGTGGAAATTTTTTTTTAAAAAAGAACTTTTTAGAAAAAAGCAGTGGCAAACAACTTTTAAACTACAGGGAATCCTCGACTTATGACTATGATGGAGCCTGCCCATCACAGTAATAAGTCATGCACGGTCGTAAATATTGACAATTGTAAATCCACGTGACTGGTCCAATCTTATGACCTTTTGGGGATGACGGTTATTAAGCAAACACCGCAGACATAATAGTGAACAATGTGGTTGTTAAATAAACCAATAATTCATTACGGGCTGCTTTTGTCGAAAACCAGAACTAAGTGTCACTTTTTGCCCAAACTCTTGTAAAACGTGCAAATAACTGTAAAAGCCGGGCGGTTGCCACGTGATCGTGTGTGGGAACTTTAGGAGCAGGTCATAAGCATCCTCGGGGAGGCCCGTCATCATTTTGAACGGTCACTAATTGACCCAGTTGTAAGTCGAGGATTACCTGCCTTGCCCCCAACGTGCACGACTGCGTCCCTGAAGCTCAGCTCACCTTGAAAGAGATACAGGATCTTTTTACTTGCAGCCAACTTTGGCTTCGTTACAGACCCCTCTCTACATTTAGGGAAGAGTTTTCTGTTAACAAGGGAAGAATTTGAATTCTCAGACCTAAGTACCTACATTTAAATGCTAGGAAAGTTGTCCGTGCAAATAATTTTTAAAAAATTCTATATCAACCATTTCCCCTCCCCCTGTTTTAACAGTCACACTTACAGTCGGAGCAGATCCAGAAGTAATTCTTACACTCACCGGAGTCGGTCAAGGTAAGGTAATAAGATCGAGATTAATTTTTATAAACATCCTTGTAAAACAATCTGAAAACCGGTATTCTGACCGTTGTTTTATAAACAATTGCAGTAGTCTTTTGACTTAAGACCACAATTGAGTGCAAAAATTCTGTTGCTAAGTGAAACAGTTGTGAAGCGAGTTTTGGCCCATTTTACCACGTTTCTTGCCACAAATGTTAAAACGAATTACTGCATTTGTTAAGCAGGTAACACAATTCTTAAGTGAATCTGACTTCCCCATTGACTTTGCTTGTCAGAAGGCTGCAAAAGTGGATTGCATGACCCCGGGACAGTGCAGCTGTAGTAGTGTATACATGTCAGTTGCCAAGTGCCCGAATTTTGATCAGGCGACCATGAGGATGCTGCAATGGTCAAAAGTAATAATAATAATAAAGTTGGAAGGGATCTTGGAGATCATTTAGTCCAACCCCCTACTCAGACAGGAAACCCTATACCATTTCAGACAAATGGCTGTCCAGTCCCTTCTTAAAAACTTCCAATGTTGGAGCATTCACCGCTTCTGGAGGCAGGTGGTTCCACTGGTTAATTGTTCTAACTGTCAGGAAGTTTCTCCTTAGTTCTAGGTTGCTTCTCTCCTTGATTAGTTTCCACCTGTTGCTTCTTGTCCTGCCTTCAGGTGCTTTGAGAATAGCTTGACTCCCTCTTCTTTGGGGCAGCCCCTCAGATATTGGAAGACTGCTATCATGTCCCCCCTCGTCCTTCTCTTCATTAAACCAGACATATCCAATTCCAACAACCGTTCCTTATATGTTTTAGCCTCCAGTCCCCTAAACGTCTTTGTGAAATACAGTCATAAGTCTTCTTTTTTTCAGTGCCGTTTTTACCTCAAATGGTCAAGTCAAGGACTACCTGTATCAAGGGATTTTCTTTTTTCAGGCAAGCATGGAAAAATGGAGGAAAAAGAAAAAAAAACTGCTTTAATAGATAATGGAGACGGGTTATATTTGTGTAATAAACATGCTTCTGAGTCACATTTGAAGCTTGCATAGCTCTACTTTTATATTCCTTCCTAATTTCCTAATTTTAACACCGTAGGAATAATATGGAGATACCTAGGAATAATGAATGGATTCAGGTATACAAGTAGTCCTTGACTTACAACACTTTATTTAGTGACCATTCGAAGTTACAACAGCATTGATAAAAATGACTTATGTCTGTTTTTCACACTTATGATCATTGCAGCATCTCCATGGCCGTGTGATCAAACTTCAAGTTCTTGGCAACCGATTCATATTTATGACAGTTGTGATCCCCTTTTGTGACCTTCTGACAAGCAAAGTCAACAGGGAAGCCAGATTCACTTAACAACCCTTGTTATTAACTTAACAACTGCAGTGATTTACTTAACAACCATGGCAAGAAAGGTCATAAAATGGGGCTAAGCTCTCTTAAAAAATATCTCGCCTACCAACAGAAATTTTGTGCTCAATTGTGGTCGTAAGCCGAGGACTATCTGTATTTCTAGTTGTAAACACAATTCTGGTTATAAACAATAATACAACAGAAGGTAGAAAGCTCGCAGCTGTTTTGCAATTGTGTAGGTGTCTTTCCTTCCTTTTGTTAGCACAAAAGATTGGCACTCTAAAAGCAGTTGTTACTTTCACACAATTCTCATTTTAATTACTAACAATGGAAGTCATTCTAGATCAAATAATCCTTTGCTTCTGGTTCCTTCACAAAAGCAGATCCTACACATATGACAGTTACTACAGCCGGAGTCGTAGCCGTAGCAGAAGAAGTGACAGTTACCACCGCTCTCGTAGCTACGACCGACGTTCCAGGTAAATTTTTCCTAGTAGCTTGGCTGTTAACTGGACCGGCTGGCAAACATTGCATGCAAACTCTTACATTCCATTTTCAGGTCTGTTGTGGAAGTGCCAGCATTTTGGAAAAGTAGGGAAGTATAGAATGATGCTTCTAGAACAGTGTTTCTTAAACACCTTTGTTCTCAGGATCCCTGCCCTTTTTTAAATATCATGGAGGATCCCAAAAGAGCTTTCACTTAGCATGTTAACACTTTTTTTATTTGTATCCTGCCTTTATTATTTTACAAATAACTCAAGGCAGTATCCAACACACCTTCCTCTCCCTGTGAGGTGGGTTGGGCTGAGAGAAAGGAACTCACCCAGAGTCACTGGCCTTCATGCCTAAGGCAAGACTAGAACTCACCGTCTCCTGGTGATTGGCCCAGAATCACCCAGCCAGCTTTTGTGCCGAAGGAAGAACTAGAACTTACAGCCTTCTGGCAATTGGCTCAAAGTCACTCAGATGGCTTTCATGCCTAAGGGTGACCTCAACTCACCATCTCCTGGTAATTGATCCAAAGTCATCCAGCTTGCTTTCATGGCTAAGGCCGGGCTAGAATTCATGATCTCCTAGTGATTGGCCCAAAGTCACCCAGTTAGCTTTCAATGGCTACAAGCGGACTAGAACTCCCAGTCTCCCACTTTCTAGACTGTCACCTTAACCACATGCTGCTACTGCTTCTCACAATTGTTTAATATTGTGTTATTTTTCATCACAGCCTAGCAACTAATTTTGATTTCATGAAAGGGTCTTGAGGAGAATCCCCAGGGGTCCTAGGATCACACTTTTAAAAAGCACTATTCTAGGCTACCTATAGCTTAACAGACAAAATCCAAAAGAATACTAGTACAATAATTATACAGTAATTAGGATCCAATACATCTTTCAAGGCCTGTTTTCATAATTCCACAAGGAAAGGGCTAGTTGGATCCCTCAGATTCACATCTACTGGCCTTCCTTCCTAGCCTCTGAGGCTGGACTTTGTTGATCTCAGTGCTGTTGGACATTTTTGTCCACCTTGGCGTCCTTCCCAAGGACCTGGGACAGGCAGATGTGGATATTTGATGGCGTTAAAGGTCTCTTCGCAGGATGTCAGCTGCCTTCTGCAATTGACTGATGGGGATTGTGTCAATGCCGAAGGTGTTCAGTGGGTGTTCCAGATGTTTTGGGATGGCACCCAACATTGCACTTATCACTGGCCGGGATTACTTTTCACTTTCCATTGCCATAGTTGTTCTACTTCTATTTGTTCTACTTCTGCTGTGATCTTCTGCAGTTCTTTCTCTTCTTATTATTTCAGTGGTAACTTTGTACTCCATTGCTTTGAAACTCATCAAATTTGACACTCAGCGCATTTTGACGTGAAAATTTTATCCCGGTACTCATCGCTCGTTTGGTACTCGACGCACAAAGCTAGAATTACTTGGTGTCAGCTGCCTTGTGACTCACTATATTATTCCTTAATGGGAAAAATTGTTTGGTACTCATCACGCCTCCCAGAACCAATTAACAATGAGTACCGAGGTACCACTGTATTATTAAAAATAGTTGATCGGAAAAGGGACTTTTCCTGATTCTTTGCCATCTTAGACCAACATGGCTCCCTCCTGCAGTTGCAACTGACCCTTTGGCTTGCTAGGCATGGCATGGCACGCATTCCAGAACTCCAGAGAAAAAAATTTGGACCCGGCGACAGAAGTTCAGGAACCATAACTAGCAACAAAATGGAAGAGATATTAGAACATCATTATCTCAGACAGAAGTCTTGGGAACAAACCCTGCAGATTTGTGAAGGAGGGATAATTGCGCAATCTTGTTTCCTGACACGGTTGCATTAGCCTAACAAGCCATATTTGAGGAGGGGGTTCTGAAGAGGCAAATGATAGAAGACACCCCAGAAAGATTCCCTTAGTTTTTATCTTCAGATTGTGGAAAAGTCTCTACAGATAGTTCTCGACTTAAGACCACAATTGAGCCCAAAATTTCTGGTGTTAAGTGGGTTTTGCCCCATTTTATAACTTTAAAGTGAGTTACTGCAGTTGTTAAGTTAGTAACACGGTTGTTAAGTGAATCTGGCTTCCCCCATTGGCTTTGCTTGTCAAAGGGTCACAAAAGGGGATCACGTGACCCTGGGGACACTGCAGCAGTCATAAATATGAGTCAGTTGCCAAGTGTCCAAATTTTGATCACGTGACCATGGGGATGCTGCAACGATAAATGTGAAAAATGGCCCTAAATCTTTTTTTTCCGATGCCATTGTAACTTTGGTCACTAAATGAACTGTTGTAAGTCAAGAACTACCTGTTTTTTAAAGTGGAAGTGGGTGCCCGATGTGCTGTATTGACGTATATTTTTGCTTTCCTCGTAGATCTTACGGTTCCGACAGCGAAAGTGACCGCAGCTATTCTAATTGCCGAAGTCCCAGTGAAAGCAGCAGATACAGCTGAGAGCCCGACCGGTTGAGCATAGCGAATTATAATTAACAGAAAGTTTTTGTGTCCGTAGCCTGCATCGAGGTTTTGTTTTTTCGTTTTCTTCTCAATGTCTACGTAAAACTTAATCGCTGCCAACAAAGGCAGAGCCTTATTTAAACTTAACACAACCTTTTTTGTACACTCTTATTGTGGCGATCATTTTGTGTTGCCCGGAGTTCCGTTTCAAAACTATAGATGATAACGGTTGACGTGCAATCTTAAGCCCGGTCGTTGTTTTTCCGAAGGAAATTTGCTTGGTAACCATGAAACTGTGAAGAATCATAGGAATCTCACCTGCAGTCTACCTGCTTCAAACATTGCCCTTAAATGCCAAAATAATGGTTCGTTGATATCTTGACACCCCAGAAAACGGTGACACTACAGATCCAGGAAGATCTTGGATCTGTAATGTTCAGGAAGATCCCGAAAGTTCCTAACTTAAAGAGATCATTCACCACTACAGTTTGAATTCTGGGAGTTAGATTCATCCCTTGCCTGGAAAATGTCATGTATATTTGGATTC
Organism: Protobothrops mucrosquamatus; assembly: GCF_001527695.2. Lineage (NCBI taxonomy): Eukaryota > Metazoa > Chordata > Lepidosauria > Squamata > Viperidae > Protobothrops > Protobothrops mucrosquamatus. The sequence continues at coordinate 369,531 of NW_015386458.1, read as the reverse complement.
CAGGAGTTAAAACTGGTTACCATCCTGTTTCTTAATCAGTTTTACCTAATACACCCTTGCAGGTGTAATCCAGGTGCCGATAGTTAACTTTGGTGTCTGAACTCCAAGCGATGCTAGACCACATTGAGTCTCCGTTCTCTATCCAGTGAAGAAGCAAGAACAATGTTCTCCTTGTTTCTGACATTAGCTGTGTTGGCTTTTCCCATGGTCTTCTGACTCTGGATTTTCATCATGTCTGGATGTGCTAACATTTCTAACTTTCTACTATCGCTGTCAGATCTGCAAGTCTGCTGATGAGTATTGGCAAAGATAGCAAGCTGTAAATTTATTTCAGAGAACTAACTTTCAGGAACAATCAAATTTTGTTCCCGGGTTTAGATTCAGCAGGTAAAAATTCATTTTGAAATCGAAATGTCGGGATCTACACAAAATTTTCATATTGGATAATTAACTTTTTTTTTTAAACAGCAGAAATAACACTCTGTTATTTAGTGGTCCAGGGATATGCCGACTCTTTATTATCTGTTAATGCCGATCCTGAATTTGTTAAATTTCTACGATGCCAAAATGCTGCGTATTTCGTAACAGGGTGGCGCAGAGCATTTTCCTTGGACCTGCTTCAGCCCCCAAATTTGTGACTTGAGTTTGAGGTTGCCATTTTGAATTCACGGGGAAAAAGACCACACACAAATTTTCAAAGCAGCCCGTTTCATTTTCAAAACAGTTTGAAGGATTTCTTAGACTCCCCGTTTCAACTTTTTATTAGGAGCCAAAATGTACAGTTGAAATGATCTTTTTTTTTCCCTTTGATGCAATTAAAAATACGAATCACTTAAGTATCAGTTGTTGATCTTTAGGTACGAATTGCCTGTTCTTCAATTAAAAGCAATTGTCTGGTGGGAGAACTTTTACGGGTAGTCCTCATCATACAACCATTTTGTTTAGTGACCATTTGAAGTTACAATGGCAATGAAAAAAGTTGCTTATGACCATTCTTTACACTTAATGATTGTTGCAGCCTCGCTGTGAGTCTTGTGATCGAAACTTGCAACTGGCTCATATTTAGGATGGTTGCAGTGCCCCAGGGTCATGTGACCTTTTGCAACCTTTTCACAAGCAAGGTCACTTAACCATGTTAACTCACTTAACAACCCTAGCAATTCACTTAACGACATGGCAAGAAAGGTCGTAAAATGGGGCAAAGCACATTTAACAACTGTCTTGCTTAGCAGTGGAAATTTTGGCCTCAATTGTAAGCTTATATTCAGGGGTGTGCCCTAAAACGTGAAGAGAAACCTGTTTCTGAAATCCTGTAGCCGTGGAGAAAAGCCAATTTTTTTTTAAAACGAATGCCTAACCGGTTTAATTTCAAGGCCTACAGATCTATTTGGAAAGTCTGAAAAACCACATGGAAAAAGGAGAGAGGGAGAGAGCGAGAGCGAGAGAATGTCCATCTTAGTATAAGAGAAATTTTGCACAAGATTTTTTTTTTGCTCAGGGTTGTTAACTTCTCACACAATACAGGTAGTCCTCACCTCACCCCATGGCAGCAACAATCCAGTCAAACCAGCCACTTGATCAGCTCCATAGTAATTTGGGACACCCAGGCCTACTGACAAAATCACCTTTTTAGGGCCTTTCAGAAAAACTATAGGGTGGGAGCCAGTCCAAACAACAAAGTTGGAAGGGACCTTGGAGGTCATCTAGTTCACACACACCCTTGCTCGAGCAGGAGAACCTACACATTCCAGGCAAATGGTGGTCCAATCCCTTCTTAAAGACCCCCAATGATGGAGCATCCACAACTTCTGGAGGCAGGTTGTTCCACTGGTTAATTGTTCTCACTGTCAGGAAGTTTCTCCTTAGTTCTAGGTTGCTTCTCTCCTTGATTAGTTTCCACCCGTTGCTTCTCGTCCTGCCTTCAACTACTTTGGAGAATAGATTGACCCTTTCTTCCTTGGGGGAAAGATGATCCATAGAAAAGGGGCCACCACTTAGAAGGCCCTTTTAGATACGCAACCCCTAGTAGATAGGATCTGTAACATGCCTAGCCTTTCCATCCTGATGAACCGAATGAATGTAATAAGGGGAAGGTGGTTCTTTAAAAACCTGGTTTCCCAGCGCAGCTCATAGCAGGTGGGCAGATGCACATAGCCTTGAGCCTGCAGATGGCACACTGGGACAGACTGATGGGTATTAGCTAAGCTGGCCTAGATGTAAGTTTATCCGAAGGCCTAAATCTCAAATCTGCTGATCTGTTAAAAACTTCAATTCCCAGAATCTCCCTGTGGTCCTTTTAAAACATGTTCAGACGTTATATTTTGAGCCCACCAAAGCTTCGTAGATCAAGCATCCCTTTTTCAGTCCCGACAATCAGAGGCAATGGCGATGCACTACGTTTTGGGAGTGCTCCAAAGATGGCTGGTGTGGTTGTGTTGACAGCAAAGTGCAATGTACTCTGGGCTCCCCCTCCAACTGAGTCACGGGTTCAAACCCACCAGGCGTCTGTTCTTTCCAGGATAATGACCCCACCCAAGCCCCCACCCATCTGTGTTGTCCTCCCGGATCATGGACAGGTTGGTCCTGCCTGGATTCACTTTCTACACAGGGAAGCGATAGTAGTTAAGGTGCTGACCATGAAAGCCAGCGGGGTGACTTTAATCACGGGCGACTGTCCCACTTTAGACACAAAATTGAGCTGGGTAACTGGGCCAATCACTAAGAGACAATGAGTACTAGTACCGCCTTAGGCGTGAAAACCAGCTGGATGACTTTGAACCAATCGCCAGGAGACTGTGATTTCTAGTCCCACTTGTGCGTGAAAGCTGGTTGGTTAGTTGGGTCAATAACTGGGTAGCAGCGAGTTCTAGTCCCACCTTAGGCAAGGACGTTTTCTGGGTGACTGGGTCAGTCCTTCTCTCACAGCCAATTCCACCTTGCAGGGTCATTGTTTTGGGGAAAACGGGAGAAGGAAGGAGGCGGCTCATTCCATACCGAGCAATTAAGACCCAATAATCATTAATAATAATAATAGTAAAGTTGGAAGGGACCTTGGAGGTCATCTAGTCCAACCCCCCTCTCAGGCAGGAAACCCTATTTATTTAATAATAAATAAAAAATAATAAAAAAACAAATCGTCCCGCATCCATCCCGATTCTGTTCATTAGACGGCAAAGAAGCCAAATCTGTCAAGAATTGAGTCTACAAAGTGGGAAAACCGGGCGCGCAGGCGCACTGAGGCCAAGCGAAGCCAAACGCCTCCGTCACCCGCCTGGAATGCTAGGCAGGCGCTGCCAGCCTTTTCCCTTCTTGCGAGGGGGGGGGACGGAAAGGGGCGGGGGGAGGGGAGGCGGAGCATCGGCCGAGGAACCTTGCAGAGCGCCGAGCAGCGGCCGCTGCAGAGGAGGAGGGGGGGCAGCCAGGCAAGCAATAGACCCCCTCTTTAGACGGAATAAGCGAGAAGACCCCCCCCCAATCCACCTTCCTCGCTCCACCCCTGGACCTTTTGATGGAGAGCGCAACCCCCCCGCGAGCAAAGGAGCAGCGGGGCTCCCTGGATCGGGTAGCCCGGCAGCAAAATGGTAGAGCGCCCCCCCCTCTTTTTTTTTTTCCTCCTCCCGGAATGGGGGCGCTGGCAAGCTTGGGCTAACGGGCGGTGGGGAAGGGAGGATCGGAAGTGGCTTTGCAGTGCAGTGCAATATGCAGTGCAGTTTATAATGCGATGCAATGTACAATGCGGCTTACAGTGCAATTTGCAAGGCAGTGCAATGTCTTCGCTCTTCCTGATTTCTCCTGCCTTTTTCCTTCCTTCATTCCTTCCTTCCTTCCTGCCTTCCTTCCTTCCTTTTTCTTCTGGTCCTTCCGACGCCCGGGTTTTGTCCTGCACCATGCACACGTTGCAATCAAAAGCGGGGGAGGGGGGAATAGACAGGACGGGGTAGTAAAAGAGGTTCAACAGGATTCTGAATTTGCACGCCTGCTGGTTCAGTCCTATTGCCTTGTCTTTTTTTTTTTTTTTTTTAAAGTGGGGGGGGAGGCGCAGGAGATGCCCACCACCTTCCATCCATCCATCCTGGCCTGATCGTGGCTTGCAAGGAGTTAACCTCCCTTCCTCGTTAGACCCGATCGCGTTGCGACGAATGAGCTCACCCGAACAAGTTGGCTCGCGCTGTGATTTCTTTCCTTCTGCCCGCTTCCCCCCCCCCCCCCCCCCCCCCCCCCCCCCCCCCCCCCCCCCCCCGCCCGCAAACCCTCCAGGCTTTAGTTTAGGGACTAAATCCGCTTCCTTGCACGCGTGAGTGACAGTTGCATCTCGGTTCATTTAAGGTCCTTGCAAGCAGCTTGGCAACCTGATTGTGCGTGTGTGTGTGTGTGTGTATTTATGTGAGAAAGAGGGAGGCTTGGGCTACATAAACGGTTGGGGGGAGTGGAAGTTGGGAAAAGAATCGGTCTCAGTTTTGCAATAGAAATCTGCTTTGATTTGACACCCCCCACTCAGTTCTGTCGCTCCCTTGGAGGGAGGGGGGGTTCCCGTGGTCTGCTTAAGTTTGCATGTGTTGGATTTTTTAAAAAAAATATTGGTGTTTTTTTTTTTGGGAAAGTGGGATGACCCTGTCCCTTTGAAAGACCACATGACCCCCTCCCTCTGGGGTTTCCTTTTGAAAAGTGCTTATGCTGCAGCTGGCTGAGTAGGTCAGCTCCTACCTGCAAAGGAGGCCCAAAGACTGTAATGCGATCCTAGGAAGTGCTGGACTTCAACTCCTATCATCCTTAGCCAGAATGCAAAGTAATGGCATGTGTCTTGTGGGGGACACAGGCTGGTGATTGCAAATGCCCCCCAAGAGAGCAGTTAGGGGGCCCTGTGTGCTGGGCTTTCTCAGGGATTTATTTCCAAAATTCTTCATGGATTCATTATCAATGAATTGGGGAGCTGTTACGCAAGTAGCACCAGGATAGAGTTTAATTCAAGTGACAGATAGATGAGAGAGAGAGAGAGAGACATGATAGATAGAGATAGATAGATAGAGAGAGAGATAAGAGAGATATGATTGATAGATAGATAGATAGATAGATAGATAGATAGATAGATAGATAGATAGATGATAGATAGATAGATAGATAGATAGATAGATAGATAGATAGATAGATAGATAGATAGATAGAAGACAGATCGATAGATATAGATACAAACAGGATAGAGAGATGAAATATATAAATAGAGATAGATGATAATGATATGTAGATATAGATAGAGAGATGATAGTGATAGAGATAGAAGAGATATAGATAGGTAATGATAGATAGGCAGGCAGATAGGAGATGATAAATGATATAATAGATATGATATAAGATAGATTAGATAGATTATGGATAGATAAAACAATATAGATTACAGGTAGGTAGACAACAGATCAATAAGACAATATAGTTAATGATAGATAACATAATAGATCAATAAGAATCTAGATGATGGATGGATGGATGATAGACAGACAGATGGCTAGATCAATAGATAGGATAGATGGACAGAGTCAGAAAGACAGACAGATAGATAGATAGGACAGACAGACAGACAGACAGAGAGATGTTGTCCTTGACAACCATTGATTTAGTGACATTACACTGAGTGACCGCTGCATCCCCAATGTTCACATGATAAACATTTGGACGTTTGGCAACAACACATACTTATGACAGTTGCTCTGTCCTGGGGGGGTCACGGGATCCCCTTTTGCGACCTTCTGACAAGCAAAGTCAGTGGGGAAGCCAGATTCACTTAACAACCCTGTTACTAACAACTGTAGTGATTCACTTAACAACTGTGTGAATGTGGGGTTTTTTTGCAGCAAAATCTGTCCAAACTTTGGAGTTCTGTTTCATCGGATTGTTCTTTTAAGGGCCAACTCATCTTCTCGTGGATGGCCGGTGTCTTCCAGTGTCACCCCAAACACAATAGAGTTTTGTTCTGTCATTAGTAGCTGTAAGGAATAGAATGTGTGTGTGTGTGTGTGTGTGTGTGTTTGTGTAACAGTAGAGTAGATCAACAAAGGAGAAAATTTGCGGGCATTAAAAGTTCAGGTAATCCTTGACTTACGACCACAATTGAGTCTAAAATTTCTGTTTTAGCGAGAAAGTTGTTAAGTGAGTTTTGGCTCTTTTTACGACCGCTCTTGCCCCAGTTGTTAAGTGAATCTATAAAGCTGTTAGCCACACGGTCGTTAAGTGAATCTGGTTTCCCCCATTGACTTTGCTTGGCAGAAGGTCACAAAAAGGGATCACGTAACCCTAGGACACTGCAACCGTCATAAATATGAGTCAGTTGCCAAGTGTCTAGATTTTGACCATGTGTACCATGGGGATGCTGCAACAGTCGTAAGTGTGAAAAACGGTCATAAGTCACTTGTTTCAGTGCCGTTGTAACTGTCAACGGTCACTAAATGAACTGTTGTAAATTGAGAGTTGTAGAGGCACCGGCAGAAACAAAGGCTTTTGTGCAGTTGTGGTATGCTGTGGTACACTTTCCCTCACAAATGTCCGTGCATTGGGGGCAAAGCTGCTTTAAGCCATTTGACCCTTTTTATTCCACCCAATTCCTGGATATCATTGAGGACTTGCCCGCCATTATGATAGGCAATGGCCCCTCCCCTGGCTTCTGGAATTTTAGGACTACAACTCCCATCTTCTTTGACCAAATGGGGTGGATTTAGAGACCCAAACAGCAAAAGCAAACCAAATAACTATAATGAACAGAAAATCCTTTGTAATCCCACATTCTGTTGAATCGACATGAAAGTAAAATATAAGTCATAGGGTTGATCTAAGATAGTGTTTCTCAAACTCAGCAACCTTAAAATACGTGGACTTCAGTTCCCAGAATTCCCCAATCAACATCTGTGGACTTCAGTTCCCAGAATTACCCAGTCAATACCTGTGGGCTTCAGTTCCCAGAATTCCCCAGTCAACATCTGTGGACTTCAGTTCCCAGAATTCCCCATCTACCATGTATTGACTTCAGTTCCCAAAATTCCCCAGCCACCATGAGACGACATCACTCCCACAATTCCCCAGCCACTATGAGGTAACTTCTTTTCCCAGAATTCCCCATCCAGCCTGAGGCGACTTCATCTGCCATAATCCCCCAGCCAATATGATTGGGCTTCATTTCCCAGAATCCCCCAGCCAGCCTGAATGAACTTCAGTTCCCAAAATTCTGTAGCGGGCATGAGTGAACTTTACCATGCGAACTGGTGAATTCTGGGAGTTGAAGTCCACACAACTAAAAATGAGCTGCGTCTGGGAAACCCTCATCAAAGAGATAATTTGCATATCCCTTGAGACTGATCCATTCAAAATTTGACAAAACTATTACAGATAGTCCTCTACTTACAACATTAATTGAGGCCAAAACTTTGGTCGTAAAACGGGTCACCACGTTACTGCACCCAATTTTATGAACTTTTAAGTGGTGGTGGTTAAGCGAAGGCCACTGTCAGAAGTTCGAAACTGGGACATAGGCTCCATTTCTGGGTCCGTCATAACTTGGAACGGTTAGTAAGTGTCCCGTTTTAAGTCAAGGACTGCCTGCAGTTGATTTTAGTGATACATTGAATTTAATTTAGTGACCCTTTACATGAGAAGCAAACTCCTCTTTTCAAAGGACTAATTCCTCTCCGTGAAAAATTGCTAGAAACTTGCTACTAATAATCCTCAACTTACAACCGTTTTGTTTAGTGACCGTTCAAAGTTGTAACAGCACTAAAAAAAGTGACTTATGACCGTTTTTCAGACTTGTAGCATCCCCAGAGTCATGTGATCAAAATTCGGACGCTTGGCAACTGACTCATATTTATGACGCTTGCAGCATCCTGGGGTCATGTGATTCCCTTTTGCGACCTTCTGCCAAGTAGGAAGTCTGATTCACTTAACAGCCATGTGACTAACTTAACAATTGCAGTGACTCATTTAACAACACGGTGGTAAAATGGGGCAAAACACACTTAAGAACAGTCTGGTCTAGCAATGGAAATTTTGGGCTGAATTGTCGTCGTAAGTTGAGAACTACCTGTATTTTGTTGTTAAATCCAATTTCAATGCAATTTCAGCACATTTTTGAACAGTTAAAATTGTGACTACAGCAACGGGTCTCCCAGAAATTTCCCCTTCCTGTTTCCTCCTCATTTAAAACACCCCCAAACTCACTGAAAACAAATTAAAAATTTTGCACCCACCGTTTGCAAAGATGGCATATAAGATCTTCAGTGGCTTTAGAAAAAGGGAGATTTGTGCCCTTCAAATCCCAGAATTCCCCAGCTACCCTGCGCATGACAGAGAATTCTGGGAGTTGAAGTCCACGTGTTTTAAAGGTTCTTCCAGGCTGAGAAATTGCATAGCTGCCAAATCAGATAAGTACATTTTTTTCAATACTACATTTTAGGTTTAGCTCCTTGAACTATATTTTTCAAAGATCCTGGAGCACTGGGGAACTACCAGAGGACTGGAAAAGAGCTGATGTAGTTCCCATTTTTAAAAAAGGGGGGAAAAAGGACCCAGGAAATTACAGACCTATCAGCCTGACCTCAATACCTGGGAAGATCCTGGAAAAGATAAACAACGAAAAAGCGAACACCTACAGGCAAACAAAGTCATTACTAAAAGCCAACATGGGTTTGTCAAAAACAGATCATGCCAGACAAATTTTATTGCATTCTTGAACCAAGTGACAAAATTAGTGGACCAGAGGAATGCTGTGGATATAATTTACTTGGACTTCAGTAAGGCATTTGATAAAGTAGATCACAACCTACTACTTGATAAGATAGAAAAATGTGGGTTAGACAGCATCACCACCAGATGGATCCGTAGCTGGCTGACCGGCCGTACTCAGTGTGTGGTCCTCAATGGAACCACATCTACATGGAGGGAAGTGTGTAGTGGGGTGCCCCAGGGCTCTTCAACATCTTCATCAACGATCTGGATGAGGGGATAGATGGGGAAATCATCAAATTTGCAGACGACACCAAGCTGGCAGGAATAGCCAACACTCCAGAAGACAGGCTTAGGTATGTCCTCCTAGACCTGTCTGAACTTGTGACCCGCGATAGATTGTTTTACTTTAAGTTACCACTTTTTTCATTCCAAGATGTAAATCCGTTCTTTTTGGTTTACATGTCCATATGTATAGGGGGTACCTTGCTCAATAGTAGTAACTGTGAGAGGGATCTCGGAGTCCTAGTGGACAATCACTTAGATATGAGCCAGCCGTGTGCTGCAGCTGCCAAAAAGGCCAACACAGTGCTAGGTTGCATTAACAGAGGGATGGAATCAAGATTATGTGAAGTGTTAATACCACTTTACAATGCCTTGGTAAGGCCACACTTGGAATACGGCATCCAGTTTTGGTCACCACAATGTAAAAAAGATGCTGAGACTCTAGAAAGAGTACAGAGAAGAGCAACAAAGATGATTAGGGGACTGGAGGCTAAAACATACAAGGAACAGTTGCTGGAATTGGGTATGTCTAGTTTAATGAAGAGAAGGACGAGGGGGGACATGATAGCAGTGTTCCCATATTTAAGGGGCTGCCCCAAAGAAGAGGGAGTCAAGCTATTCTCCAAGGCGCCTGAAGGCAGGACAAGAAGCAACGGATGGAAACTGATCAAGGAGAGAAGCAACCTAGAACTAAGGAGAAACTTCCTGACAATTAGAACAATTAACCAGTGGAACAACCTGCCTCCAGAAGCGGTGAATGCTCCAACACTGGAAGTTTTTAAGAGACTGGACAGCCATTTGTCTGAAATGGTACAGGGTTTCCTGCCTGAACGGGGTTGGACTAGATGACCTCCAAAATCCCTTCCAACTTTATTATTATTATTATTATTATTATTATTATTATTATTATTATTATTATTATTATTATTATTATTAATTATTATTATTATTATTATTATTATTATTATTATTATTATTATTATTATACTAGAGTATAACTGAACCCTTTACAGACTCGGGTTGGATAGATGATCTCCAATGTTCCTCTTAACTATGCCGTTTAATTTTCTGGGCTGCATAAATTGATATTTTAGACATGGCTTCTTAACTCAGAATTATGACTGAGGTCAACTTAGTACTTCTGGATAACGAATAATGAATGCATGTAGCCCTCCACTTACAACAGTTCATTTAGTGACTGTTCAGAGTTACAACAGCACTGAAAAAAATGACTTACGGCCGTTTTTCACGCTTAACGACCATTGCAGGGTCACATGATCAAAATTCAGACGCTTGGCAACTCAGATTTATGACGGTTGCAGTGTCCAGGGGTCATGTGCTCAACTTTTGCCACCTTCTGATATTGGGGAAGCCAGTTTCACTTAACAACTGCGTGACTAGCTTAGCAACTGCAGTGATTCACTTAACGACCTGTGGCAAGGAAGGTCGCAAAATAGGGCAAAACTCAATTGTCTTAATCTAACAATGATAATTTTGGGCTCAACTGTGGTTGTAAGTCAAGGACTGACTACAGGTGTTTGTGATGCTCATCTTTTTCTGCAAACTGGTAAAGGACGTTGCAGATCATGGTCACGTGACCCTGGTTGTAAAGTGGACCTGCCTGATAATTCAACCCCAGGACCGGGGGGGGGGGTTGATTGGGCTGGTCGTAAATCAAGGACTGCCTGTTATTCTGAGTGGGTCTTCCGCAATCACAGCCCAATGAAGCCTTTTCAGCCCATCTCCCTCCTTGATCAGGGGGTTGGACTAGATGATCTCCAAGGTCTTTTCCAACCCTGGGATTCTATGGTTCTTTATCGATTTGGGGAATTTGCTTTCATCGGAAGGGAAGGAAGGGAAGAGTGAAGGAAGGAGAGAGAGAGACAGGGAAGAAGGAAGGAAGGAAAGAAAAAGAAAGAAGGAAGGAAGGAAGGAAAGGTGAAGGAAGGAGAGAGGGAGACAGGGAAGAAGGAAGGAAGGAAAGAGAGGAAGGAAAGAAAGATTGAAGGAAGGAAGGCAAGGAAGGAAGGAAGGAAGAGTTTCTGCAGTTGTTTTGCAAAAGCTTTGCATTTCAGATCTTCGTCTCCGATCACCTTGCATGCTTCGGCCCAAGCTGACAATCCTGGCATAGCTGGCAACAAGCCCGGTGTTAGACAGGCTGGGCCGTGAGAAATGTTCTTGCTTGTTTGCTTGCTTCCTTTCTCTCCCTCCCTCCCTCTCTCTCTCTCTCTCTTTCTTTCATTCATTCATTCTACCTTCCTTCATTTTTCCTTCTTTATTTTCTTCCTTCTTCCTTGCTGTATCATTCTTTTTTTCTCCATCTCTTTTCCTTTCCTTCTTCACTTACTTTATTTTTTTCTCCCTTCCTTCCTTCCTTCCTTCCTTCCTTCCTTCCTTCCTTCCTCTTTCTTTATTTTCTTCTTTCCTTCCTTCCTCTATCATTCTTTTTCTCTCTATCTCTTTTCCTTCTTCACTTACTTTATTTCTCCTTCCTTCCTTCCTTCCTTCCTTCCTTCCTTCCTTCCTTCCTTCCTCTTTCTTTATTTTCTTCTTTCCTTCCTTCCTCTATCATTCTTTTTCTCTCTATCTCTTACCTTCTTCACTTACTTTATTTCTCCTTCCTTCCTTCCTTCCTTCCTTCCTTCCTTCCTTCCTTCCTTCCTTCCTTCCTTCCTTCCTGACTTTATTCTTCCTTCCCTCCCTCCTTTCTCTTAAGTGAATCCCTGCAGTTGTTAAGTGAATAACACGGTTGTTAACTGAATCCGGCTTTCCCCCGTTGACTTCGCTTCTCAGAAGATCACAAAAGGGGGTCATGTGACCCCAGGACACTGCAACCGTCATAGATAGAAGTCAGTGGCCGATTGTCTGAATTTTGATCACGTGATCCCACAACAGCTGTAACTGGTCATAAGTCACTTTTTCCAGTCCCGTTGTAACTACGAACCGTCACTAAATGTTGTAAGTCGTAGCTTTATGTTTTATCTTTTCAGTTCTACATCAGCTTTTTTTTTCACATTTTATGCTAGGCTGCTGTCATTTCTTGTGCAATTAATGGATATGCTTGCATAATCCAAGTTGGCAGCCATTTATGTTTTCAACAGATGTCTTTCTCAGTTCCCAAAAATTCCAAAAAGATTTAACAATTCTATTTGTTCAATCCAGAGCCCTAACGTTCCCTGGTTTCTCAGCCAACCCAAAAACCTCAGCTCCGAAAACAAATCAGAAAATGGGAAGGCGGTGGGTGGGGACAGAGAAGGAAATCAGAAACAAATCTTTGCAAAAACAGAAATGAAACTAGAAATGAATCTTTGCGAGAAGAGTGATCAGAAATAAATCTTTGGGAAAAGAGAAAAGAAATCAGAAACAAAGTCTTTGCCAAAAGAGAAATGAAATCAGAAATAAATATCTGCCAAAAGAGAGAGAGAGAGAGATCAGAAGTAAATTTTGCAAAAATGGAAATCAGAAATAAATCTTTTTGGCAAAAGAGAAACCAGGAATAAATCTCTGTAAAAAAAAAAAGAGAGAGAGAGAGACATCAGAAATAAATCTGCAAAAAGATAAATCGGAAATAATTGTTTTGCCACGAGATCAGAAATAAATGTTTGCAAAAAGAGAAATGAAATTAGAAATAAATCTCTGCAAAGAGATCAAAAATATTTTTTTTTGCAAAAAGAAAAATGAAATCAGAAGTAAATCTTTGCAAAAAAAAAAAAAAACCCCCTTTGGTGTCATATTTACGACGGTCGCAGTGTCCCTGGGGTCACGTGATCCCTTTTTGTGACCTTCTGACAAGCAAAGTCAATGGGGAAGCCAGATTCACTTAACAACTGTGTTACTATCTTAACAACTGCAGGGATTCACTTAATAACTGTGGCAAGAAAGGCCGTAAAATGGGGGCAGAACTCACTTAGCAACAGAAATTTTGGGCTCATTCATGGTCGTAAGTTGAGGACTACCTGTAATAAGATTAGAGATGGCTTGGCTGCAGTTTCTCAGTCTTGGCAACTAAAAGAGAGGTGCCCAAATTATGAACACTTGACCCTGGGGATACTGCAAGAGCTGTAATTGCAGTTTAAGTCACCCCTTTTCAGTGCTGTTGTAACTATGAATGGTTGCTAAATGAATGGTTATAAGTGGAGGGTGTCCTGTGGATGGAGAAACTGTGCTACCAAGGTAGGTCACGGGCTTTGGTCACTAAGCAGCACCTGAAATTTGATGGGCTCAGACTGTTTCCAAGGAGGGTTGAGATGATCTCCAATGTTGCTTTAACTTGCTTTTTCTTTCTTTCTCTCTTTCTTTCCTTTCTTCCACCCTCCCTCCAACCATCTCTTTTTCTCTGTGTTTCTTTTCCTTCCTTCCTTCTTTCTTCCTTCCTCCCTCTGTCCCATCATCCTTCCTTCCATCTTCCCTTCCTCCTTTCCCTCCATCACTCCTCCCTCCCTTCCTCCTTTCCTTCCTTTCTTCTCCCTCCCTCCCTTCCATCATCCTTCCTTCCATCTTCCCTTCCTCCCCTCCATCACCCCTTCCTCCCTCCCTCCCTCCCTCCCTTCCATCATCCTTCCTTCCATTTTCNCTTTCCCCTCCATCAACTTCCTCCCTCCCTCCCTTCCTCCCTCCCTCCCTTCCATATTCCCTTCCTCCTTCCCCTCCATCACCCCTCCCTCCCTTCCTTCCCTCCATCCCTTCCTTCCTTCCTTTCTCTCTCCCTCCCTTTAGCTGATAGTTGAAAAGACAGCTGACCAGCCAGCTCCCGAGTACTCCCTGGTAGAAGATGCTGCCCTCCACTTCACGTGTTTGATGGACAGGCTGAACGAGCAGCGCCTCTTCCAGCCTGACCTGTGCGACGTGGACCTTGTCCTGGTAGAGCAGAAGACCGTCTTCCCGGCCCACAAGGGGGTCCTGGCAGCCTACAGCCAGTTCTTTCACTCCCTCTTCACCCAGAACAAGCAGCTCCAGAGAGCGGAGCTTTCTCTGGAGGCCTTGACCTCCGTTGGGCTTCAACAGATTTTGAACTTCATCTATACTTCGAAGCTCTTGGTCAACGCCTCCAACATTCAGGATGTCCTGAATGTGGCCTCCGTCTTGCAGATGACCGACATTGCTTCCTCCTGTCAGGAACTCATCACCACCAGAGCTCTCGGCTTGGCCATGACCAACAATATGGCGTTGACTTCGGACAATTGTAGCAAAGCCACCCCACCTTCTCAGTTCTTCTGTGACATCAAGCAAGAAATGGACCCTCCACGCCCTAAGATCTTCACCCGAGAAGGGAACGTCCCATATTCTGTGCGGGTGGAAGATGGCAACCAAAATCAGCCTCCTGTGCCCAGCAAGACATTCTACAAGGAAGAGAACCATGGTGGTCCACCTGTCTGCAAGGTGGAAGGGGACGCGTCTGAGGCTCTCCCGGGCAGCCGAGGTTCCTACAGCCATGGTGAGCAGATCATTGTAGAGGTCAACCTTAACAACCAGACCCTCAATGTCTCTAAAGGTGCAGAGGGACAGCCTTCAGTGGGCAGCCAAGTGGCTACAGAAGCTGGACGGCCAGAAGGGGAAGGATGTTCCTCGGTGGTGGACCAAGAGCAGGAAAACGGGGGCAAGGAAGATGAAGATGACGATGCAGATATGGGCGATGAAGATGAGCGCTCGGAAGAGGAAGACCTGGAAGAGGAGGACACCTCGGAAGAGGAGGAAGAAGAGGAGGAAGAAGAAGAGGAGGAGGAGGAAGAGGAGGACAGAGGGGACAATGACAGTAACGTAACTGAGATTCGCGGGGAGAAAACTGGAGCACCCCAGAGGACTAGGCTGCTTGCCAAGGTCACCAACCCAACCACGTCCCCCAAAACTGGTGAAGTTAACACCATGATGGAAGAAGGAGAGGAGGGAGAGGATGAAGATGAAGTTGCTGAGAATGACAGCAAGGTCAAGAGAGCTAAGAAGCAGAAGAAGGACCAGGATCCTCCTGGTCAGAAGGTCAAGCTGGAGGAGAAGCAACATTATCCGTGCAAGAAGTGTCCCCGGGTGTTCAACAACCGCTGGTACTTGGAGAAGCACATGAACGTCACGCACACCCGCATGCAGATCTGCGACAAGTGTGGCAAGAGGTTCCTGCTGGAGAGCGAGCTGGTCTTGCACCATCAGACGGACTGCGAGAAGAACATTCAGGTGAGGGGGCCCTGGCGCCATCTTAAGGCTTCCTTTCTCCTTCAACCTGGCGCCCTCGAGGTCTTGGTGGGAGCTGATGTGCTGGTTGCATAGGTAGCCCTCAACTTACAACATTTAGTGACCGTTCAGAGTTACAAACAGCACTGAAAAAAATGACCCAGGACCGTTTTTCACACAATAGTTGCAACATCCTCCACGCTCACGTGACGTTTGGCAGCTGACTCATATTTATGACGGTCACAGATCCCCTTTTTCTACATCCTGACAAGCAAAGTCAACGGGGAAGGCCAGATTCACTTAGCAACTGTGTGACTAACTTAACAACTGCAGTGATTCATGTAATAACTGCGGCAAGAAAGGTTGTAAAATGAAGCAAAACCCATTTAACGAAATGTCTCACTTAATAACAGAATTTTTTATTTAAGTTAGTAACACGGTCGTTAAGTGAATCTGGCTTTCCCCATTGACTTTGCTGGTCAGAAGGTCACAAAAGGGGATCACATGACCCCGGGGACACTGCAACCATCATAAATACGAGTCAGTTGCCAAACGTCCCAAATTTTGATCACGCGACCATGGAGAGGCTACAACGGTACAAGTGTGAAAAAATGGTCATAAGTCACTTTTTTGGTTGTCAATGTCTTCTATAGCATTGTTCTTCCCTGTTGTAAATCTGGAGTAACTGTTTCTATAGGCATCTCAAAATCACTGGAGAAGAAAGGGGATAATTGTGTACAGGTAGTCCTCGATTTGATCACGTGACCACGGGGATGCTGCAGTGATCATAAGTCTCTTTTTTCAATGAGGTTGTAACCTCGAACGGTCACTGAATGAACTGTTACAAGTTGAGGACTGCCTGTATTTTGTCACTCAGAGCAATTGTTGTTTTGTCTTTCTTGTAACTGTTTTAATTTTCCCTGAATGCGCAACCGGGAGATGTGGTATCTAGCAAAATTTCACTTTGGTTTAGTGTAGGCCACCTTGGCTCTTTTATGACTCATGGACTTCAACTCCCAGAATTCCTGAGCCAGCATGGCTCAGCTTGGAAACCTCTCCCTTTCTCCTCAGCATGGCTGGCTCAGGAATTCTGGGAGTTGAAGTCCACGAGTCATAAAAGAGCCAAGGTGGCCTACCCCTGGTTTAGGCCATGGAATGATCCGTATCAAGAATCTGGGATCGAGTTTAGCCGTGGCTTCTGAGTCAGTTCCCAGTTGAGAAGGACAAGTAAATCCGTGTGTGTTGTGGGTCAGAGCTGTGCGGTTCAGTGTTGTGACCCAGATTATGAATCTGCCATTTCAGTCTGAATTTCTTCCAAAGGGATGCTTTCGTGTTTATCTCTCTCTCTCTCTCTCTCTCTCTCTCTCTCTGTGTGTGTGTTTGTGTGTGTGTGTGTAGCCTGTGTGTGTGTGTAGCCTGCAGCGCCAGCAAGTGGTCGAAAGCAATATTGCAGGGAGAAAAAGCAAGAATTTTTCTGAAATTTAATTCTGGATCAGTAATAAGAAAAGCCATGGTTTTTGCTGTAGTTTTTAAGCAAATCATTGCAGTTTTTATATGAATTCAGCAGTCATTTAGTGAACCTGGCTTCTCCCATTGACTTTGCTTGTCAGAAAGACACAAAAGGAGATCACGTGACCCCCGGGAGACTGCGACCCTTATAAACACATGCCCATTGCCAAGCTCCTGAATTTTGATCACATGACATAGGCCAGGGCTAGGCAACTTTGGCTCTTTTATGACTCGTGGACTTCAACTCCCAGAATTCCTCAGCCGGCATGGCTCAGCTTGGAAACCTCTCCCTTTCCCCTCAGCGTGGCTGGCTCAGGAATTCTGGGAGTTGAAGTCCACGAGTCATGAAGGGGGTCAAAGTTTCCCCCATGCTGGCTTAGGAATTCTGGGAGTTGAAGTCCACGAGTCGTAAAAGAGCCAAGGTGGCCTACCCCTGACATAGGGGATGCTGCAACAGTTGTAAGTGTGAGGACAAGTTGTGAATCACTTTTTCAGGGCCGTTATATGGTCACTAAAGGACTGATGTAAGTCAAGGACTATCTATAGAAGGAGAGAAGCTAGAACGGTAATTCTCAATCTTGGGAACTTTAAGAGAGGTGGACTTCAACTCCCAGAATTCCCCAGCCAACTAGCTTGCTGGCTGGGGAATTCTGGGATTTGAAGTCCACCTCTCTTAAAGTGACCCAAGTTCAAAAAGCTGAAATAATCAGGGTGATTGATCCAAGTAATATTGGCAACCAGTTGATAGTCCAACATAGATAAGAATAAGTCTGAAGAAGAAAGTTTAATCATGTACAAGCAGTCCTCGACTTATAACCATTTGTTTGGTGACCATTCAAAGTTACAACAGCACTGAAAAAGGGACTTAGGACCGTTTTTCACACTTACGACCGTTGCAGCATCTCATCGTCACGTGATCAAAATTCAGATGCTTGGCAACTGACTCGTATTTATGACGGTTGCAGTGCCCCGGATTCCCTTTTGTGACTTTCTGACAAGCAAAGTCAACATAACCATGGAGATATTCAGTCATCCAGGTCATAGTTATCCCAAAGATGCTTTTTCAGGAGGCAACTGGACTTTCTTGTTTTTTCTTTGAAGACGTTTCGCTTCTCATCCCAGAAGCTTCTTTAGCTCTGATTTGATGGTGGGGAATGGAAGGACTTACACTCCTTGCAGACAGCTGGTCATTTGCCTTCTTTGAGAGAGTCGTTGAGGCCACCTGGAGGTTTAATCTGTGTCCTCAGGGTCTCCTGAGTGGTGCAAATGGGTGTGGAGCCTTCTTGGAACTGCTGAAAGGACTGTGTTGTAGACTGGGTATAGCTGATGTCGTATCCTTCCCCCTCTGTTGAGAGAGGGTGGTTCAGTTTTGACCTAGATGGCCTCTTTGACCCCTCTTTCAAACCAGTGATCCTCTCTGTCCAAAATGTGGACTTTGCTGTCTTCGAAAGAGCGGCCTGTGTCTTTTAAATGCAGATGGACTGCTGAATCTTCTCCTGATGGGTTTGCTCTCCTATGTTTGTGCCAGGCGTTTGTGAAGTGGTTGTTTTGTTTCCCCATAAAAAGTCGAGGACTACCTGTATAAGCTTGGAAGAGAAATGGATTTTAATGTCAACTCTTATCATATTAAAACTGGAAGTCATAGATTTGCAGCCTGACAGAGGTGGTCTTCTTCCTTGCAGTGCATGACTTGTGGGAAGGTTTTTAAGAAGCTCTGGTCCCTTCATGAGCACAACAAAATTGTCCACAATTACGCCGAGAAGAAATTCTCCTGCGAGATCTGTGAGAAGAGGTTCTACACAATGGCACACGTGCGGAAACACATGGTTGGTGAGTAGGGTGGGGAATGCATGGAGAAGGGCAGGACTGGAGACCTAAGGACCACCTAGAACGGGTGGGGGAACCATGGCCCTTTTATGACTTATGGACTTCAACTCCCAGAATTCCTCAGCCAGCCATGATTAGTGTGGCTGGCTGAGGAATTCTGGGAATTGAAGTCCAGAAGTCTTAAAAGGGCAATGGTTCCCCACCCCTAATGCAGAAGCCATCCGATTCCATTTCCTTTCAGTTGCAACCCATACAGGTAGTCCTCGACTTATGACTGGTCACTTTGAAGTTACGACCAATAAAAAAAAAAGACTTAAAACTGATTTAGACTTAGGATGGCCAGGCCTCCTTCTTCCATCATGTGAGCAAACTTGTGCTTGGCAACATGGCTGTCTTTTAGGACATTTTTGCCAAAACCCACAACTTACGTTCTTTGTTCAGCAAAACTGTGTCCATAGCAGACTGCTGATTCACTTAATGACCGCAGTGTTCATTTAATGATCGCAGCATTCACTTAATGACCGCTGTGTTCACTTTACAATAGCCACATTCGCTTAAAAGCCGCTGCAAAAGATGTTGTGGAATCAACTCATTTTACGACCGTCACAATATATGACTGTAATGGGCAGGCCTCGTTACGGTTGTATATAGAGGAGTACCTGTATGTCCAGCTGTATGTCATGAATGGGTGGAAGTTGTGTCTAACAACTTCTGGAAAAATAAAAATCCCCAATTGCCCCCAACCAGCTGAGTCTCTGGAAGTGATCCTTGGTATGACAAATTGTGACAATTAATATTATTCCAGTTGTGCTCTCCTAATGTGATTGTGTTAGATCTCTAACTGCACTTCAATTCCAAATTAAGTTGCCCATAAGTGTCATAAGATGTTTCTAGATGGTTGTCTTTCCAAAGCTTCGGTAGATGCCAAGTTGAAGACATCTGTGTTCCTTCAAGACATTCGGTCCCTGTAATTGAATTAAAATATAACTTCTGGAGTCCTTGGTGGTTTCTGAAGTTCGTTGTTTTCTTGCAGACGTTTCATTACCAAATCTTACCAGCCAGTGCACTGATGATGTTACCTAGTTGGGTCATAAAACACCTGCAAGTAAACAACCAATCTCAGAGAGCACCAAGAATCCTCCTCCTCCTCCTCCTCCTCCTCCTTCTCCTCCTCCTCCTCCTCCTCCTCTCCATAAACCTCCCTCCCTTCTAGCAGTGATGATGTTACCTAGTTGGGTCATGAAACATCTGCAAGTAAACAACCAATCTCAAAGAGCACCAAGAGTCACACAGTCCTCCTCCTCCTCCTCCTCCTCCTTCTCTCCATAAACCCCCCTCCCTTCTAGTAGTGATGATGTTACCTAGTTGGGTCATGGAACATCTGCAAGAAAACAACCAAGCTCAGAGAACACCAAGGACCCCATTCTCCTCCTCCTCCTCCTCCCAACCCTGAGCTACAAATATTCTGTTCTATCAGGAAAACGTGAGCCCCGTTGTCTACCATGCATTTCTTTGAGCTGGGCCCACCTGATCAGAAGCGTAAAGATCCCACAAAAATGTAGGTGTGCTTTCTCGCTAGAGCTGTTTCCATTTTAGTCTCCACCATAGGAACCCTTATCCACGTGGAAATGAAGTTCAAGATTTCATTTTTTTATCAGGGGTCAAGACGGCTTCCCTCCTCCAGAAGTTGTGGGTGCTCCATCACTGGAGGTTTTGAAGAAGAGATTGGACAGCCGTTTGTCCAGGATGGTATAAGGTCTTCCTGCTCAAGCTGGGGGTTGGACTAGAAGACCTCCAAAGTCCCTACCAACTCTGACTCTCTCCGTGTTGTGTCATTTCCCAAACTGAGTTGGCTGTTGGTCTTATTCTGGGGTCCATCCTCCTTTGTGGCCTCTCCCAGCAGAGATGGCCTCAGGGCCTGTGTCTTAAGCCAAGCCAACCATGTAGCTGGGCTCAGCCTATCCAGAAGTCTTTAGAACGGCGCCCCCCAACTTTGGGGCACCAGGGACCGGTTCCATGGAGACAGGCAGGCGTGGTTTTGTGTGCTGCCTGCATCCCGCGGATAGGGCTTTGCTTGTTTGCACGGACCGGTTTCTGGCGGGCTGTGGACCGGTGCCGGGCCACAGACCGGGGGTTGGAGACCCCTGCTTTAGAAGACAACCCTGATTTTTCTTTGCTTTTAGCTCATACCAAGGACATGCCGTTCACCTGCGAGACGTGTGGGAAGTCCTTCAAACGCAGCATGTCTCTGAAAGTCCATTCTCTGCAGCACTCCGGCGAGAAGCCGTTCAAATGCGAGGTGAGGATCCACCCTTTAAAGCCCTGTCCATTTCCTGAGATCTGGGAGAACGTCCTTGATAGGATTAGTAAAGCCCAACTTCACAGGTAGTCCTCGACCTACAGCCGTTCATTTAGCGACTGTTCGTCGTTAAAACGGCCCTGGAAAAAGGGACTTAGGACCGTTTTTCACACTTACGACCGTCACAGTGTCCTTACATGATCAAAATTCAGACGCTTGGCAACTGATGGTTGCAGTGTCCCAGGGGGTCACGTGATCCCCTTTTGCGACCGTCTGACAAGCAGAGTCAATGGGGAAACCCAAATTCATTTAACAACTGTGTGCCTAACTTAACAATTGCAGTGATTCACTTAACAACGGTGGCAGGAAAGGTCATAAAATGGGACAGTTTTAGCTTGAAAACTGTCTCCCTTAGCAACAGAAATGTTGGACTCTGATGCGGTTGTAAGCCGAGGACTACCCGTATGTCAAACTCTACCATAAGGCATAGGAGATTTTTCTTGTTTATACCCAAATGACATCTGATCCGTCCCTCTCTGCATTTCTCTTCAAAAAAAAGTCATATGCGTAATCGCGGATAACAATGAATGCCTATGTGCGAAAGTCCTTGACTAACAACCATTGGTCTAGCACAGTGGTGGCGAACCTATGGCATGCGTGCCTCGCTCTTTGGCTAAGTTTTCGCAGGAAAAAGTCATTTCTCAAGCCCCTTCCTAGCCAAAACAAGCCTCCGGAGTGAGCGTGCTGTTTTCAGCTTTGAATTATATCAAATCTGACACCAGAAACAGACTAACAGATGACCTGAGTGCTGCATGTGTTGCTCTCAAACTTACAAAGTATGAGCCAAGGCTAGACAAATTATCAGCATGCATACAACAGCAAAAATCACATTAATTGTTCAAAAGCATGCCAAATGCAGACTTTTACCTTTCAATAAAAAAGTTGTTTGTATCATTGAAAGCTTTGTTATTGTATTTTTCTTGTAAGACAAAAGATGTTAATGTATTACCGGTAGTTTTTTTTTTTTTCCTAAACTAAAACCTCAGTATTCAGGTTAAATTGCCGTGTTGCCACTTAGCGATAAATAAGTGGGTTTTGGGTTGCAGTTTGGGCACTCGGTCTCTAAAAGGTTCGCCATCACTGGTCTAGCAACAACAGCACTGAAAAAAAATGACTTACTTACAGTCGATCCTCACACTTACGACCTTTGCAGCATCCCCAGGAACCCCTGATCACAATCTGAGTGCTTGGTAACCCCCGTGTGTATTTACGAAAGTGTCCTTTGCGAACTTTCCGACAAGCAAAACCAATGGGGGAACCCAGATTTGCTTAACAACCCTGTACTTCGCTTTACAACGGCGGTGACTCCCTTAATATTTTATTTATTTTCTAATTTTACACTTAGTTGAAAATAAGGATTCTATTTGTTTATTATTTAAAAATTAGCCCCCCCCCAAAAAAAATACGAATATATTTGATTTATTGATTAACCCAGACCATATATATATAATAGTTTTGATTTATTAAAGGGGATACTGTATTATTAATTAGATGATTTAATATGGTGGGAAAGAGATAACTTTTAGGAAACAAAACAAGACTATACTCAAATAGATAAGATGTGTATTTGGGAATATTAGATTCTGTTATGAATTGAGATAAGGGAAACTTCGGTTACCTAAAGCCTGGAAATTATAAATATCAAATGTTAAATTTGAATATTGATGGGAAACTGAAAATTGGGAAAAATCAATAACAGGACATTGATTGTCCATAAAGATTGATTGTAAAAGTAATTAAGGTATGTATAAGCTAAAATTTATTGATAAATGTAATAATGATGTTTTACTTAGTTGGTATAATAAGAACTGTATTAGCTTAAATACGAGATTAAGGGGAAAAGAGGAAATATTTGATGTTATAACTTGAGATTTGTACAAAAGATTTTTGTAGGTTATTGAACTATTGATTGACCCAGTCACCATGTTGCTTTTTAAATACCTAAATGACCCCCTGGCCAAAAGGTCGTAAAATGGGGCGTGACTCACTTAACGGCCTGGCTTAGCCATGAAATTGTTGGGCTCAATTGTGCTTCTAAGTTGAGCAGTATCACATTTGCAAATCACAGGAATGGCCTATCAAAGCGTTTAATGTTTTGTGCCTTAACCTGGATTTTCAGAGGTAAAAGGTGAGATTTTCTATCCATAATGTAGTTTCTCATTTATTTCTCTTTAGCATTAAGTAGTCCTCGACTTAACAATCATAATTGCACTATTGCAATTATAATTACTACCGGTTGCGTGTAGGTTACCAGGAAATGCCTGTTTTCTACATTCATCCACTGATGTGTTTCTTTCTTTCTTTCTTTCTTTCTTTCTTTCTTTCTTTCTTTCTTTCTTTCTTTTTTTCTTTCTTTCTTGATTCCTTCCTTGCCTTCGTTCAATCTTTCTTTTTTTTTCTTTCTTTCTTTTTTTCTTTCTTTCTTTCTTTCTTCCTTCCTTCCTCCCTGCCTTCCTTGCCTTCCTTCTTTCCTTCCTTCCTTCCTTCAATCTTTCTTCCTTCCTTCCTTCAATCCCTCTTCCTTCCTTCCTTCCTTCCTTCCTTCCTTTCTTCTTTCCTTTCTTCCTTCCTTCCTTCCTTCTTCAATCTTTCTTCCATCCTTCCTTCCTTCAATCCCTCTTCCTTCCTTCCTTTCTTTTCTTTCTTTCTTTCTTTCTTTCTTTCTTTCTTCCTTCCTTCCTTCCTTCCTTCCTTCCTTCCTTCAATCCCTCTTCCTTCCTTTCTTCCTTCCTTCAATCTTTCTTTCCTTTCTTTTTCTTTTTTCTTTCTTTCCCTCTTTCTTTCCCTTTCTCTATCTCTTTCCTTCTCTTTTTTTAACCTTTCTCTTTCACGAATCCACCCAGAATTGCAATGAGCGGTTCCAGTACAAATACCAGCTGCGTTCCCACATGAGTATCCACATCGGCCACAAGCAGTTCATGTGCCAGTGGTGTGGCAAAGACTTCAACATGAAGCAGTATTTTGATGAGCACATGAAAACACACACAGGTGAGACCGTGTTATTCCCGCCTCCTTAACCTACCTCAGTTTTTCTGCTTTTTCCTGTTTATACCTGGAAGAGCCAGCGACTCGTTGGTGCAACCTGGCTGGTTGATCCAGCATTTGTGAATGCTCACGTTCAGACTGGATGTGGGTCTCAAGGCAAACGCAGCTCAGAAGCCCAAGTCACACAAGTGCTCGACTTATGACCCCAATTCAGCCCCAGGTTTCTGTCGCTAAAAGAGACAGTTGTTAAGTGAGTGTTGCCACAGTTGTTAAGTGAACCCACTTCAGTTGTTACGTTAGTAACACAGCTGTGAAGTGAACTTGGCTTCCCCATTGACTTTGCTTGTCTGACGGTCGCAGAAACAGGATCACACTTAACAAATGTGGCATTTGTTAAGGTTGCAAAATGGGGCAAAACTCACATAACAACTATCTTACTTAGCAACCGGGATTTGGGACTTGGTTGTGATCGTACGTCCATGGCTACCTGTATATCACATTGATTCACACAGAAGAACAGAGTTGGAAGAGACCCTGGAGGTCATCTAGTCCACCAATCTTTGTGGCTTGGCTGAGGGGTGGGGGGGAAAGGAACGAGGCTTCACCTGTGGCAGGCTGACATGCATGCCCACGCACCTCCACTCGTGTGAGCAGCAGCCCAGTACACATGCGTATGCTGAGGGGAAAGGGAGAGGTTTCAAGCGGAGCCATGCTGGCTCAGGAATTCTGGGAGTTGAAGTCCACCAGTCATGAGGGGGCCAAGGTGGCCTACCCCTGCCCTAGGCCATTAGAGACAAATGATTGTCCAGTTTCTCCTTAAAAACCTCCAGTGTTGGAGCATTCACAACTACTTAAAGACAAGAGTAATTGTTCTCATTGTCAGGAAGTTTCTCCTTAGTTCCAGGTTGCTTCTCTCCTTGGTTAGTTTCCATCCATTGTTCTGCCTTCTGGGGCTTTGGAGAAGAGGTGGACCCCCTCTTTTTCCTGGCAGCCCTTTAGATATTGGAATGCTTCTTATGCCAACCTCTGGGTCCCATCCTAAACCACCTCTGACTCGGTTTCCTACTTCTCTCCTTAAAAATCGGTTCTGATCCAAAGGTGACCATTTTAAGAAAACATCTCTGAGTCTCTGTCCTTTGTGTCCTGCTTCTCCAGGTGAAAAACCATACATCTGTGAGATCTGTGGGAAGAGCTTCACCAGTCGCCCCAACATGAAACGCCACCGGCGGACACACACCGGAGAGAAGCCCTACCCTTGCGACGTCTGCGGTCAACGGTTCCGGTTCTCCAACATGCTCAAGGCGCACAAGGAGAAGTGTTTCCGAGTCAGCAACTCACCGGCTGCAGATCCCAACCGAGATTCAAATTCTCTTGGTCTCCTCACTTCTCCAAACGCCAACTCAACGCTTTTGACTGCTGGTGTTCCTCTCCATTCGACCTCACCTTCCCACGTGCTTCCTTTGCCTATCAGACATCCTTATGCACACCCCATAACTCCTCCTCCTCCTCCTCCTCTTCTACCCCCACCACCAGCTCTTTTCCCCGGTAGCAGATTGAACGTGGACAACTAGACTTCAATCAACGTCTGGTGCATGAAACTTGCCTCGTAATTCTGAAGGATTCCCCAATGCCATTGATTGTGGTGGGTTTGTGATGAACGGGCATCGTGTTTGGGTTTAGTTTGAGGGACCTGAGGTTCTTGCTTCTTCAACGGAAGCATCCAGAACTTTGAGATCTTCAATAGAAGCATCTAGACTCTAGAACCTTGAGATTATGGTTGCTACTCAAGCCATGAAGATAACGTTGTTGATCTGTTTGCTCATGGAAAAAGTCAGCCCAGTTTTGCTTGACCTGCTCTTCTGAGATGCTTCCAACTCCTATAGCCAGAGAAGAAACTGAGGAGTTATTTCTTGACTCTGAAGACCTCGAGAAGATGCCTTGATAGAGCTTACAAGGTAGGAAGACACAGGCAAGGACTTTCCGAACTTATCTGGTCAGATATGAGTTTGGAGGAATCAGAAGCAGATGGTTTCTCTTGGAGGTTGAAATGGGAGATGCCTTCACCCAAGTCAAGAAGGTTGGAAGGGAGCACTTCAGCTTTTTAATGGACCTCTGAATGGAAATGGAGAAATATGGAAACCTTGCTTCATGGAACTGAAAGGAAATGGCAAGATGTGGACAGTCAAACTGTCCTTGGTGTGAGAAAGTGGATTCTCAAGTGTGTGACAGCTTCTTCCAAGGTCAGCTTCTCGTTCATTTGCTCTTGCCTATGCTTTGGTACAACTTTCTGTTTTTCAACTTCTGTAGCTTGAAGCTCAGCTGGCCTCTTCCGAAGGTGATATCACTAAAGATGAAATTCTTCCCTCACTAATAGTCCCTTGAAAACAGTAGGACCCCTTTCCTTGATTACCATCAAGGCTTAAATCCAGCATCTTTACGTATTATGGAATCCTCATGCAGCCTAGACACCATAACTAAGTCTATAAATTTTGATTTCTACTCTACACCTACTATTCTTGAGGAGAGTGCACTTCCTGAAGAACCTCTTCTAAAATTAACATTACCTTCTCTGCAAGCTCTGTGGAGGAAGAAGACGTTGAGCTTTTAAAGACATTTTTAAACATGAAGCGTTGGTTCCTTTAACTTCTGTTTTTGTTTTTTGCACTTTATTATCTAATCCTAAGAGCTCTTTTGCAATGGGATCTTTGTGAGTTCTTCTAGAACAGGGGTAGTCAACCTTGGCTCTTTTATGACTTGTGGACTTCAATTCCCAGAATTATCAGGAATTCTGGGAGTTGAAGTCCACGAGTCATAAAAGAGCCAAGGTTGACTACCCCTGTTCTAGAAGAACAGAACTCGGGGGCGTCGTTGGTTGAGTTGTTCTACAGTTGTCTTTTCATTTCCAAGGCAAAGACCCCCCAAGGCAAAATGGGCCATGTTTCAAAGATTGACCCATTGTGTGGTAGAGACGCACGCCGTAAGTGTTTCACAGGAGAAAGATGTTCCTTGATCCGACGTTCGCATCTTTGGTGAAGTTTGATGGATTCTCTTTGACGAGAAGATCTAAGAACTTTGTTGGTTGGTGTGTATGTCCATATGAGCAGGGCTGGCCCCTGGAACAACCACCACAATGCACAAACGGACAAGGAAATCTGCGGAAAGGCTGTGACGTCAGCAAATGTGCAATAACAATGAACTGGTGGACAAAAGACACATATTGATTGTGGTTTATTGTCTTATCTAGTCCTTCCTGACCAAACTCTTAAAATGATGGTTAAGATTAGAAAGAAAGACTCTTAACATTCTTTGAAGCTTCTCTACAGATAATCCTCAGCTTATGACCACAATTGAGATGTCCATTGTTGAGCAATGCGGTCGTTCAGCCGCATCTAATTTGACAGCCGTTTTTTGCCACGATTGTTAAACGAGTCAGGCGGTCGTTAAATGAATTGCATGGTTGTTGAGTGAATCTGGCTTGCTCCACTGATCTTGCTTGTCAGAATCCGTCTGGGAAAGCTGCAAATGGCGATCACATGATCCCGGAATCCTGCAACCATCCTAAAAGTATATGCCAGTTATGTGAATTTTGATCAGATGACTATCGACAGTCGTAAGTGCGAGGACCGATGGTAACTATTTTTTTAATACTGTCAAATGGTAATGAAAGGAATGGTCGTAAGTTGAGGAATATCTATAATATATTTAGGAAGGAAGGAAGGAAGGGATGGAAGGAAAGAAGGAAGGAAGGAAGGAAGGAAGGAAGTCCAACTAATTTTATGAATGCCTGCTATTTGACCACCTAATATTTTTATGGCATTTATTATCTACTGCCCAGTTATCCATAAAAAGAAAAAATAACGCTCACCAATAAATCTTAGTATTGGAAACAAAAAATACTTTATAACAAAGCACTTTATTCTGTATAGATCTATGGAAGGGGAAATCTGAGATCCCTTTTTTTTTTTAGCGCATCTTAAGAATTCCTGTTGAAAAAACATTGCAGCGTTCCTCTTAAGCGTCTCTATATATATGTTTTTAGCAGCTGGAGGAAGGTTTTTCCACAATCCTGGTCATCACACTAATGGGTGTCCACTTTCAAACAGGTGGGGGGCATGCAAGTAGTCCTCAAGTTAAGACCAGAATGGAGCTGTCCAAATGTAGGGCATTTTTTTTTAGCTTTATTGCGGTGTCATTAAATGAACGCTGCCATTACCAAGCAAATATATTGTTTCCTATAGTTATGGTTTTGCTGAAAACCGTAGTAAGTGGTGCTTTACAAAACCCATTGTAAAACATCACGTGCCTGCTGGATATTGCCGAGTGCCCAGAATTCAGTCATGTGACCTTGGAGAAGTGTCGGAACATAGAAACTGGGCCTTAATCCGCTTTTTGGGGGTCTGTCATAACTTCAGAGGTTCACTAAGTAACCAGTAGTAACTCGAGGATTAGCTATATTTTATAGTGCTCTCAGAAGCAAGGAGCATCAGGAGAAAGGTTTAGGAATAGATCTGAATCAATATACTTACAGTAGGATAATTAACCTCTCTTCCCCAGAAATCTTCCTCTGTAAATGTACTAGATTCGCACACGATCCTCTTCTACGCACCAAAATACCCTTTAAGTGGCAAAGGGGAGGGAGCAGTTGCTTACCTAAACATATTTCAGGCTGCTTCTCATTCTTGTGGCCCGTAGTTCCCTATGCCCTTCTCCGAATGGATGAAATTAAGCGTTTGAAATTCCTGCCAAGTTGCTAGTCCTCTTGAGACTCATGCTTGCTGAGTTTTGAAGGAGATCTGACTTGAGTTAGCTGTTTGTGGGACGTGTATCTGCCCTTCTGCACGTAACGAGGTGTGTGTGTGTGTTTTGCACTAGTGATAAGATTTCACGAGAATTGTACTCAGTGCTCCCTTCCTGAAAATGGGTTCAGCACCTGCCACCCCAGGTGCTGGCAATGAGAGTAAGGATCCCGGGTCATTGGAGAGCTAATTGTAAGTAGCGCAAAGCTTACGTCAAACTCGGAATCCCACCTTTTAAACCTAGAATAAAAGGGTGATTTCGCTACGACTGCCCTGTTCTTGCAGAGACTGTAATTGTGAGCACTTGGGGGAAAAGACAGATAGTTCTCAACAAACAACCACAACGAGGTTACGTTGTGATGACTTAAGTCGGATCGGTCGAAGGACCTTGTTTGTGGCAGTTGTTAAGTGAATGCAGCAGTTGTAAAACCAACTGCATGGTCACGTGACCGCAGGATGCTAAAAGTGACTGCAAATGGAGCCATATTGCTGAGTACTCCAAACACGGTCATGTGATCAGAGGATAGTGACTGTCACAACTTTTTCCAGGAAAGTTGTAACTTCAAACAGTCGTTAAGCAGCAGGGCGTATGTCGAGGTCTACCTGTACTGCAGTGTTTCTCAACCTTGGCAACTTTAATGCGTGTGGACTTCAACTCCCAGAATTCCTCAGTCGGCCATGTTGGCTAGAGAATTCTGGGAGTTGAAGCCCAAATATGGTCAGCTGAGGAATTCTGGAAGTTGAAGCCCAAATATGGTCAGCTGAGGAATTCTGGGAGTTGAAGTCCAAGCCTCCGAAAATTATTGTGTGAAAAATAATTGTGTGATACCCAACCCAAACACTAAATGTGTTTGCATTACATTTGCATAACCATTTTTGGGGAATTCACGAATTCTTTCAGCATATCTGGAGGGTATCAGAATAGAAAATCTCTTTCTTGGCCAGAACTAAACCTGAGTTTGCTTCCAATAAAAGATTTTCATATTTTAAAAAGAGTGTTTTCTTTCTTTTTTTCTTCTCTTAACTCGTCCTTGCACTGTTTTACAGTTGGCCAAAAATGCTGGCTGTCTTCTGCTCCACATCTTTCTTGCAAAGCGTTATCGTTAAAAAGGTGAAGGATTTTTGATAAAAAAAAAAATCTTTTCATCCTAGGGCAGTGCTGGCGAACCTTTTAGAGACCAAGTGCCCAAAAACTGGCCCCGCCCCGCTCCACCCCCTGCCCCGCCCCACCCCGCCTGCCCGCAGGGCCACTCACCGCCTCCAGGGCCCGCCACAGATCACCCAGGCAGCCCAGCAGCGCCATGACGGCCACGCCCTCTGCCCGTGCCCCGCAGCATCAACTGTGCAGGATGGGGCGTGAGGGCAGAGTCTTGTCTACGCTGCCTGGCTGCCATGTCCTTGGCTGCGCTCCGGTGGCTTTCTTCCAGGGGGGCTGCTGGAGAGGGGGTCGTGGGGGGAGACGAGGCTGGGGCAACTGCACGTGTGCCCACAGAGAGGGCTCCGAGTGCTGCCGCTGGCACGCGTGCCATAGGTTTGCCACTGTTCTAGGGAGTCCTCAGAGACCAGAACATCCATTGCTAAGCAAGATGGTTGTTAAATGAGTTTTGCCTCTTTTTACGACCTCGTTTTTCCGCCATGGATCCTACATGGTAGCTGGAGACCATCAAAACTGACACCAGCCAGAGCAGAGAAAAACTCTGCTAGTCCTCGCCTTAGCAACAGTTCGTTTAGTGACGAAAGCTACAAAGGCGCCTAAAAATGACTTAGGACCGTTTTTCACACTTACGACCATTGCAGCATCCTCAGGGTCACATGATCAAAATTCAGACGCTTGGCAACTGACTCATATTTATGACGGTCGCAGCGTCCTGGTGTCACGCGATCCTCTTCTGCGATCTTCTGACAAGCAAAGTCAATGGGGGAAGCCAGATTCACTTAACAACCATGTTACTGAGGTAACTAACAATTGCAATGGTTCACTTAACAACTGTGGCAGGAAAAGTCATAAAAAGGGGACACAAAATTCACTTAACCACTGTCTCACTTAGCAACAGAAATGTTGGGGTCATCTGTAATGTCAGATCACGCCAAGAGACGTGGAGAGGCCTGGTCCATAGAATCGCCAAGAGTCAGACACAACAAATAAACACCATCATTCTCAGATTTGAGTTGACTCTTGTTAAATCTAGCTGCCCAGATGTTTTATTACACCCCAAAATTGAACGTGGACACAGACCCTCCTGCCCTCATCCTGGTTTCTTGATAGAGGCGACAGACAAGGTTTTGCAAAACCAGCATCTTTATTATTTCGACCGAACGAAACCCAGTTGAGGCGAAACCACAATGGAGACTTCTCAAAGTTGGCACAGAGAAAAGGCAATGAGGCACGTGCGAAAGGCCCCACATCATCAAGGTAGATTCGGACACGCAGTTACATCTTGGTTAGCCGCAAGACGTTGAGGCGCACAGGAAGAAACGTGGCACTGGAGGCATATTGGATCTCTTGGAGAACCCCTTCCCATTTCTTGCCCTCTTCGTCATACCTGGAAAAGCCACACACCTTTGTTACGGGATGAACGGACCTTGGATGACCACATTGGTTGAGATGCAAGAAGATTTTTTTTAAAAAAAAATCAAAATACTGCCCGTAGGGAAGGTGTTAAATTACTGAGGTTGTAGTCATAGAAGAGAAAGTTTGAAGGTTGGGGTTGAACTGGGGTGGGGGACAATCTTTGATGCTCTCTGCAACTTGGGGTTTTTTCTTGCAGATGTTTCATGGCCTAAGTAGGGAACCTCATCAGTTTTAGAGGGGTGGGGTTTCCTGGGTGGAGGAGGGGGACTGTGGGGTCCTTGGTGCTCTCTGCGCTTGGGGGGGGGGTGTTCTTTCGGACGTTTCAAGGCCCAACTAGATTATATCATCAGTGCTAGAGGGGTTTGTGTGGAAGAGGAGAAGGGGACTGTTGGGGTCTTGTTGCTGTCTGACCTTGGTGATTTCCTTGCAGATGTTTTGTGACCCAACTAGGTTACATCAGCAGTGCTGATGAATCTCCTTCTCTTGTAGCACTGATGAGATTCCCTAGTTGGGTCATGAAATGTCTGCAAGAAAACCTCAAAGCTCAGAGAGAACCAAGGACCCCACAGTCCTCCCCCTCCTCTTCCTCCTCCTCCTCCTCCTCCTCCTCCTCCTCCCTTCTAGCCCTGACAAAGTTACTTAGTTGGGTCATGAAACATCTGCAAGAAAACCACCAAACTCAGAGAGCACCAAGGACCCCACAGTCCTCCTCCTCTCCCTCCCCTCCTCCTCCTCCTTCTCTTGATGATGTTACCTAGTTGGGCATGAAACGTCTGCAAGAAAACCCCCAAGTTTAGAGAGCAGCGAGGATCCCTATTTAAGTTGTTTATACAAGTAGTCTTAAAGTTACCACTGCAATGGAGCTTGCCCGCTGTGTTCATAAGACTTAACCAATGTTTTTTGTGGTGGTCACTACACAAAATAGATAGATAGATAGATAGATAGATAGATAGATAGATAGATAGATAGATAGATAGATAGATAGATAGATAGATAGATAGATAGATAGATAGATGATAGATAGATAGATGATAGATAGATAGATAGATAGATAGATAGATAGATAGATAGATAGATAGATAGATAGATAGATAGATAGATAGATAGATAGATAGATAGATAGATAGATAATCATAAAACAAATACCATGGTCATTACATGAATGCCACGGCTGATAAATGAAGTCATGGTTTGCTATGGCACAAACCTGGAAAAAAGTCCTGGTTTTCGGCAAAACCATAGTAAACACAGTCACATGACCAGAGGAGGCTGCAAGCCACCCTATATGCAGCCATATTGTTGGGCTCCTAAAGTGCAGTCATGTGACCACAGGGAAGGGTGACCATCAGAACTTCTGATCCTGGTTTAAGATATTTTTGTCAGATATTTGTTATTTTTGTCGCTAAGCAAGCAGTTGTAAGTCAAGGACTACTTGTACTTGTCTATCTATCTATATCATATCTATATCATTATATCTATATCTATATCTATATCTATCTATCTATCTATCTATCTATCTATCTATCTATCTATCTATCTATATCATTTATCCATCATTATCTATCTATCTATCTATTTATCTATCTATATCATTATCATCTATCTATCTATCTATCTATCTATCTATCTATCTATCTATCTATCTATCTATCTATATCATATATATCATCCATCATTATCTATCTATCTTATCTATCTATCTATCTAATCATCATTTATATCATCTATCTATCTATCTATCTATATCATCTATATGTATCATCTATCCATCATTATCTATATCATTATCTATCTATCTATCTATCTATCTATCTATCTATCTATCTATCTATCTATCTATCTATCTATATCATTATCATCTATATCTATCATCTATCCATCATTATCTATCTATCTATCTATCTATCTATCTATCTATCTATCTATCTATCTATCTATCTATCTATCTATCTATCTATCTCTATATATCATCTATATCTATTCATCATGGTCTGTCTGTCTCTATCCATCCATCATTATCTGTCTGTCTATATCTGTATCTAGTATCATCCATAGTTATCTATCCGTCTATCATCTATCCATCTATTCATCTTTCTATCTATTCCATTTTTACATTTTTCTTTCACTTTGCATTTCTGTTTCTTTACTTTTCATATAAGGGAGGGGAATATTCAAGGCTTCTCACCTCCAGACGTCGTTCAGTTCGGTGGGAACCAGTTCTCCTGATTCGCTCTCGACGGTGGCAAAGCCGCCAATTAAATAGAGGGTGCCAGCGAGGCTGATGAGGCTGACGGAGCTGCGTTCTTGGGGGAAGTCAACAAAAGGTTCCCATCTATCGAGGTGCAAAAGAGAAAAGACACCCATTTTTTTTTTAAAAAAAGGAGCCTCCAACTCAAATCATTCTGAAGGCCTCATGAGGACTAGCTCCTTAGCTTGCGTGCAATGACATTCATGCCATTTGACATCAGTCAAAAATGTTATGTATTTATTATTGTAGGGGAGGCAATTCTGAAGACCTTGTCCTGTAAAAACTACCTAGGAATTGTGTGTCAGCCCTCCTATATAAATACAACAAAATGAACTAATTCTACTTATTCTACGGCAACATTAAGAGAATCTTGCACGTCTGAAGGCACAAACTTCCAGCTGCCCCTTTTAACTGCTTGATGCATTCGGGCGTCTCTTTCCTGATTTTTTTTTCCAACTAGTCGTGGTTAAACAACTAAGGGCTCCTGACTCTCTTATCTAACATTTATTTTCTACAAGGGGAAAGTGCTTCCTTTCCTGGCACATAGAAAGTGGGAGATGGTGAGTTCTAGTCCCACGTTAGGCATGAAAGTTGGCTGGGTGACTTTGGGCCAATCACCAGGAGACGGTGAGTTCTAGTGCCGCCTTAGGTAGGAAAGCCAGCTGGGTGACTTTGGGCCAATCACCAGGAATTGGTGAGTTCTAGTCCCGCCTTAGGTATGAAAGCCAGCTGGACGACTTTGGGCCAATCACTAGGAGACGGGGAGTTCTAGTCCCGCCTTAGGTATGAAAGCCAGCTGGGTGACTTTGGGCCAATCACCAGGAGTTGGTGAGTTCTAGTCCCGCCTTAGGTAAGAAAGCCAGCTGGATGACTTTGGGCCAATCACCAGGAGACGGTGAGTTCTTCACGGTGGAATCCATCCTTTCGGTCAGCCCACTGAAACCCGGTTAGTGGTCCTCAACCACTCAAGATCAGGGCGGAATCCATACTTAGCCAGCTGGGTGACTTTGGGCCAATCACCAGGAGACGGGGAGTTCTAGTCCCGCCTTAGGTATGAAAGCCAGCTGGGTGACTTTGGGCCAATCACCAGGAGATGGGGAGTTCTAGTCCCGCCTTAGGTATGAAAGCCAGCTGGGTGACTTTGGGCCAATCACCAGGAGATGGGGAGTTCTAGTCCCGCCTTAGGTATGAAAGCCAGCTGGGTGACTTTGGGCCAATCACCAGGAGACGGGGAGTTCTAGTCCCGCCTTAGGTATGAAAGCCAGCTGGATGACTTTGGGCCAGTCACCAGGAGACGGGGAGTTCTAGTCTTGCCCTAACCACGAGAGCCAGCTGGATGACTTTGGGCCAGTCTTTTTCTCTCAGCCCAGGCCCACCACAAAAGGTTGTTGTGTGGAAAATAGGAGGAGGAAGGTATGTTGGATCTGTTCACTGCCTTGAGTTATTTGTAAAAATAATAAAAGGCCTGTTATAAAGAAATGAAATGAATAATAAACAATGCAATTGCACGAAAAACAAATTGCAGATTGATTCACAGGCCCTTCCAAATTAGGCCTTCGGGACACTGTGCAGCCTGAGGTCCCACTTACTTATCCGTTGCAATATCGTAAACTTCCACCGAACTGGTCAAACCAGAATCGGTCACTCCTGCTGCCACGTAAATTTTGCCGTTGTGGACGGTGATCCCGAAGAGAGAACGGGCGATTTTCATAGGTGACTGTTCCTTCCATTCAAATTTCTTGGGGTTATACACTGTCAAAGCACTCAGACATTTTCTGCAGCAGAAAAGGAGGGAAAAAAATAGGTTTGCAAAGCATGAACTAAATTATTGTTGGTATTGTTGTTATCTTTATTATTATCTTTATTATTATCTTTATTGTACAGGTAGTCCTCGACTTACGACCACAATTTAGCCCAAAGTTTCTGTTGCCTGAGCAAAACAGTTGTTAAGTGACTTTTGCCCCATTTTACAACCTTTCTTGCCACAGTTGTTAAGTGAATCACCACAGCTGTTAAGTTAGCAACATAGTTGTTAACTGAATGTGGCTTCCCCATTGACTTTGCTTGTCAGCTGGTCGCAAAAGGGGATCACGTGATCCCGGGACACTGCGACCGTCATAAATATGAATCAGTTGCCAAGCGTCTAAATATGGATCACGTGTCCATCACATGACCACCTGCAATGGTCATAAGTGTAAAAAACGGTCATAAGTCACTTTTTGCAGGGACAATAATAATGTACTCTCACACGGGGGGACACACACTAGATCTAATTTTTGTCTCTGGCCAGTGGCAGAATGATCTGGAAATGGGGGAGGTAGTTGTTGAACCCCTGTCATGGTCAGATCATTCACTCCTCAGGATGGACTTCCGGACCGCTCCCCCCCGCCGCAGGGAGGAGGAACCGCCTAGATGGTTCCGCCCCAGGCGCCTGATGGACCC
>NW_015386458.1:313449-330417 GCF_001527695.2 Protobothrops mucrosquamatus | reverse complement strand
GGGGGAAGAGGAGGAGGAGGAAGAGGAGGAGGGAGGACTGTGGAATCCTTGATGCTGTCTGAGCTTGACTTCTTTCAGACATTTCATGACCCAACTAGGTAACATCATCAGTGCTAGAAGGGGGTGGGGTTTGTGGAGAGGAGGAGGAGGAGGAGGAGGGACTGTGGGATCCTTGGTGCTCTGTGAGCTCTCTTTTCTTGCAGACGTTTCACGACCAAACTAGATAACATCATCTGTGCACTGGTTGGTAATGTTTGCTAATGAAACATCTGTGAGAAAACAGCCAAGCACCAAGGACTCCACCCATCATGGCTTGTTTGTTTGTTGTCACCAGAGTGTCACTGGGTTTTATTGGGGTTTGCATCTGCAGTTTTATTTCTGTAACCCAGCTGGAATCGCCACGAGTGAGAGATTTGGGTGGCCAAATAAATTTCCTTTCTAAATAAATCAAAATAAATAAATATTAGGAGGAAATAAACAGACCGAAAGATTTTCAAAGGGGGGGGGGGGAGTCCAGGAAACCGAAATTTGGCTGCAATGACCAAATGCTACATTTTTGGATAGGCCAAAGTGAGGATGAAGAGGATAGAGATACCAATCAGCCCCAGTTTCCCCCCTCGTTATTCTCAGTTCCTGGCTCCCCATTTATTCTCCCTGGGAAAATCAATACAGGTAGTCCTCGACTTACAGCCACAATTTAGCCCAAAATTCATGTTGCTAAGTGAAACATTTGTTAAGTAAGTTTTGCCTCATTTTACGACCTTTCTTGATGCAGTTGTTAAGTGAATCCCTGAAGTTGCAAAGTTAGTCACACAGTTGTTAAGTGAATCCGGCTTCCCCGTTGACTTTGCTTGTCAGAAAGTTGCAAAAGGGGATCACGTGACCCCAGGACAATGCGATGGTCATAAATATGAGTCAGTTGCCAAGCGTCTTGAGTTTTGATCACGTGAACGTGGGGAATGCTACAATGGTTGTAAGTGTGAAAAATGTCCATAATCACTTTGTTCAGTGCCATTGTAACTTTGAACAGTCACTAAGAGAACTGTTGTAGGTAATTTATGCCTCCTCCTACAAAGATTTGGTACTCACAGCCGGTCATAACACAGAACGGAGTCCAGGGTCTCTTCGCCTTCCTTTAATTCTTTTCCCCCGACCACAAAAATTGAGTTTTCCGCTTCTCCGAGTCCGAACAGGCAACGGGGGGATGGTATTGGGGGCATCCCCAGCCAGTCCGAATCGAGGTGGTCGTACTGCCGAGGAAAGAGAAGACAGTTGTGGGAAAACTCTGTCCTATGAAAGCAGTCTCATCCTTTTTTTGAAGCTATTCTGCTGGATTTCTGACTAGGTAGTCCTCGACCTATGACCGCAACTGAGCCCAAAATTTCCATTGCTAAGCGAGACAGTTGTTAGGTGTGTTACTTTTGCCCCCTTTTACGACCTTGTTAAGCGAATCACTGCAGTGGGGTACACGATTGTTATGTGAATCTGGCTTCCCCTGTTGACTTTGCTTGTCAGAAGGTCACAAAAGGGGGTCACGTGACCCCAGGGATGCTGCGACCGTCATAAATAGCAGTCGGTTGCCAAGCATTTGATCACGCGATCGTGTTGACGCCGCAACGGTCATAGGTGTGAAAAATGCTCATAAGTCATTTTCTTCAGTGCCATTGTAACGGTTACTAAATGAATGGTTGTCTGTTGAGAATGATGGGTTAAATCTAGTTTAAGGGGAGCCTTGTTTGGAGACCAGGGAGCAGATTGAGAGGGGGAGAGTGTGCCATGGGGTTCTTCACAAAATGGCTGACTTGGAGGAAGGGTTTTGTTTCATGTCCTAGTGGCTGCCGCCAGGGCAGCCACAGGAAGGGGGTCAAAAAAGTCAAGATGGCAGGCCTGGCTTTGTGCACCGCACAGAGTAAAAATGGTAAGAGTTTTGATCATACATTCATGGAAGCCATGTTGACTTTTTTGCCTCTTTGGTGGGCACGGTCATCTCAAAATGTCTATTTTGAAAGGCGAATTGATAATGTCGCTTCACACCTTTCTTGGTTGCTAACTAAGTCTCTGTGGTAAAAGAAAACAAAATGGTGGTTGCAACAATCTGAGAAGCTTTGATCACACCACTTGCTGCCATCTTGACTTTTTTGACCACAGATAACTTTTTTGGTATCGAGAACCCTGATGATCACTTTCCAAAAATGGATGTCCTTCCTAAAAAGGGTTGAAATATTCCTGCGATTTTTGAATTTTTGAATAAAACTGTAAAACGGTGGTTTTCAACCTCTGCAGCTTTAAGACTTGTGGCTGATAGATAGATAGATAGATAGATAGATAGATAGATGATAGATAGATAGATAGATAGATAGATAGATAGATAGATAGATAGATAGATAGATAGATAGATAGACAGACAGACAGACAGACAGACAGACAGACAGACAGACAGACATAATAGATAGGAGATAGATAAAAGATGATGGATATTAAATGATATATGATAGATATAGGTGAGAGATAGATAGATAGATAGATAGATAGATAGATAGATAGATAGATAGATAGATAGATAGATAGATAGATAGATAGATAGATAGATAGATAGATAGATAGATAGATAGATAGATAGATAGAATAGGGGATAGATAATAGACCAAAATCAAGATGATTTATAAATAGATATATAGAGACAGACAGACACATTTGAGGGAGAGAGAGATCATTCTTGGCTAGAGCAATATCATTCTGTTTATCTTTTTGTATTTCCAAGAACACCAGGGTTCCATCTGAATATCTGATGAGATATAGCAAGGGAAGATTATGATTGTCAGTTTCCACAGGCGTTTGGCTGTCACCTGTTGGAAACAGCACCCTGGGACAGACAGACATTTGTCTTGATCTGGAGGGGCAGTTGTTGCATTCTTGACAAATTAATAATATTCCACGCAAGGGAAAGTTGGCGTGTGTTACAATTACGCAAGAGTCTCTCTCTCTCTCTCTCTCTCTCTCTCTCTCTCTCTCTCTCTCTCTCTCTCTCTCTCTCATTCTAGCTGAATTCCCCTTCCAAAGCAAGTCTAGGAGACCCCCCAAACCGTGAGTGAGACTCCCGGATCCATGCCAAAGCCAAGATAAACTTGATACCTGCAAGAAATAAGAATTCATTGGATCCTCCTTGTCATCTTCATTGAAGTAAAGTCCACCGGCTATAAAAATCTGATTTTCTCGCGTGACCAGGCTAACATGGTTTTTAGGAATCTGAGCAGAAAGGGAGGCAAAATAACATTCGTTGGCCCCCGGGTCATAAGCCACAGCTCCTGAGTCACTAATCATGAAGATTAAATCTTGAAGGAACATCCCAAAACGCATCGTATCGTTCAATATCCCTGGTAGGGTCTCCTCTTCTTTCTCAATCTCTTCTTCATCCAACTGTCCGTTGACAATCTGGTCCTCGTTTTTCTTCTCTTTCTTCTGCTTCACCATCGTTAGTTTCCCCTCGTGAGCGTCCTTCACCAACTGGATCTTCTTGAGAAGGTCCGGGCTAGATTTGATCACAGCATTCTTCTCCACCTTGTCCCTAAAATAAGACTTGTCCAGTAGACGGAAGCGGATGCTTTCAAAGACCACCGGAAGTGCCTTGACCCGACTGTCCCGGTCTTTGGCTGTGGCCCATTTCATGACCACCTCAAAGACCAATTCTTCCTTCTCAATGTTGAGGGAATCGCTGGAGATGATCGCAATCAGCTCGTCGGGAGAGAGCTGGCAAAACTCTTCATCGCGGGAGACAAGCGAGAACCGGTCACAAATGAAGTCACGGGCAGCTACCGCCAAACGGGCACAATCCAGCATCAATCCTAGTCTGAAGATGGCTAGACAGTTGCTAAGACAGAGCCTCTTCTGAAGGAAGGAGACGCAGACAGTGAAAATAGAAGGGATCTGGAACATGTTGGCTACTGAGAAAATGTCCTGAACGTTCTGCTCTGTGAGCTCCAGCTCTGAAGTGTAGATGTAATGGAGGATTTTACTCATGACCTCTGGATCCACATCTTCTAAGTTGACTTCCTTCTTCTGGCTTTCATCTAGGTCCGAGAGAAACATAGCCCTGAAGTAGGGGCTGCAGGCCGCCAGGACCAATCTGTGGCATGGGAATTCCTTCCCTTTCACTTTCAAGACACAGTCAAGGAATTTCTGATGATCCAACATGTCCTTCAGCCCATCTTGGAGGAGCGTTTGCTGATAAAGACGCATCTCCTCACCTTCTTCCATTGGCCCAGACGTCGCCATGGTGGAAACCTCTTGAGAATTCCTTGAACCCCGAGAAGACCACGTTTGCTTCCTGGAAGAACGCTGAAGGACCTCTTGCTCTGCTGCTGATGCTATCTGCTTGACTTCAGATAGCCAGAGGGATTTATATAGAGAAGCATAAATATATGCACGCACACACACACACACACACACACACACACACACACACACACACACATATATATATATAGTTGCAGCATTACAAATCTCTTCAGGACCTCATGTAAGCTGATCACTTTTTAATAGGGGAAACTGGAGGGCTGGGCTTGGGGGGAGAGGATGACACAGAAGGCTGACTAACAGCTGAGTGTGTAACTTTAGCCCATGACCGGAGTGTATCTCACACCAATGAACATTTTTCTGAAGAATCCCCAGTGAGAAAAATAAGGGTAATGGGCTGAAAATGACATTAAGACTGCAAAATTGAGAATTCAGCTGATACCAAACGTTGCTCAGGAATCAAGAGGAACAGTTTAATCCCACCTTCGGGAAAAAATTGTGCAAATACACACACAGAGAGAGACATGCCAAAGCTCCCTCCTCTTCTTCTAAATCCCCTGAGCTAAAAATATCGAGAGCAGAATAAAACTAGAAAGAAAGATATTTGATCTCTGATATGGTCGAAAGAAATTGCTGGGAGTCAAGTAGGATTTTGCTTTTCTGCAAAGGTTTGTGAGGAAGGACCACTGTTTTTTGAAGTTTGTTTGAGAGGGGAATACAGATGAAATGAATAAATTAGATTTGTATGTTATGTATTCAATGTAATAATAACATAATATTGTATTATAATATTACCTTATAAGAATGGAATAAAATGGAATGGGAATAGAATAGAATAGAATAGAATAGAATAGAATAGAATAGAATAGAATAGAATGGAATGGAATGGAATGGAACGGAACGGAACGGAACGGAACGGAACAGAATAGAAAATAAGAATAGAATATAATGAAGTAGAATATAGAATAGGATAGGATAGGATAGGATAGAATATAGGATAGAATAATAGAATAGGATAATTATAGAATAGAATAGAATAGAATAGAATAGAATAGAATAGAATGGAATGGAATGGAATGGAATGGAATGGAACGGAATGGAACGGAATAGAAAATAAGAATAGAATATAATGAAGTAGAATATAGAATAGAATAGGATAAGATAAGATAGGATAGGATAGGATAGAATATAGGATAGAATATAGGATAGAATAATAGAATAGGATAATTATAGAATAGAATAGAATAGAATAGAATAGAATAGAATAATTTATTTGTTTGTTTGTTTTATCCTGCCTTTATTATTTTTACAAATAACCTAAGGCAGCAAACAAATCCAACACAACTTCCTCTCCTATTTTCCCCACAACAGGCTGGCTGAGAGAGAAAGATTGGTTCAAAGTCACCCAGCCAGCTTTCATGCCTAAGGCGGGACTAGAACTCAGCATCTTCCGGTGATTGGCTCAAAGTCGCCCAACTGGCTTTCATACATAAGGTGGGACTAGAACTCACCATCTCCCAGTTTCTATTCTGGTGCCTTAACCACTACTAGACCAATGCAGAAACCATTTGTGCATTTCTAACAGATGACCATGTATGTTTTGAAGAGTTTCAGACCATCATGTATGACAGAGGTGTCAAACTGCCGGCCCGCAGGCCGGACGCGTCACATGGAAGCCATGCCCACCCCATTGCTGGCAATGGCAAAACTGACCCAATACGTTGCGCGACGTCATGTGACATCGCGAGTTTGACATGCCTGATGTATGAGATAAGACCTCACACTAATCCCAAAGCAAACCAGCTTATGACTCAACAGTGTGAATAATGTTAGTCAAGGGGACTCATTCCTCATGTGAGGAAGGATTTGTTATTATCCTGTCTCTTCTTGGTACAATTTCGACTAGATTACTCATTTTCTAGATGGCATCTAACTATAGATCCATCGGCAAATTCTAGAAGGTCCAGAGGTTCATTTAGATTCTGACTCGGTTGTTAGGAACAGTCTTGAACATGGTCATTGCATTCTTGACTGACCATCTTTGCTATTTGATTCCGTTCCTTCAAAGCCAAGGGCCAGCTGACTCAGTTTCCCTGATCAGGAGCCCTGGCTACCTGTGTCATGCAGAAGACATAGAACCTAACAAGAAACTTCATCACCATCATCTTCTTTGGCTGGAGACTCAATAGGATTGTCTATAATCTTCAAAGACAAGTAGTCCTCAGCTTATGACCGCAACAAAGCCCAAAATTTCCATTGGTAAGTGAGACAATTGTTAAGTATTTTGGTCCCCATTTTACAATCTTTTTGCTATAGTTGTTAAGTGAATCCCTGCAGTTGTTAAGTTAATCACATGGTTGTTAAGTCAGCCTGGCTTCCCCATTGACTTTGCTTGTCAGAAGGTTGCAAAATGGGATCACATGACCCTGGGACACTACAATCGTCATAAACATGAGTCAATTGCCAATTTTGATAATGTGACTATGGGGATGCTGCAACGGTCATGTGAAAACTGACCATAAGTCACTTTTTTTAGCGCTGTTGTAACTTCGAATGGTCACTAAATGAATGGATGTAAGTTGAGGACAATGTGCATGGCAACATGGCAGCCTGTCTGTTGGAAGGCAAAAGTCCAGTTTGCTCTCTCCAGCTGGGAAGATGAAATTGGCACGGACGAAATGAGAAGATGGGAAAGCAAGCTGCTGGGAAAGGAGGTTTCTTTATTTTGGAAGCCAGAAACTGCAGTGACAACCGTGTTGGGTTCTGGGTCAGCCAACAACCTGGTCTGGTGAGTGGATGGCTTTTATATTATTTTGGGGCTGTGTGATTGAGATTTCTGGGCTTGTTGGGCCATAGTTTCAAGTGTATGTCTTTGGTTATTCTAACTGTGGTGGCTTGGTTTCCATTGTGGCTGGAAACC
The DNA here is from genome assembly GCF_001527695.2 of Protobothrops mucrosquamatus. Lineage (NCBI taxonomy): Eukaryota > Metazoa > Chordata > Lepidosauria > Squamata > Viperidae > Protobothrops > Protobothrops mucrosquamatus. The sequence continues at coordinate 323,204 of NW_015386458.1, read as the reverse complement.
ATGGTCTGTCCTTGAGGTCAGGTGACGGAATGCAAGTTTTAGGTGTCTTTTGTTTCTCTGCTTTTTTAATTCCATCAGTTCCAGCCTTCTGTGGAAGCTTGTAGCTGAAGGCATTTTGTTTATGAATGGAACAGTTTGTGGAACTAAATATCCATTCACAGAGCTGAACCGCTTGAGTTTATTTTATTTCAAGGAAGACTTTTCTCTTCCAAGGGGGTGGGGTGGGGGCATTATTTTGTTAGTATGGGGGCTTTCTTATATTAAAAGGAGTGGGTGAGGATTCTCCCTACATGTCTTGAGTTGTGGATGTAAGTCTGTAAGTTCAGTTTGCAGTGCAATCTTGAGTTTTGTTGAGGGTGGACGACACTTCAGGAATTTGCAGGAGGTATCATTAGACAAATTCTGGTTCCAAAGGTGCCTGTAGGAGATGGTCAAAGAGGTTGAGATGGCAGTCACAAGGCTTTGCCTGTGCAATGACTATAAAAAACATTGATTCTAGGCATGGCCACCATTTTGACTTTTTTGACTCTATGCTGCACACACCAGCTCTTTGGAGTAATCATCATTTCCACATGGGCATCCAAACTGGGAGAGAAGGAGAGAAGGAAGGAATGAAGAGAGGAAGGAAAAAGAAAGAATAAAAGGAAAGAGAGGGAGAAAGAAAGAGAAGAAAGGAAGGAAGGAATGGAAGGAGGGAGGGAGAGAGGGCGGGAGGAGGGAGGAAGGCAGGCAGGCAGGCAGGATGGATGTAGGGAAGGGAGGAAGAGAGGGAGGGAGAGAGGGAGGGAGAAAGGAAAAAAGAAAAACATTTTCCAATATTTGCATAAATAAATGTTTTATTTTGGAAAACTGAGTAATGCAGGAGAACTTTGTCATTCTTCTGCAGCTTTGAGGCACCTAGGTTAAACAAATCTCAGATGCCCTGGAGTTGCATCTTGTTTTTGCCTTTTTCCATTATTCTGGTTTTTGCTTGTCCTTCTCCTCATCTCTTATAGCCAGAATCCGTTCCCTTTCTTTGATCAGTTGCACACCGCAATATGTGATGAACCAGATGGAGATGGTGCTAAGAGGAAAACCTGAAATACGACAAAATATGAGAAAGAGAAAATAAATGTGAAAGAGAAAGGGGGATGGCGAGAGAGAGGGAGGGCAAAAGAGGGCAAGAGGGAGAGGCAGTGTGTGTGAGAGAGAGAGGCAGTGAGAGAGAGAAAGAGGGAGAGAGGAAAAGAGGAAGGGAGGAAGAGGTTAGAGAAAGAGGGAGAGAGGGAAAGACGGAAGTGAACTGAGGGAGGGAGGGAGGGAGAAGAAGGGTGGAAAAGAGGGACAGAGGGAGAGAGAAAGAAGGAGAGGGAGGGAAAGGGAAGGAGAGAGTGAGAGGGAGGGAGGGAGAGGGAGGGAGGAGGAAGAATTGGGAAGGGAGAGAGAGGAAGGGAGAGAGAAAAAGGAAGAGGGATGGAAGAAGAGGAGGAGAGGGGAGAGAAAGAGGGAGGGAGAGGGGGAAAGAAAGGGAGGAAGGGAGAGAGAGAGAGGGTGAAAGGGTAGCAGGGAAAGAAGACAGAGAGGAAGGGAGAATGGGAAAGAGGGAGAGGGAGAGGGAGAGGAAGAGGGAGAGAGGGAGAGGAGGGAAGAAAGAGGAAGAAGAGGGAGAGGGGGAGAGAGGGAGAGGGAGGGAGAAAGGAGAAAGGGTCAGAGGGACAGGGAGGGAGAGAGAGAGTGAAAGGGGAGCAGGGGAGGGAGGGAGAGAGGAAAGGAAAGAGGATGAGGGCAAGAAAGAGGGACAAAGGAAGGGAGAGAGGGAAAGAGGGAGACGGAGCAAGGAAAAGAGGGAGAGGGAAGCACAGAGGGAGGGAGGGGAGAAACGGAGGGAAGAAGGGAGAGAGGGACAGAGAGTCAGAGGACACCATTAATGTGGAGTTGGTCTGCCTGGGCTGTCATATCTCTTGAGCAACACAAAATTGGACACAAGATGAATATCACATGTGTTCCACTGAGGAAGAGTAAACTTTCCAAGCATTTCCTCTGTAAAGTTTGAAAGGGAACTCGGGTTCAATGAGAGAAGCCAACAAGGGACGTTTTGAGTAGAAAGGGCATTCCTGAACTTCTGAGGAAGCTTCAGGGGATGCGTGGCAGTTACTCAGAAATATAGCAGGCCCTCTTCTCCTTGATCAGGAGATAAGTCCTTTTCCACCTTGAACAGAGGCCTTAAGCTGCAGGTCCCCAGTAATTCCTAGACATCCGGAAACCAATGCCCATCAGAATGACATTGACAGATGGAGAGTGAGATTGACAAGTGGATAGGGAAATTGACAAATGGAGAGTGAAATTGACAGGTAGAGTGTGAAATTGAGAAGGGAAGAGTGAAACTGACAGGTGGATAGTGAAATTGACAGATGAAGAGTGAAACTGACGTGAAGAGTGAAATTGACAGCTGAACAGTGAAACTGACAGGTGGATAGTGAAATTAACCTATGGAAAATGAAATTGACAAATGGAAAGTAAAATTGACAGTTGGAGAGTGAAATTGACAGGTGAAGAATGCAATTGACAGGTGGAGAGTGAAATTGACGGTTGGAGAATGAAACTGACAGGTGAAGAGTGAAATTGACAGTGGAGAATGAAATTGACAGTGGAGAGGGAAATTGACAGGTGAAAAGTGAAATTGATAGGTGGAGAACGAAACAGATAATGAAATTGACACCAGATATAGTGAAATTAACTAAGTTGGAGCCCCTGAGCCAGGCTACTGTACCGGTTAGGAAGATCCTCTTGGCAACAAGAAGGGCAAAGTCCAGACTGTTGAGGGCAAGGATGTTGTAGAAGACAATTGCCCAGAAATTGGCTGCCCCAAAGATGCCTCTGATTCGCCGAGAGGTTGCCTCAGACATGTTGGCCTGCCAAGAAGAGACATCGGTGAGATAAGGAGGATGGGAATACTTCTCACCTCATTTTTCTGCCCAAATTTTTATACTTCAAAGCCAAATAAGACTCTCTCAAAATATAAGTAGTCCTCAACTTACAACCACAATTGAGCCCAACATTCTTGTTACTAAATGAGACAGTTGTTAGTGAAATTTGTCCCATTTTATGACTTTCCTTGTGACAGTTGTTAAGTGTATCACTTCAGTTGCTAAGTCAGTCACATGGTTGTTAAGTGAATCTGGCTTCCCCATTGACTTCGCTTGTCGGAAGGTCACAAAAGAGGATCACGTGACTCCGGGACACTGCAACCGTCATAAATACCGGCCAGTTGCCAAGTGCCCAATTTTTTATTTTTTTTATTGAAAATTTTATAAAATTTTACAATATAAATCCCCCCTTCCCCTTCCCACCCTTCCACCCCCCCTCCCTCCCCCATAGGGAGGGGGGTGGAAGGGTGCCAAGTGCCCAAATTTTGATCATGTGACCATGGTGATGCTGCAATCGTCATAAGTGTGAAAAATTGTCATAGGTCACCTTTTTCAGTGTCGTTGTAACTTTGAACCATCACTAAATGAATGGTTGTAAGTCGAGGACTACCTGTAGATGCAACTCACTAAAATATCCATGAAACAGGCACATAGACATCTAGAAGCTAGGAATCGCCCATTTGTTCATGAGTTACCCTCTACAACATCATCCAAAATGATTCATTTCTTGAAAATATGGGGGATAGAAGAGGTCACCAAACTGCCAGATAGTTTGGACATTTCTTCTGATATTTGATTTCTGGTTTGGAAGATCTTACAAAGTGGACACCATGCATGAAGGATGAACTTAGCACCTCTTTCTCTGCAAACGGCTTCAGCTGGAAAAACTGTTGCACCCACAATTCAAAATTGAGACCAAAGCAGTTGCAAATGGACCAGATGTAGACAATTTCACAAGGGCCCAGCCAGAGGGTGGTGATGGCAAATGTGGAGATGGTGGCCATGAGTTCCTTCAAGATGTTGTCGTGATCCTTCCCGATATAATCGTAGACGTATCTAAAAATCAAAGCAACATAACAGGTGAGGTTCAGGAGACTGGCTGGTGGGCCTGTTCTCTTGTTGGTAAAGGATCCATCCCATGTTTGTTGTGAGACCACAACATCTCCCATAGTTGTGAAGCACCAAATATGAATTGTAATCCAAAACCACTTACTTGCACAGCCAGTCGTTAATCCCTCTATCAAAGTGCCTGAAACAGATGCAGACAATAAAAGAAACTTAGTTTATTAATTGTCCTTATGGTATAACATAAATCCACACGTCTATGTGGCCGGTTTAGGATCTGTTCACTTCCTCATCCAAGATCAGATCACAATGACCAACATCCAACCTTGAATGTGCAATCATTGAATGAACATAGAACATAGAACAACAGAATTGGAAGGGACCTTGAAGGTCTCCTAGTCCCTTGTTTGAGCAGGAGAACCTATACCATTCAGACAAATAGTTGTTCAGTCTCTTTTTGAAAACCTCCAGTGATGGAGCACCTACAACTTCTGAAGGCAAGCTGTTCCACTGGTTAATTGCTCTCATGGTTAGGAAGTTTCTCCTTAATTCCAGGTTGCTTCTCTCTTTGGTCAGTTTCCATCTGCTGTTCCAACTTGCCTTCAGGTATTTTGGAGAATAGTTTGACCCCCTTGTCTTTGTAAGAGCCCCTCAAATATTGAAACAGTGCTATCATGTCACCCCTTCTTTTTATTAGACTAGACCAGACATGTCAAACTCGCGACGTCACGTGACATTGCACAACGTATCGGGCTGGTTTTACCATTGCTGGCAATGGGGTGGGCGTGGCTTCCAGATGACGCATCTGGCCCGCGGGCCGGCAGTTTGACACCCCTAGACTAGACATACCGAATTCCTGTTTCTCTTCCCTTCTTAAGTAGTGGGAGGGGAAGTCAAAATTGGCAAGATGGCAGTCAGCACAACTTCAAAGTGCAAACCCAACCCCTCCTGAAGGCACACTTGATGTTGACCCCTGAACAAATAGATGGATGTTGCATTGCGTGTTCTGTCTACCAACTTGCAGATTCTGAGTCCTCTTGTAAATTTTTCAAGATGGTGGGTTGTTGCTCAGGAACATTGTTTAAGAGGGCTAACCAGCCTGTTAGGAATGGATTTCTCCACCCATTATGCAACTGGAGGGTATGTCCTCTTTTATTTAATCGCTCCCTAGGCAGGATGTCCTCCACTTCCCAAGTTCTTTCTCACATACCATTATAGGAATTCTGTTATTCTGTTATGATCTGTTATGATGGGATGTCTTTGTGATAGTGTAACCGAATAACAGAGTTGGAAGGCACCTTGGAGGTCTTCTAGTCCAACCCCCTGGTCAAGCAGGAAGCCCTATATCATTTCAGACAAATCGTTGTCCAATCTTTTCTTGAAAACCGAAGACCCATGGTAGCGCAGTAGTTAGAATGTGGTATTGCAGGCTGATTCTGCCAACTGTCAGCAGTTCGATCCTAACTGTCTCAAGGTTGACTCAGCCTTCCATCCTTTTGGGGTTGGTAAAATGAGGACCGAGATTGTTGGGGGCAATATGCTAACTCTGTAAACCACTTAGAGAGGCTGTAAAGCACTGTGAAGCGGTATATAAGACTAAGTCAATGTCTAAAAACCTCCAGTGATGAAGCACCCACAACTTCTGGAGGCATTGATTAATTGTTCTCACTGTCAGGAAATTTCAAGAAATTAATTCTAGATTGGTTCTCTTCTTAATTAGTTTCCATCTGTTGCTTCTTGTCCTGCCTTCAGGCGCTTTGGAGAATAGCTTGACTCCCTCTTCTTTCAGGCAGCCCCTGAGATACTAGAAGGCTGCTATCATGTTGCCCCTACTCCTTCTTTTCATTAAAATAGACATACCGTATTCCTATAACTGAACACTGCCATAACGGACTCTGTCATAGCGCGGGAATAACGCTAGGAAGTAGCGATCCTATTCCTGCAACCATTCTTTACATGTTTTAGCCTCCACTTCCCTAATCATCTTTGTTGCTCTTCTGCGCACTTTTTCTAGAGTCTCAACATCTTTTTTACATCGTGGTGACCAAAACTGGATGCCGTATTCCAAGTGTGGCCTTACCAAGGCGTTATAAAGTGGTATTAACACTTTGTGTGATCTTGATTCTGTCTCTCTGTTAATGCAGGATTGTGTTAGCCTTTTTGGCAGCTGCAGCATACGGCTGGCTCATATTTAAGTGATGGTCTACTAGGACTCCAAGATCCCTCTCACAATTGCTACTGTTGAGCCAGGTGACACCTATACTACACCTGTGAATTTGGTTTTTCTTGCTTAAATGTAGAACTTTACTTTTTGTGTGCTAGATAACTCAATCCATAGTGGGGGTCAAAAAGTTGCACCAGCCTGTCTCGCACTTGGTCCCAAAGATGTATACCCCTCTGTTGCTACACCAACGTTTCTCCACGCTGGGACCATCTCTTCCTGCAGTTCAGCCATGACAGGAAAGCTTTGCTCACACAGCGATCAGCAACAACTCACGTTTCTGCAAAAACGTAGAGCATCGTGATGCACTTAGGGCGCTGGGGTGGGTCCAGGTGATCTAACTTGGCGATGGTGTTGATGACCCCAAACATCACAGCAGCTTTCACCCAATCGTACACCAAATTGGAGTAGGCCAGGCCAGCTATAGAGCAGAATGGAAGGAGGAGAAAATGAAGGACAGAAAGATAGTGAGATAGAACAAAGATAGCTTTGTTCCCCAGGCCATCTGGCTGGAAAACTCACAAGATTTGTTTTTCTAGCCGTGTGTGTGTGTGTGTGTGTGTACACACACACACACACACACACACACACACACACCAAGATTTGTTTTTCTAGCCATGTGTGTATATGTGTGCACAAGCACGAAGCCGAAGACCCCAGCCTGAAGATGACGAGTGGGACCTTGTCGAAACGTCGCCAAGATACTCTCAATCTTACACGGGAAAAGACCCGAATACGCCAAGACCTGCATATACATACATACATACATACATACATACATACATACATACATACACAACCGAACTAGACTGTGTTGTTTCTCTGGGCCACATATGTGTGTGTACGTAGGTATATGCATAATTTTATTTATTTATTTATTTATTTATTTGTCATGCTTTTGCAGTGTATATTGGTGGTTACCCTTTGAGAGGTGAATGCAACAAAATCTCATTTTAATGTATGCTGATTATACATTTAAAGTGACAATAAAGTTATTATTCTCCTCTCTCTTCACTTCACTTCACTTCACTTTACTACTCTACTCTACTCTACTCTACTCTACTCTACTCTACTCTACTCTACTCTACTCTACTCTACTCTACTCTACTCTACTCTACTCCACTCCACTCCACTCTATACTCCACGCTCTGCTCTGCTCTGCTATGTTCTAGACAGTAGAGACAATAAATATGAATTACAGACAACTCAACCCAAGAGAAGCAGAATTAACCCTGGAGGTTTTTAAGGTGGTGGGATTGCTTGAGTTTTCTGCAGTCCATAGATGGGACAGTCTAACATCAGAAGATCAGGAGATGTTTCCTCCTCCATGTCAAGTAGAAAAGCCAAACTAGCTAGCAGCTGAATATAATTTCAGACGGACGTTTGTTCTACATAGAATGGAAGCCTGTGGTTCTCAGCCAGAGATGTTAGTTATGTCAGCATTGCTCAGCATCAAAGCTGGAAAAGAGGGCAAAGGAGCTACTAAAGCACTGGAAAAATGGGAAGAAGACCAAAAAGTTAAACTTCCATAGATGTAATGAACACTGCATCTTTTCACTCACAGAAGGCAAATGACTGCGTAGTGTGATTTCAATCAAGTTTCCAATAATTTTTAGCTAGCTCCATTCAATGTCTCTCAACCTTTTTAAGATATGTGTAGTTCAACTCCCGAATGCATGGACTTCAGCTCCCAGAATTCTCCATCAAGCCCATCATGTGTGGACTTCAACTCCCAAAATTCTCCATCAAGTCCATCATGTGTGGACCTGAACTCGCAGAATTCTCCATCAAGCACATCAGGCTTGGACTTCAACTCCCAGAATTCTCCAGTCAGTGTGCATACTATACTTACCCAGCGCCCAGTCAGAGAGACGGTTCACAAATTTCAGGTCTGAAGGAATGGACAGGATGTAGAAGAAGTGGAAGAAAACATCCACAGCAACAATGGCCATGAGGTGGACGACAGCATGGACGATGATGTGCCACATCTCCCGATCTTTACGCTGCAGCTGGCTGTTGTGTACCTGTGGCCGGGGGAAAAATGAGGAACTAATAGCAGTTCCCAAAACATCTAGCCTTGTAAAATGCAGAGTGGGAAAAGGAAGGAAGGAGAGGGGGGAGGAAAGAAGGAAGGAAGGAAGAAAGGAAGGAGAAGGAGAGGAAGGAAGGAAGGAAAGAAGGAAGGAAAGAAGGAAGGAAGGAAGGAAGGAAGGGAGAAGGAAGGATTCACATTTTCATTTTCCTTCCTCCCTTCCTTTTCCTTCCCTTTTCCTTCCATCCTACCTCCCTTTTTTCCTTTTCCCTTTCTTCTTCCTTCCTCCCTCCCTCCCGCTCTCCCTCCCTCTCCCTCCCTCTCTTCTCCTTCCTTCCTCCCTCCCTTCCTTCCTCCCTTTCTTTTCCTTCCCTTTTACTTCTATCCTCCCTTTTTTCTTTTCCCTTTCTTCTCCTCCCTCCCTCCCTCCCTCCCTCCTTCCTTCCTTCCTTCCTTCCTTCCTTCCTTCCTTCCTTCCTTCCTTCCTTCCTTCTTTCTCCATCTTCTTTTATAACGGCAAGTATTCAATGTATTCATCGGTCAGATTTGCTGCTCACCAAGCAGGAACAGACAGAGCTTACATCCATGATAGTGAATCTATGACCCATGCGTTAAACCTCTCACACCACAACGTTGGGGTGATGCACCAGCAAAGTCTAATTAGGCATTTTCTAAAATTTGATACCAAAACGTTCCCTGTTATTAATCTCCACGTGGAGGCTTCCATCTCCTCCTTTCCTTCTGCTTCTTGATTGGCTAAAGAACGGCAGTGGCCCATGCAATGAGCCAGCCCAAAGGCCACAGGGGTGGATGGCGGGTGATGCTTACCTGGACATGAAATTGGTCAAAAGTCATGATGGGTCCGAAGAAGAAGAAGGGGAGGTAGAAGTTGTATTTCAGCAGGGCGAATATGGAATAATTCCCTTCTTTCCTCTCGCAGTTCTCCAGGGTGAAGCTCATGCAGCGCATGATGCTGAATCCGGTGCCCCCATAAAAGAGGATGTCTTGGAGATCGAAGGTTCCTGAGATGAAGCCATTCTGGGCCAAAGAAAAGTTATCACATGTGGACTAAAGAAAAGCTGAGCCAAACCATCTGTCTGAAGTTCTTCTCCCATCTTTTCCTTCCTTCCTTTTTTCCTTCCTTCCTTCCTTCCTTCCTTCCTTCCTTCCTTCCTTCCTTCCTTCCCTGCCTCCCACCCTGCCTTCCTTCTTTTTCCTCCCTCCCTCCCTTAATTCCCTCCCTCCCTCTCTCCTCCTTCCTTCCTTCCTTCATTTCCTCCCTCCCTCCCTCCCTTCCTTCCTGATTTCCTTCCCTGCCTCCCTCCCTACCGCCCTCCTTCTTCCTTCCTCCTCCCCCTCCCTTCCTTCATTCCCTCCCTCTCTCCCTTCTCTCTCCTGCCTCCCTCCCTGCTGCCCTCTTCCCTGCCTCCCTCCCTCCTTCCTTCCTCCGTCCCTCCCTCCCTTTTTTCCTTCCATCTCCCTCCCTGCCTCCCTTCCTCCTCGTCCCTCCCCCTTCATTCCCTCCCTCCCT
>NW_015386458.1:309530-313307 GCF_001527695.2 Protobothrops mucrosquamatus | reverse complement strand
CCTCCCTTCCCTCCCTCCCCTTCTTTCCTTCCCTGTCCCCCTCCCTGCCTCCCTCCTCATCCCTCCCCCCTTCATTCCCTCCCTCGCTCCCCCTCCTTCCCCTCCCTCTTCTCCCTCCCTCCCTTCTTTCTTTCTCTGCCTCCCTTGCTGCCTCCCTTGCTGCCTCCTGCCTCATCCCTTCCTCCCTTCATTTCCTCCCTCCCCCTCCCTCTTCCCTCTCCCTCCCTCCTTTCCTTCCTTCCTTCCTTCCTTCCTTCCTTCCCACCCTATTTCTTCTTGATCCTCAAGAAATAACATCCGAGTCCTTTCTGAAGACCCTAAGCTCGGTCTTCCTAGAGATCGTTCTTGGAGTTAATGGTTGAGTGAAATTCTAAAAAAGCCAGAGCCGGAAGTTCCATGACTTCCAAGGATTATTTTCCTCTTTCATGTAATAAAATGTCTCAGTTTAAACTTTGAGTCCTGGAAGAAGAGGCAATACTTTTCATTCAATCATTCCATCCTTGTAGGGGATAAATTGTTTGCTGAGTCTTCTGCTCTTTTATGGACAAGTTCCATCATTACAATAAAGATTTGGTTGTGGGGTCGTTGGTGCCCTCTGAGCTTGATTGTTTTCTTGTAGACATTTCATGACCCAGTCAGGGAACATCATCAATGTGAGGGAGTGTGGAGTTTGTTCCCTTTTCATATATAGTTGCTTGCCCTGGGTGTGTAGTTTTTTTCATTGGTACTTTCTTGATTAGGGTATTGTTTTCTGCTTGATTGTTTGTCTGGAGTTAATCCATGCTTATCTGGATTTCTCTTTCTATGAGGTCCTTAATGCTCTCTGAGATTAGTTGTGTGCTTGCAAATGATTCATTACCCAACGAGGGAGCATAGGCATCACAACTCACAGCACTGTAAACCCTCATTCCTTCTAGCACAGATGAGGTTCCCTAGTTGGGTCATGAAATGTCTGCAAGAAAACCACCAAGCTCAGAGAGCACCAAGGACCCTACAGTCCTCCTCCTCCTCCTCCTCCTCCTCTTCTTCTTCTTCCTCCTCTCTGCAGACCCCACTCCCTTCTAGCACAGATAATGTTACCTAATTTAGTAATGAAGCATCTGCGAGCAAACACCCAGCTCAGAGAGCACCAAGGACTCTACAGAAAGAGAAACCCAGATAAACATGGATTAATCCCAGACAAACAAGCAGAAAACAGTACTCTAGTCAAGGAGTTACTAAGGAGAAAACCACATCCCACCAACTTTGGAGGGCAGGCTGCTGTATATAAACAGGGAGCAAATTCCACACAACAATAGTACTGATGACATTACCTAGTTGGATAATGAAACATCTTCAACCAAACACCCAGTTCAGAGAGCACCAAGGACCCCTCCCCCCAATTCAACTCTGAGCTACCCAAAGGTGCTTTTTCAGGAGGCAACTGGACTTGCTTATTTTTCTTTGAAGACGTTTCACTTCTCATCCCAGAAGCTTCTTCAGCTCTGACAGGATGGTGGGAAAATGGAAGGATTTATACTCCTTGCAGACAGCTGGCCGTTTGCCTTCTTTTGTCATTGAGGCCATTTGGAGGTTTACCTGTGTCCTCAGGATCACCTGAGTAGTGCAAATGGGTGTGGGGCCTTCTTGGCTGCAGGTTGTTTTCATTCCCCACCCTCCAGCCAGAGCTGAGGAAGCTTCTGGGATGAGAAGTGAAACGTCTTCAAAGAAAAAACAAGAAAAGTCCAGTTGCCTCTTGAAAAAAGCACCTTCGGGATGACCGTGACCTGGATGACCGAGAATCCACGTAGCTACATATATCTGCTTCTATTGAAAAAATTGAGTTCTTAGCTATGTTATCCAGGTTTCTGGCAAGCTGGAAACCACACAGGGAGACCAACTCACCTGCCAGGAACTGAAAGGTTCAATCTTGAACGAAGCCAGGCTGCAGAGTCCAGCCAGGAAGCACAGCCATTTCTGTTTAGCCAGGCCCACCGTGTAGAGCACCAAGCAATGGGACAGGATGACCATCAGATAGCTGCTTCCCATGGTGCCTAGCACAATCAGGAGGCCATATATCATGTACATCACAGACCTGTGCTGCGAGGAAATGAATGAAGAGGCCGTTTGTCCATCTGGTCTCAAGGTCGTCTCTAGCCAAAAACACTCTGTGGCAAATCTAGACAGCATACTGAAAAGCAGAGACATCACCTTGCCAACAAAAGGGCGTATAGTCAAGGCCATGGTTTTCCCAGTTGCAGTGGATGGCTGTGAAAGTTGGACCATAAGAAAGGCTGAGCACCAAATAATTGAGGCCTTTGAACTATGATGCTGGAGAAGACTCCTGCGAGTCCCCTGGACTGCAAGGCGATCAAACCAGTCAGTCCTAGAGGAGATCAACCCTGACTGCTCTTTAGAAGGCCAGATCCTGATGTTGAAACTCAAGTACTTTGGCTACCTAATGAGAAGGAAGGACTCACTGGAGAAGAGCCTGATGCTGGGAAAGATGGAGAGCAAGAGAAGAAGTGGACGACAGAGAAGGAGGTGGCTGGATGGAGTCACTGAAGCAGGAGGGGTGAGCTTAAAGGGACTCCAGAAGATGGTAGAGGACAGGAAGGCCTGGAGGAATGTTGTCCATGGGGTCGCGATGGATCGGACACAACTTCGCAACTAACAACAACAAGATTTCTCCTTTGTGAAAGTCAATGGAAGGTCTTGCATGACAGGTAGTCCTTGAATTATGGCTGTTCTTTAAGCAACTGTTCAAAGTTACAACAGCACTGAAAAACTGAATCATGACCAGTCCTTGCACTTATGACCGTGGCAACATCCCCACAGTCATGTGATCAAAATTTACGTGCTTGACACCTGGCATGTATCAGGAAGACCTCGACTTAAAGAGTTTGTTTAGTGACTGTTCGAAGTTATTACAACAGCAGTGGAAAAAGTGACTTACGACTGTTTTTCACACTTACAACTGTTGCAGCATCCCCATGTGATCAAAATTCAGATGCTTGGCAACTGACTCATATTTATGACGGTCGCAATATCCCGGGGTCATGTGATCCCCTTTTTCTGATCAGCAAAGTCAATGGGGGAAGCCAGATTCACTTAACAACCAGTTTACTAACTAACAGTGATTTATTTAACAACTGCGGCAAGCAAGGTCGTAAAATGGGGCAAAACTCACTTAACAGCCATCTTGCTTAGCTACCGAAATTTTGCGCTCAACTGTGCTCATAAGTCAAGGACTGCCTGTCATGGAATCCCTGAGGTTGGCTGCTAATGTGTTCATGGTGTGATTCGAAGAACAGCCAGCAGGTGGCAGCCTCTGGTGCTGGTGCAAGGGCTGAGTATCCACATACCTGAGCAGCCACCATGGAGCAGATCTTGGCAAACAGGACGTGGCCCGAAAGAGCAAAGAGGATGAAGTTTCTGAACGACGTGAACCACAGGGCCCATTCGAAGTCAGCCACATCCTGTGAAACAGAAGCAGGAAGCGAGATGGTCACTGCACAGAAACTCCAGTTTTTATGTGTTGCTCCTGGTAGCTTTTTTTTTTTTTTTTTAAACAAGTTTTATTGTTTTTTTCATTTTACAAACAAGTGCTTAAGAAACAACGTGGTGGCAGGGCAATCAATTGTCCACAAAACAAAGTCATATTCATAAAGTTCGAATTAAGTCATTAAAAACCTCCTCTCTTTTCCCTCTAATGACATATTATATTCAAATTGATATATTACAATACAACTAAATCAGTCATAGCAATCCTCAATAATCTTTCGTCTAAATAAATCT
>NW_015386458.1:302883-309370 GCF_001527695.2 Protobothrops mucrosquamatus | reverse complement strand
CTCTTATTTAACTGTCTTAAGCCATAAATCAATCCATATCTAATAAGCCTTTTAAACCCATTACCTAAAACCTTAAGTCACATTCTTAAATCTTATTCTAGCTTTCCTTTTATGCCAAACCGGTTTCCATAACAAGGCCTCTATATCAATGAACAAGTCACTCTTTATGCCTTGTAGAATCCTTTGAATCAAACAGAGATGTCCTCTTTTCTGTTTTAGAGACCTAGCTCCTTTGTAAGTAGTCCCCTGTTGTTTTGAAGAGTCAAATCTCCACATTTGAAACTGTTGAATAGCCGGCTCAGTTATGTCCAACTTTGTAGATGATAGTTGTTTATCCAGGCTACCATAGTTCTCAGCTCGTTGTATTTGTCCATTTCTATTGGTTTTAAGGTTATAAGTGGTTTACTTGCAATCCTTTTTGGTTCCTCAGAGATCTCATCCGCATGCATATGAAATAGGATGGAGTCTTCTTTACCTTTAGTTAATCCCGCTTCTGTTGTTTTTTGGTCTATAGAGTGCTCAGATAAGGTCTGGGAGTAATTTGTAGATTCAAAGCAGAGTTTTTGTTTTTTATTTCCATAGTAAATTCTTTTATTTGCAAACATATTTTATCAGTAGCTTCATAAAGTTTTTCCAGTATAAGATTATAGTCAAGTTGAACCAAGGTTGCTCCATTTCAAAAATAATTAGAAACAGTCTGTATCATTTAGTAGAGGCTATGTTCAGAAAACATTTAATCAATGTCCATCCCCATCAGTACAGCTGTTAATTTTCTTTGTATTTTTCCTTTTGTGGTAATCTGAAAGTCAAGGTTAATCTGATCATCAGAAAAAAGGGAAAGTTGCAATTTTAACTTTTTCCACAAGGTGTCCTCAATACAATGTAAAATCTTCTCCCATAGACCAGGAATCTCATAAACAAGATCAGGAAACACAGAGAAAAAAAGAATTCAAGTCCAATAGCAGATTCAATATTAAAAAGTTTTCTAAGACCCCAAAGTGAAAAAAAAAGAATAAAAATAGAGAGAAAAAAAGTCACTTTAAATTAATTCAATCCATAAGCTTCTTTTTCCCATACTCACCAACATCGCCTTCTCAGAGCAGGGAAATAATTTCAAAGGTGCTTTTTACAGGCACAAAAAAAGGGAGAACCAAGAGAGGGAAGGTAAAAAGTCTCACCCGGCTCAGCCATGGTGGTTCCTGTGCTTAGATGTTCTTCTGACTTCTGGTTTCAGCGGCAAGATGACCGGCCATTTTACTGGCCGTTCTTTCCACCGTTGGCCCAAAGGAGCAATCTCGGTCCTTGGAAGAAGCTGCCGCTCTCCCAAGGACAACGAGAACCTCCTCACCGGTAGCCGCCCCTCCAAGGCAGCTTTTCGACCCGATTAAGGGTCTACCGGCAGCGGAGAATCAGCTGGCAAAGAGAGCAGTCTCCTCGTGCAGCTGTGAGCGCCGCAATCTGGAACCGGAAGTCTGTTGCTCCTGGTAGTTTGAGTGGACTGACTGGGGCACACTTGGCATACTTTATGGACCAGATCCAGAGGTTCTTTGAGGCTCTTTAAATACAGGGAGGGAGGGAGGGAGGGAGAGAGGGTGAAGGGAGGGAAGGGAGGGAGGGAGGAAGGAAGGAAGAGAGGGAGAAGGGAGGGAGAAAGGAAGGAAGGAGAGAGACTGGAGGTGGGAAGAAGAAAGGAGGGAAGGAAGGGTCAAGAAAAAGGGATGGAGGTAGGGATCAAGAAAAGAAAGGGAGGGAGGGAGGGAGGGAGGAAGGAAGGAAGAATCAAGAAGAGGAAAGGAGGGAGGGATCAAGAAAAGAGGGAGGAAGGAAGGAAAGAGACAGGAGGTGGGAAGAAGGAAGGAGAGAAGGAAGGGTCAAGAAAAAGAGGGATGGAAGTAGGGATCAAGAAAAAGGAGGAAGGAAGGAGGGAAGGAGGGAGGGAAGGAAGAATCAAGAAAAGGAAAGAAGGAGGGAGGGATCAAGAAAAGAAAGGGAGGGACTTCCGGTTTTGTTACGCGGCGACGCCGGTCGTGTCTAGAGACTCGTCTCCGCGCCGTCCGGAGTTTCCTTCGTCGGTAGACCCCCTAGGGGGTTGAAAGTCGCCCTGGAGGGGTGACCACCGAGGAGGAGGCTTGCTGGTAGATAGGGGAGGGCAGCAGCTTCTCCTGTGTCTCCAGCTATCTCCTTAGGGCCGACGGAGCAAAGATCATCCTGCAAGATGGCCGATCAACCTGCTGCACCAGCTGAAAGTCACACTTACATCTAAGTGCAACAGACCCACCGTGGATGATCCGGGTGAGACCCCTTTTGTTCCTCTCTTCACCCTATGCTGTTTTTGTTGTAAAAGCTTCGATGGAATTATTTCCCCGTTTGGAAAAAACGGCTTTTGTATGCATGGGAACAAAGGCGTTGTACAAAAGGACAGAATAAAACTTTTTTAAAGACTATACTCTATTTTTATTCATGTTGAGGTACAGAAAAAATTGTTGTTTTTTTTGGAGCGGTATTATTAACTTATATTGGGAGAGTATTTCTTTTTCCACTCGTTCCTTAAAAAATAGAAAAAAGGAAAAAAATGGTGTGAAAAAGACTTTTTAGCTTACTGAGGACATCTACTGGTCAAAAGTTAATATTGTAATTGTTGACTATTTGGAGATGAGATGGTTTTGGCCTTCAAACTATTTTTCAAGAGAAAAGATAACTTGATCCAGCTGTGGGATTTGTGGGGGTGGATATTCTTCAACTATTATTAGCTGTAGCCTCCACCAAAAAAGAAAAAAAAGAAAAAAGGATTTCTCTTCAACTATTGTTAAAATGGAGAAGCCTCACTCACATTTAAATTGTAAGCTTATACTGGAAAAGATCTATGAGGCTAAAGAAGAAATATGTACTACAATGAAAGAGTTTACTACAGAATTAAGAGCCAGAATTTCTACCTTAAACTTCAAAACTGACTCTCAGATTACACCTGACTATTCTACAAAACAGATTATACCAGAAGAGGACTTAACTGAGAATAAAGAGAAATTTATCTTGCCTTATAAGCAGTCCACTTATGGCCTTGAGGACCAGGAAAAGCAAAGACTGAGTTTTGAACTTTTGAAGCAACGAGGCTTTATGGATAAGAGAAACAGAGGGCCAATGCAGAGGCCAAGATGGTTTTCATTGAATCAAATGATACTACAAGCAACAAAAAGAGATTTATCAGCTGGAAGGGAAGCTCTGCTATGGAAACCTGCCTGGCATAAGAGGAAGACTAAAATAAGATTGAAAAGTGAAATTTAAAATTTCATGAATTGGATTAAAGGCAATCTAGAATTATGGATTGATTTAAGGATTAAGATTATGAGTTAGAAGTAAGAGAAAAATGGGCGATTAATGGAAGATATATATTAAATTGACTAAGAATGTATTTTTTGGAATGATAGGTTTATCTGATAGGTATATGAAAATTACTATGTAATGGAAGGAAGAAAATTGAAGAGATGTTTTAGACTTGGATTGAAATAATAATTAATTGAATGTTAATCTAATAAGATGACTTGTTTGTTTGATAACATGGATGTTATTAGCCATGATAACTAACTGGATGAAATTTGAATCCTGCCCAATGGATTGAAATGATTTAAAGTCTGATATTATTCTGTCAGCTTAAAGAGATTGATTAATTGATGGATTAGATATGTATAGGATAGATAGATAGATATACACATTTAGATATGCATAGGATAGATTAATATTTTTGCGTAAAAATGAGATATTTTTATATAATGGATTAAAGGTAATCTAGAATATTAAGAATGTATTTTTTAGAATGATAGGTTTATTTGTATGAAAATTATTATGTAATGGAATGAAGAAAATTGAAGAGATGTTTTAGATTTGGATTGAATTAATAATTAATTGAGTTAATTTAATAAGATGATGTGTTTGTTTGATGACATGGATGTTATTAGTTATGATAATTAATTGGATGAAATTTGAATTCTGTCTAATGGATTGAAATGATTTAAGGTTTGATATTATTCTGTCAGCTTAAAGAGATTGATTAATTGATGGATTAGATAGGTATAGGATAGATCAATATTTTATTTTAAATAGGGGATATTAGTGGAAGAAAAAATAAATAAGATTTATGATAAAATTAAGGAACTAGAATATATTTGGAAGGGATACCTGAATTGATAATGTTTTTATTTAAAGTTAATTTGATTACGGTATTGTAAATTTATAAAGCTTTAAAACAGGTCCAGGTTGAATAAATTTAAGCTAGAATTGGATTATTTTAAATATACTATGCTATTTGAGGGAAAAAGAGAGGGACTATTTGATTGAACTATGTATATATGTTTTGTTTTTGGATATTTGATTACCCCAGCACCACGGTGTGTCCTGAGTACTTTGTCTTAAGAATTAAAAAACCAATAAAATTTGTTCCAAAAAAAAAAGAAAAGAAAGGGAGGGAGGGAGGGAATGAAGGAAGAATCAAGAAAAGGAGGGAAGAAGGGAGGGATCAAGAAAAGAAAGGGAGGGAGGGAAGGAGGGAGGAAGTAAGGAACATAAGCATAAATCTTCTTCATCATCCTAATCAAAGTCCTGCACTTACCATTTTTCTGCCAAAATAATGCCACCCTGGTTTTATGTTTTCTCGTAAGGCTTTTCGATTCATGCTATCTGAAAAGAAAAAAAAAAGGGAGAGAGGGAGAAAGAATGAGTAAGAGAGGAAGAATCACCAGGAGATGGGGAATTCTAGTACCACCTTCAACATAAACGTAGGCTGGGTGATACTGGGCCAATCACCAGGAGACGGTGAGCTCTAATCCCGCCTTAGGGATGAGAGACAGCTGGGTGACTTTGGGCCATCTCTCCAGTCCACCTCACTCTAATCCACCTCACAGGGTTGTTGTTGCAGGGAAAATAGGAGGAGGAAGTTGTGTTGGATACCTTTACCACCTTGAATTACTCTTAAAAATTATAAAGGTAAGATGTTAAATAAATAAATAAATAAATAAATAAATAAATAAATAAATAAATAAATAACTCGGTAAGCGAATGAACGCATTTGTGCGTGAATGAATATTTATTTATTTATTATTTAAATTTATATACCGCCCTATCTCCCTTACGGGACTCAGGGCGGTGAACAGGCAATAATAAAAATCACAATAAATATTGAATAAAAAGCCTGCTCTAAAATACCCCATATAAAAACCCCTAGCAAAGCCCAATCAAAACTACGCCAGGCCGGCCGCATGGAATAGATGGGTTTCCAAGGCTCGGCGGAAGAGGCACAGGTCCGCAGTTGTACGTAGGTCGGGGGGTAGGTCATTCCAGAGGGCAGGAGCTGCCACAGAGAAGGCTCTCCCCCTGGGGGTCGCCAGCCGGCATTGACTGGCCGACGGCACCCTAAGGAGGCCCTCTCTGTGGGAGCGGACTGGTCGAAGGGAGATATTTGGTAGGAGGTGATAAACGATTAATATAGCAGTAGACTGGAAAAGAGAGGGGTTTCCAGGGGCCCAGTGAAAATTCTTCCTCCTACCTCAGAGGGATTTTTCAGGAATTTACCTCGGGAGCTCTCAAAAATCTCCTGCCCACTGTAAGCGATGGCACAGGATACAATTAGGGCATAAAGACCCAACTCATAGGTGGGCAGTGCCGCCTTAATCCCCATCTTGGACAGAAGCACTTGAAGGACGAACGCCAAGGGTCTTCCAGACCTGAGACAGAGAGACAGAGACAGAGACAGAGAAGCTGAAGAAAGAGAAAGATTGAATCATTGAATTCTGGAATCATGGGGACCTTTGAAGACACCTAGACCGCTCCTGTGCTCAGTGCAGAAGGCCAGTTAAAATTGAAATTAGATGGCACCATTCAGTGTGTGAAGGAGATGGCACCATTGCTCTAAGGTCCTTGGTGCTGTTTGAGCTTGGTTATGTTCTTGCAGACGTTGTATGACCCAACAACTGTAGGTAACATCATCAGTGCTAGAAGGAAGGAAGGAAGGAAGGAAGGAAAGAAAGAAGGAAGGAAGGAAGGAAGGAAGGAAGGAAGGAAGGAAGGAAGGAAGGAAGGAAGAAGGGAAGGAGGAGGAGGAGGAGGACTGTGGGGTCCTTGATGGTGTTCTCTGAGATTGGTTGTTTTCTCGCAGACATCTCCTGACTGAACTTGGGAACATCATCAGTGCTTGAAGGGAATTGCGAGGTTTGTGGAGAGGAAGAGGAGAAAAGGAGGAGGATAGGAGGTCCTTAGTGCTCTTTGGGCTTGGTAGTTTTCTTGCAGACGCTTCATGACCCAACTAGGGAACATCATCAGGGCTAGAAGGGAGGAGGATGAGGAGGAAAAGGAGGAGGATAGGGGGTCCTTAGTGCTCTCTGAGCTTGGTAGTTTTCTTGCAGGCATTTCATGACTTGACTAAGTAACATCATCAGGGCTAGAAGTGAGTAGGGATTACAGAGAGGAGGAGGAGGAGGAGGAGGAGGAGGAGGAGGAG
>NW_015386458.1:273261-302509 GCF_001527695.2 Protobothrops mucrosquamatus | reverse complement strand
AGGCGGGACTAGAACTCACCCTCTCCTGGTGATTGGCCCAAAGTCACCCAGCTGGTTTTTATGCGTAAGGCGGGACTAGAACTCACCCTCTCCTGGTGATTGGCCCAAAGTCACTCAGCCGACTTTCATGTCTAAGGCGGGACTAGAACTCACCCTCTCCTGGTGATTGGCCCAAAGTCACCCAGCCGGCTTTCATGCCTAAGGCGGGACTAGAACTCACCCTCTCCTGGTGACTGGCCCAAAGTCATCCAGCCGGTTTTTATGCCTAAGGCGGGACTAGAACTCACCCTCTCCTGGTGATTGGCCCAAAGTCACTCAGCTGGCTTTCATGCCTAAGGAGGGACTAGAACTCACCCGCTCCTGGTGACTGGCCCAAAGTCACCCAGCCATCTTTCATACCTAAAGTGAGACTAGAACTCCCTATCTCCTGGCGACTGGCCTAAAAGTCACCCAGCCGGCCAGCTTTCATGCCTCAGATAGGAGTAGAACTAGACTAGACTAGAACTCAAGATTTCCCACTGAGAATTAGACCCCGATTCTTTGCAATCCTTCTCCCTCAAATACCTCATTTAACCCCATCCATCTTTAGCCTTCCCCAGAGATGCCTCCTGCATTGTTCTGGACCTCCTTGAAAAGGTTATAAGCACAAAACTGCCGGAAACGCTTTGAAATAATGGCTTGTCCCCATTTTTTTTATTCTGAATGGTTCGTTTTGATTCCTGGACTAATAAAAAGAAGCCTTTGAAGAGCAGCCCGGAGGAAAGAATTGTGTCTTTGTGGTTCAGGGTGTGTGTGTGTCTATAAGTGTGTGTGTGTGAGAGAGAGATTTCCCCCACCCCTCCATTCAATTCCCTTCCTCTGTTTGCATCAGGTTAACTGTTTTCAACCCAAAGGAACCAAGAAGACACAAACTTCACAAGGCAGACAACCGACAAGCAGCCCAGCCTCTGTTTCCTATTTTAGCTTCACAACCACCTTATCTGCAGCCTTCTGTGCTGAGACAACGTGATAGCAAAACGGGTGGTGTTGCTTTCCAGCTTGTATCCTGCAGAGACACTGGCACACACACACACACACACACACACACACACACACACACACTCTCTCTCTCTCTCTCTCTCTCTCTCTCTCTCTCTCTCTCTCTCTCTCTCTCTCTCTCCCATCCGCAAGCAGGACCCAGCCAAATTTTTTGGCAAAAGTTCTTCCTTGTACTTCTTTCGATGTCAATGCAGTGCATCAGGATTTTGCTGCATTGCTGGGACTGTTTGGCATCACACAAAAATGCAGAATATACCTCTGCTTTAAGTATCTGGAGGTTTTTAAGTGTTTAAAAAAATTGCTTTTAAAAAAAACCTGGAGTTTGTAAACAGTTTTTCTTAAAAACAAACAAACAAAAAAAAACCACCCGGAGGTTTCTAACAAGAGATTGGACAACCGTTTATCTGAAATGGTATAGTTTTTTTCTGCCTGAGCAGGAGGTTGGACTAGAAGACCTCCAAGGTCCCTACCGACTCTTGTTATTCTGTTATTTTCTCCCCGTCCACCCAGGCTACCGAGCTCTTTTCTATAAATTGCAACCTGCTCAGCCCTTTTAGCAGCCATTCTCGCACACGCACACACACCCATTTAAGCCCTCCCTGCGAAGCAAACTGGGACCACTCTTTTTTTGTCCCCAATAAAGTATTTATTGCACCAAAGGTCTCAAACCCCTCACCTTCACTGACCTTGAGAAAGTTAGCAGAGTTGGGCAAATGCAGCCTAAGGAATCAAGAAGGGGATGGATGGGCAGAGTTGGGGTACAGAGGGGAGCAGGTTTGGGGTCACCTCTTTCAAGCTGAAGCTTAGGATGCCATGAAGATAGGGTCTCCGATCTTGCCCAAAGGTCCCTCAGTGGAGCTTCTGGGCTGCTGAACGTTCCTGGTGAGAATGAGAACCGAGGGTGGAAGGTATCTGGCTGCAGATATTTTTATTTTGGAGCAGAACTGCAGAAGGGAGGGCTGATCCTGTAACTGCCTGTCAAAGTCGCAGATGAGGACAACCCAGAACAGGAGTCATCTTGGCAAAAGTTAGCCCGGGGGAGGGGAGAAGCAGCTGGAGACGTTTGACAGGACATCACCAGGAGATCACTTCCATCATGATGTGGCAGTTCCTGGCTGTTCTTTCTGGGTCAGTGGGATTAAGTGGCTGGAGAGATACCTGAGATAGAGACTTTTCAGAGAAGAAAGGTCAGTTTGGAACGTGGAGGGCTCCTTGGCACGAAGACCTGAACGTGCAACGGAGGAGAGCACGCCTTCTTCCCATAGTTATGGTGCAAACGTTTAGAATAGAATAGAGCTGGAAGGGACCTTAACCCCTGTAATGATTCGCTTAACGCTCATGGCAACAAAAGCCATAAAACTGGGTGTAACTCTCTTAACAGCCACCTTGCTCAGCAACATAAATTCTGACATCTTTATAAGAGTCATAAATTGAGAACTAACTTACCGCTTTTGCTTTGCAACATAAGATAGCCAAGCTCGGTTCTTATGAACCATCGGTATTTGTAGATATTGGTGGATATTTGCTGAATATTAGGTTTGATTTGGAAAAAGCAGTATTACTTATTTTATTGCTTGCGAATTTATTAATCAAATTTATAATTCAATATAGAGAGGGCCAGTTTGGGAGACAGTGAGTTCTAGTTCCATCTTAAGCATGAAAGTCAACTATGTAACCAATCACCAATCACCTGGTGCCAATGAGTTCTAGTCCTGCCTTAGGAATAAAAACTACCTGGGTGACTTTAGGTCAATTACCAGGAGATGGTGAGTTCTAGCCCTGCCTTAGGCATGAAAGCTGGCTGGGTGACTTTAGGTCAATCACCAGGAGACAGTGAGTTCTAGTTCTGCCTTAGGCATGAAAGCTGGCTGGGTGACTTTACGTCAATCACCAGGAGACAGTGAGTTCTAGTCCTGCCTAGGCATGAAAGCTGGCTAGGTGACTTCGGGCTAATCACTAGATGCCTGTATATTCTAGTTCCGCTTAGGCATAAAAGCTAACTAGGTGACTTTGGACTAGTTCCTCTCTTTCAGTCCAGTCTACCTTAGAGAATTGTGGTGGTGAGAAAAATAGGAGAAGGAAGGAAGAACATTAGATATGTTCGCCACCTTGAGTTATTTGTAAAAATAATAAAGGCAGTATTCAAATAAGTAAACGAATAAACACCTGGATGGAAAGCAGCCGTCTGCATTTAATGCGACAGTGTGCAGTGCATAAATGCATAAATAAATAAAGCCACTCTAATGTTAGTGATGCGGAAATGTTATCAAAATTCATTCCTGCAGATGAGATCCATGTTGGCAGCCTTACGAAACCATGTTCTTCTGGGATTTCTTTATTTTACTTTATTTATTTATTTTTTTGGTCCAGCACAAGGTAAGGTTGTCTCAGCATCTAAGGAGACTCATTTTGCAAGGGAATTATTTATAAAATTAAATCTTCCATTCTTTGGGGTTAACTAAAGGACACTTTGAACGATTTCTTTACTTACTAAACTCTTGAGAATTTCCAAGCCGCCCAGTGCATAATTTCCTGTCTGTTTTTTAGAAAGAAAGAACTGGATTCAGGGATTGAGATGCCCAAGGAAAAGCATGCAGATGGAGTAGAGGCCACACAGCAATCCTGCGGAAGAATTTGACAACATTTGCAGCAGTAAAATGTTTTTTTGCTCAGAAATTTCCATTTCTTTTCAATTTGAGAAAAAAAAAACACGCATGCAGGGCTGGATTAAATTTAGTATGGTGGGAGGCAGTGATGGGATTTAGCCGGTTCACACCAGTTCGGCAGAACCGGTAGCTAATTTTTGTTGCCCAGAGAACCACACAGAGAACCGGTTGCTCACCTATTGGAATCCCATCACTGGTGGGAGGCTAAACTAAGGTTTCTGGACCTCACCAATTTTCAGATTTCCCAGAATCCCCCAGCCTTGATAACATTTTAATATATTGATAGCTATGTTTTAGTAAAGCAGTGTTTCTCAACTTTGAATACTATAAGATGCATGGACCAACTCCCAGGGTCCCCTAGCCTTGGTAATTTTAAAGACTGTCCAGTCAAAAATATTCTAAAGAGAACTTGAAAAAATTTCTGATTCGGCTTCGTACTCAGGATTGAAAATAAATTGGAATATTTATTGACCTTATGATTAGCTACATGATTAGTTGATATCCAGCAATCTACATTTGGGTTAATAAAATATATTTTGTGTTGATTTGTGGAAAATACCGGGTTATTTTACACTTCCCTTTGAATCTCCAAAGTCAGCCAGTCCATCTTTATGCATATATTACCTGAACCCAAATTTCTGATCTACTTTCTAAACTACTTTTCCATAATTTGAGTTCAGAAGAGTGTTTTATTTATTTTTATCCTGCCATTGTTATTTCTTTTACAAACAATTCAAAGTGGTGAACATACCTAATTCTCTTTCCTCCTCCTATTTCTTTCGCAACCACCACCCTGCAAGGTGGATTGGGCTGAGAGGAAGGATGGCCCAAAGTCGACAAAATAGCTTTCATGCCTAAAGTGGGACTAGAACTCTCTGTCTCCTGGTAATTTGCCCAAAGTCACCCAGACAATTAAGTATCAGGACTGGATGGCCAGCCTGTCTCCCAGCCAGATGGCAAGACTAGAACTCCCTGTCTCCTGGTGATTGGCCCAAAATCACCCAGATGGCTTCATGCCTAAGGCGGGACTAGAACTCACCGTCTCCTGGTGATTGACCCAAAGTCACCCACTGGCTTTCACGCTTAAGGAGGGACTAGAACTCACCCTCTCCTGGTGATTGGCCCAAAGTCACCCAGCCGACTTTTATGCCTAAAGCGGGATTAGAACTCACCATCTCCTGGTGATTGGCGCAAAGTCATCCCGCTGGCTTTCACGCTTAAGGAGGGACTAGAACTCACCGTCTCCTGGTGATTGGCCCAAAGTCACCCAGCCGGCTTTCATGCCTAAGGAGGGACTAGAACTCACCGTCTCCTGGTGATTGGCCCAAAGTCATCCCACTGGCTTTCACGCCTAAGGAGAGACTAGAACTCACTGTCTCCTGATGATTGGCCCAAAGTCACCCAGTTGGCTTCATGCCTAAGGCAGAACATGACTCACTATCTCTTGGCAATTGGCTTTGTTACCTGGCCTGCTTTCATGCCTAAGGCAGGACTAGAACTCATTGTCACCTGATGTCTATGGATATTTTCAGTCATGCAGGTCTCATAGTTGTCCCAAAGATGCTTTTTCACAAGGCAACGGGACTTTCTTGTTTTTTCCTTTGAAGACGTTTTGCTTCTCATCCAAGAAGGTCCAGTCCATAACATGGTCCTTACAGCAGTCCCAGGAAGCGTCCACACCCCTTTGCACTACTCAGGTGATCCTGAGGACACAGGTAAACCTCCATGTGGCCTCAACAACTCTCTAAAAGAAGGCAAATGACCGGCTCTCTGCAAGGAGTATAAATCCTTCCATTCCCCACCATCCAGTCAGAGCTGAAGAAGTTTCTTGGATGAGAAGCGAAACATCTTCAAAGAAAAAACATGAAAGTCCAGTTGCCTTGTGAAAAAGCACCTTTGGGATTGTCACCTGATGTTTGGCCCAGGTAGCTTTCATGCCTAAGGCGGGACTAAAACTCATCATCTCGTGGTTTCTAGCACATACTTTAACTACTGCACTAAGATTTTGATATATATTGTGGTTTATATCTGCCTTATTTTCCTCAAGTGAGTAACAAAGGTACACTCGGTGTCCTTAAGGAAAACCTGTGTCGGTAGGATTATAAGATTCCCCTGTCTTCCAAATATTTGAAGGAGGATTACATGTGTAGCTAAACTTTATAGCAGGCGCATGACGGAGGCATAAATGAATTTAAGAAAGATACCGAGAAATTAGAGAGAAATAGAAATAGACTGACTTGTGTTATTATCTCCATCCAGAAAGCACAAAGGAGGACCTTGTGAGTGACAACAGGAGGGTAAAACAAATAAGAAATAGTAGTGCAAGTGGCATAGTGATGAAAAGAATTTTCCTGGCGAATCAGTACAAATTAGATTTGTTTAGAAAGTAAGTACGGTACAAAGAGCTCTTATTTTCTTCATAAAAGTAGCTTTGCTATCCTGTTGAACAGAGGGTTCAACAGCTTCACAACTGAATTGGAGCCAGGCAACTTAGAAATTTCTTCTGGGGCCTTATCTCCACGGCTTCTATAACATTCATCTCCTTTAGATGCTTGTTCAGCGGTTCAGCACTTCCTTTATTTGTGATAGCCTTTCTTTTGTGTGTGTGTGGAAAAGAACCAGGAATAAATATCCAGCTCAGCCTCAGGAATTGGGTTTCCTGTTTGAGCAGGGGGTTGGACTAGATGACATCCGAGGTCCCTTCCAACTCTGTTATTATTCTGTTGTTCTGCTCTTCTGTTATTCTAGCCTGGCCCAGTTTTGTGAAAAGAAGCAATTATAAATATCCAAGCTAGCTCACTCTCAGGATTCTGGGTTTCCCGCTTGAGTAGAGGGTTGGACTAGATGACCTCTAAGGTCATTTCCAACTCGGTTATCCTGTTATTCTATCCTGGCCCAGTTTTGTGAAAAAAAAAAAAGCAGGTATAAATATCCAAGCTAGCTCATTCCCAGGATTCTGGGCTTCCTGCTTGAGTAGAGGGTTGGACTAGATGACCTCTAAGGTCATTTCCAACTCGGTTATCCTGTTATTCTATCCTGGCCCAGTTTTGTGAAAAAGAAGCAGGTATAAATATCCAAGCTAGCTCACTCCCAGGATTCTGGGGTTGCAAGCCGGAGCTGGTTTCGACCACCTGTCACTAGCCAGGATTGCATTCTTTCCTTCAAAGGCTCAGCGGGTGTCACGTTTCAAATGTGTGTTCCTCGGGAGAAGACATGCAGAAATCCATTCCCGGATGGGATTTGTGGTCTCTCTGCCCCGCTATGGGGTCCCAACACCACCGTTGCCTTCTAATGTTTTGGCATTGCGAATGGAAACAGTCTTTGGAGCACGGACAGAGTTGCCAGCCTGCCCGATTCTTCGCATGCTCTCATGCCAGGCGGGTGTCAAATGTCGGCTGGCGGGAACCAGCCAAAGTCCATATTTTTCTTTTGAAATTCCAGCATTGGCACCTTGGCATAAAAGAGTCTTTCATCTAATCGTGTGTGTGCGTGCGCGTGCGTGCATGTGTGTGTCCTTTTGGAAATGTTTAGGTTGGGGAGGTGGGTGAGTTTTTCTGGACAACGGGCACACTTGATTTTTTTTTCTTTTTTAAAAAATCAGAATCTGAGAAACACAGAAAGCGGGGCCTTGGGAATGCAGGAAGATCAGAGGCAGAGCCCAAAGGATTGGGGATGTCATGAGAATGGCAAAATAGGGAGCGCATTTGGGATAACTGATTTGGGTTATTTAGGCAAACTCCCTTCGAACTAGTAATTTTTTCTATTTGGACAGATTCCCTCCTTCCCTCCCTCTTCAATTCCTTCCTTCCTTCCTTCCTTCCTTCCTTCCTTCCTTCCTTCCTTCCTTCCTTCCTTCCCTCCCTCCCTCCCTCCCCTCCTCTTGCTCTCCTTACTGTTTCCACCATTCCCTTCCCCTCCCTTCCCTCATTTCCTTCCTTCCTTCCTTCTTTCCTTCCTTCCTTCCCCCCTCCCTCCCTCCCCTCCTCTTGCTCTCCTTTTTTAATATGTTTTATTAATTTTTTAACATAATCACCTTAATATTCGGTAAACATTGTGTTGTCTGGGTTTAAGAATCATTCACTAACAGTTGATTTCTATAATCTATAATCCACATAATAACTTTACTTGATTTCCTCTTTTTCCCATAATGTTCTCTTTTACCGACCTTAAGTTAATACAATTCTTGTTGTTTTAAAGAATGATGATTGAGTATAAAAGTTTTCTAATATTTCTACAGATAATAATCACATCAATATAATATTCCTTTTCTCTCTAGTCATTCTGGTTGTCTCATCATAGATCCTGTTTACAGTTCTTGTTTACATTTGTTTTTCCCACAATGTTCAAAACATTCTTACTGGTTAAGATTTTCTCAAAGTTTTAAATATTTAAGTCTATTTTTTCTCATGTAATCCAACCCAATTCTTTTACCTTTCTTAAGGAATAAATAAGACTAAAAAAAGGAAAAAAGAATAAGAATAAAAAAATAAAAAGATAGTATACTACTTAAAATCCCTATTTCCTATAAACTAATACATATTTATTTCCAAAAAAAATTCATTCTTTTTTACCATAATTAAAAATATATTTAATCTTTAAATATTTCATTTAATAAATCTAGTCCTCTAGTCTTTTAACTCTTATTCAAAACATTTTTTAATCCATTGTAATTTTCTTAAAATCAATCACCTTTAAATATCTAAAACATTTCCTTTATATAAGCCATTCCAACTCTTTTATATTACTCATATCAAGAAATAAAATAAAAAGAAGAAGAAAAAGAAAGTACTATGTTACTTGAGGGGCTCTTCCCTCTTAAAGCCAAATTCACATCCAAAATTTTTCTATTTCTTTAATCATATTCGAACAGGCCCCATCGTCTATTTTTTTAATTTTCACTTTAGCTTTTTTCTTTTGCCCAGTATCTTTCTTAATCAATATGTTCTGCTGAGTCAAAGAATCTTTCCATATTCTTGTAGGTGTCACTGTAGATATAAAAGGTAAGTCAAGTACAATATATTTGTGAGAGGTGTTACCCCATTCATTTTTGTTGAAAAATCTTTTTCTTTCTTTTTCTCTCTGCTTCTCTTACCATTTTTTGTCTCTCCAGTTCTAATGTTTTTCCTGGCATTTCCATTTTGTCCAATCTTTTTTCTTATCCTCAAATTTGTTTTGTGGTGTTAAAGAATAAGTTGTCTTTTCCAAATCCAGTATTTCTTGTAATTTTTTCCCCACTTGGGTTAAATCATACTTCTTTGTTTTGTTAGGTTCCGTCTTTAAGTCTCTGTCCTCAAATTTATATTCAGTTGTCTGTTTTATCTGTTCCTTCTCTGTTGTTGTTTCCTGGGATTTTGTTGTTGTAAAGTTACATTGGAGATGAATTGGTTTATATTTTCAAAGTTATTTTGGATTTCTTTATGGTTTGAAAGCATTGTTATTTGAATTAGTTGCAACATATCATATGCCTCCTCTTGAAAAGTATTTATTTTTTCTTGATAGGTTCTTTCTATAAATCTCTGAATTTCCATGATGACCAAGAATCCAAATTTTCTTTTCTCTGCAAATAGTTTTGGGGTCAGAGTTAAATAGATACTTGTAATCCAGAAAGTTCAAGTTTTTTTTTGTTCCCTGAAGTTTGTAAGTCTCACTTTGTCTGCAGCCCAGATTGTTTTTTTTTTTTTTGTCACAGCTGTTCTCTATTGTTAGAGCTTTGAAGGTCACAAGTAGAGATTAGTTTTTTCCAGATTTTGCCAAGTCCTACATGAAAGCCATAGCTGTCGTAGTCTACATCCACCACTAGATGTCAGCACTGGTATATTTTCAAAATGAACAAATTGCCTTTAAAATGAGAATCTTAACCATCCAG
This sequence comes from Protobothrops mucrosquamatus, assembly GCF_001527695.2. NCBI lineage: Eukaryota > Metazoa > Chordata > Lepidosauria > Squamata > Viperidae > Protobothrops > Protobothrops mucrosquamatus. The sequence goes on along the minus strand of NW_015386458.1, from coordinate 292,939 downwards.
TAACTTCAAACTTATCCAGATTTAGGTTTTATAGTCATTTCATTTCATTTCAATATGTTTTGGTCCTCCATAAAAGGTTTAATTCGCTGCTTCTGTTAGTAAAAGGGTGGGGCAAAAATCCCCCTCTTTCACTTTCGGAGGTTTTTTGCTTCTTGGGATTTTTTTCATTCAGGAAAGTTGATAAGTAGGATAGAGAAAATCGATGTTCTTACCCAGATTCAAACACGCTGTTTACAATCAGCTTAAAATAGTGCTTTTGACTTTGGTTGCTTGCAGCTTGGGATAGACTCTGAAGTTAGGCTAGCCTTTCTCCTGTTGGTTTCTGGAAGGCTTCTTCTGGACCAATCGGGTTGACTGTCATCTCTCAGAGGTCCCCAGGACTTCCTTCCTTCTTTGCTGCTTCTTCAGGGTGGCTTCTGGCCCATTTAGGGTCCCCTAACAGGAAGAAACTCAGCCGAAGGGCACGGAATCCCAAACCCCTTGACTGCTGCGCTGCTGTGCAAGACTGGAAGTCTCCCTCCTTACTGTTTCCACCATTCCCCTTCCTTCCCTTTCCTCGTTTCCTTAATTCTCCTTCCTTTTCCTTCCTTCCTCCCTCCCTCCCCCTCATTCTATCTTTCTTTCCTTCTTCCTCCTTCCCTTCCCTCCCTCATTTCCTTCCTTCCTTCCTTCCTTCCTTCTTCCCTCCCTCCCTCCTTTCCTCCCTCCTCCCCCCTTGACTATACAGGCAGTCCTTGATTGACAACCATTTTAGTGACCAGCAAAAGTTCAACAACATTGCAAAGAGTGATTTAAGATTGGTTCTCACAGTTATGACCATTGCAGCATGGTCAGGCGGTCAAAATCCAGACCCTTGGCAACCACTCTGCATTTCCAATGGTTGCAGCATCCCCACAGTCACGTGATCTCCATTTGTGCCTTTCACAACTGCCTTCCGACAAACAAGGTCAATGGGGGAAACCAGATTCGCTTAACATCCATGCCCCCAAAAGATAGTAAAATTGGGCACAACTCACTGAACAACCATTTTGCTTAACAATGGAAATTCTGGTCCACATCGTAGTCTTAACTCAAGGACTGTCTGATAGGCTTATCGCAGCCAAAAGGAAGGAAGGGAGAAACACAACTGGCCTCTTGGCACTGTCACAGCTTAATTTACAACCGTAGCTTTTGTGTTCCCAGTTGGTTTTTCCTGCCAGGAAACCACGAGGACAAGTATCTGAATGCTGCAGATAGAAACTGCACAGAGTTGTAGCCCGTTTCTAAAAAAAAATTAAAATAATCATTTTGAGTTCAATATTTGTCCCAATGCTTTGAATACTTTCGAGGTTTTTGGCCAGAAAGAAGATGCCAGGCCATCTTTTTCTCAGAGGACAGGAAATATCCCAGAGTTTAAATCAGCAACACAGTGAGTCCCCCACTTACAATTGTTTGTTTAGTGACCATTCAAAGTCACAATGGCCCCGAAAAAAGTGATGGCCGTTTTTCACACTTACGACCGTCGCAGCATCCCCTTGGTCACATGATCAAAATTCAGAGGCTTGCCAACTGACTCGTATTTATAATGGTGACAGAGTCCTGGATCATGCAGTCCCCTTTTGCAACCTTCTGGCAAGCGAAGTCAATGGAGAAGCCAGATTCGCTTAACCATCTTACTAACATAACAACCGCAGTGATTCACTTAACAACCGTGGCCAATAAAGGTTGTAAAATGGGCAAAACTCATTTAACAATGGTCTCGCTTAGCAACAGAAATGTTGGGCTCCCTTGTGATCATAACTAGAGGACTACCTGTGTTTTAATCTTCTGAATGAAATAAAATTGAAAGGAGAAAAAAAAATTCTTAAATTAATGAATTAACGCTGGCATATATCCTTGCTGGCCAATCGTGATACAAAGCACTCTGTCTTTGATGCCAGTTGCCAGTTGGGAAAATGGGTGAAAGAGGAGGACAGGAAATCCATTCAAACCAAGCCCTCCCCCCCAAAAAAACCCAGTTGAAAGGTTTAATCCAGAAGATTTTGCACTAACTGAAGAAATTTGACTTTCCTGGGCTGCTGAGAGATCAGTTAATGATGGCTGAGCACTCCACCTGCTGGGAGTGCAGAGGGAACAGTTAGAATAAGAATTTAATTGATAGGATTAAATATCACCGCACACTCCATGGGAAGTGATTATAATAGAACAGAACAGAATAGAAGCTGGAAGGGACCATGGAGGTCTTCTAATCAAGCCCCCTGCTCAAGCAGGAGAACCTATACCATCTCAGATAAGTGACTGTCTAGCCTCTTCTTAAAAACATGCAGTGATGGAACACCCACAACTTCTGGAGGCAAGCTGTTCCACTGGTTAATTGTCCTCACTGACAAGAAATTCCTCCTTAGTTCCAGGTTGCTTCTCTCCTTGATCAGTTTCCATCCGTTGCTTCTTTTCCTGCCTTCAGGTGCTTTGGAGAATAGCTTGACTCCCTCTTCTTTGTGGCAGCCCCTGAGATATTGGAACGCTGTTATCATGTCCCCCCTAGTCTTTCTTTTCATTAAACTAGACATATACAATTCCTGCAACTGTTCTTCATGTGTTTTAACCTCCAGTCCGCTGATCATCTTTGTTGCTCTTCTCTGCACTCTTTCTAGAGTCTCCATGTCTTTTTAATATCGTAGCGACCAAAACTGGGTGAAATATTCCAAGTGTGGCCTTACCAAGTATTATAAAGTGGTACTAATATCGTCCATTGTATGGTTTAGCCTTCAATCCTTTGTGATCTTGATTCTATCCCTCTGTTAATGGAGCCCAGGACTGTGTTGGCCTTTTTAGCCCCTGCAGCACACGGCTGGCTTATCTTTAAGTGGTTGTCCACTAGATGATGGTACGCAGCCCTAATTGCAGTGGTGGGATTCAACTGGTTCTCTGTGTGGATGCCACTTCCGGAAGTCCATTCTGGGCCTGGGCAACAAAAAAATTAGCTACCGGTTCTGCCGAAGTGGTGCGAACTGGCTGAATCCCACCACTGCCTAATTGACAAGCGCAGATATGGAATCCTTTGATTTTTTTTTTTTTAACAAATGGGCTACCTTATTACAGGAAGTTCTTGACTTACGACCACAATGGGGAACCACAATATCTATCGCGAAGGGATGTGGTCGTTAACCAAATCCCCCATTATCTTTGTTTGTTGGAAGCCGGCTGCCATCATGTGCAACCGTTGTTAATTACATGCTGGTTGCCAAGTGTTTGAATTTTGATTTTGTGACCAGCTGCGTGCTGTGACTGTCATAAGAGTGAGGACTGGTTGTAAGCCTCTTTTCTCAATGCCGAACAGTTGCTCAATGAATTGTTGTAAGTAGAGCTTAAGTAACTCAGCTGCCTGAAGTTATTCATTCAATTTTTTAGCCTATTTTGAGAATTTCCTGGTGGCTGGCAGACATACAATGTAGGTAAAACGAAATCTAACTTGCACCTCAAGGAACAGTTTTATTGTGCTGGACAGAATCTCTAGGGCTAGTTTCAAGCTGTATAGGCAACTATAATATTACCAGGCGGTGAACTTGTCAATCTATCTGTCTGTCTGCCTACCTGCCTGTCTCCCTCCCTCCCTGTCTGTCTGTCCATCATCTATCTAAACTATCTATCTTTATCTATAAACAGAAAGATAAATGGATGGATGCAGTGCTTTTTTTCTAAAAAAAAAAAAAAACGGTGCCGGAACTCACACACGTCATACAACCCGCCTTGCCTACCCTACAAGGTTCCATCCAAAAAGGGTGCCGGAACTCTGTTCTGGGCGTTCTATGAGAAAAAAAGCCCTGGATGGATGTATGGATAGATACTAGATAGCTAGACAGATAGAAAGATAGACAGATAGCTAGAGATAGACAGACAGATAAATAGGTGAGAGACAGAGGGAGAGAGAGAGAGAGAGAGAGAGAGAGAGANGAGGGAGGGAGAATCCCTGGTGCTCTCTGAGCTTGGTGGTTTTCTTGCAAATTTTTCATGACCAAACCAGGTAACATTATCAAGTGCTAGGAGGGAACAGGGCAGGATTTGGTCTTATTGGCAAACCCCACTCCCTCCTAGCACTGATGGTATTACCTAATTTGGTCATGAAACGTCTTTTATAAAACCCCACTCCCTCCTAGCACTGATGGTATTACCTAATTTGGTCATGAAACGTCTTTTTATAAAACCACCAACGACCCCATAGTACAATCCTGAGTTACAATAGCAATAGCACTTAGATTTTTATAAGCTTCGTAGTGCTTTACTGCCCTCTCTAAGCAGTTTACAGACTCAGCCTATTGCCCCCCAACAATCGGGGGCCCTCATTTTACCGACCTCAGAAAGATGGAAGGCTGTGTCAACCTTGAGTCCGCTCAGGATTGAACTGCTGGCAGTGGGCAGAGTTGGCCTGCAAGTCTGCATTCTAACCATTGCGCCACCATGGCTCTACTTACTTATAAATATTCCTATATCTATCTGTCCGTCTATCTGTCTGTGTGTCTATCATCTGTCTGTCTGTCTGTCTGTCTCATCTATCTATGTTTCTGCTTACTTTTCTTTTCATGACTTGTTGTTGTTAATTGTGAAGTCGTGTCTGACCCATCGCAACCCCATGGACAACGCTCCTCCAGGTCCTCCTGTCCTCCACCATCCTCTGGAGTCCATTTAAGTTCATGCCTACTGCTTCAGTGACTCCATCCAGCCACCTCATTCTCTGTCGTCCCCTTCTTCTATTGCTCTCAATCTTTCCCAGCATTAGGATCAATATTTTCTAATTTAATCTGAGCCCTCCCTGAGCAACTCAACAAGGGGAAAACGTCCGAAGATAAACTAAAAGTCAACAAGGGAGTTAACCGATCGTGAAGCAAACTTGGGCAGAGATGAAAAAGGGCACGGGAGGTGTACAAACACACTTGTAAATGAACGATCCAGGAAAAGCAGCTCACCCCCACCATCCCTGCAATTCACAAGCACGCGATCAAAGAAACATGGTATCGTGTCTTTTGAAAAAATAAACAAGACATTATACTTCGTCCAGGTCTTGCTGAGTGACAACAATGGGGTCTGTATTTACATTGGAAAAGTTTAAAAACAGGTCTTGTTTGGCAAGGGATGTCAAAGTTGATCCAAAGTTGGTTTCTACCCAAGCAAATTCTTCCCGCTTAGGGATTCTAGACTCTTTTGGAACGAGTGCCGGACTACCGATCCGGTGAATATGACTACGAATACATCATTATGGATGAGAGGAGCTGGCCCTTGGGTCCCTCTAGCTGGGGACCACCTGCATCTTCTACAGGACCAACGTCTGCTGTGTCTCCTGCACCCTCCTGCAAGTATTTAAATGAGAGTCACCTCGGAGGGACCACATCTGGACAGCGGGACTAACCCCCTCCCACCACTGGACCAGACTCAGTTCTTCTCCTGCGCATGCTGCTTCAGAGCGTGCAGGAAGATCTCCTTCACCTGTCCCACGGTGTCCTGGTATACACGGAAGTCCTCCTCTTTGGTCCGGATGGATTCTTGCAAAGCATTCTTCAGGCCTTCGATCTCGTCCATCTGGATCGCTAGCCTGCATGGAAGGAAACAGTTGACGAATTTATATATATTAGCAAACGAGTCCCTAACACAAAAAATGACACCAGACCCACACTCACAAATACCACACATGATGTCACAACCATACATCCACACAAAAAACAAACCCAAACCCACACAGATGATGAGATACAACCACAAATTATAATCCATTCCACAGCTACATCATTAACCACTTTAAACCCCCCCATTCCAGACATGTTTGGANGAACACGACCAAGTCCCCGCCCCTTCAGTTCAAACCCCACTGGCAGTTAAAAGAAAGAAACAGCAGACATTTCATATTACTCTGAGAAGCACAAAGCTAAAAGCACAAGCCTGATGATGATGAATGTGATTTCATCGAAACGTCGCTATGACACTTCTAATCTTACACGGGAGAAAACCCGAATGACCAAAGACTCACACACACACACACACACACACACACACACACATATATATATATATATATATATATATATATATATATATATATATATATATATATATATATAATTAAAAGAAATAAATGGACCGATATCTGACCAAAAATACTCGACTTACGACCAGTGCTCTAGAGACCATTTGGAGTTATAGGTTAGATATTTAAATTTAGTAGCTGGAACAGTGAAGGGTTGTGCAGTGAGCCAGAACACACAGAGTTGTGGTTGATTAGTTGAAGGGAGCTGGCCACGGGGCAAGGCAATCTGCACTGTGATTGGTCCTGTGAGTGAAAAGAAAGTGATTCCTTGTTTCCTGCCTTTTTTCCTGTGTGCCCTACATGCTCTGTAATTTACCTCATGATGTTCCTGCTGTGTTGATTTTACCTCATGATGTTCCTGCTGTGTTGATTTTGCCTCATGATATTCCTGCTATGTCGATTTATCTCATGATGTTCCTGGTGTGTCAATTGACCTCATGATGTTCCTGCTGTATCAATTTCTTCATGATGTTCCTGCTGTGTTGAGTTATCTCATGATGTTCCTGCTGGGTCGATTTACCTCATGTTCCTGCTGTGTTGATTTTGCCTCATGATATTCCTGCTGTATCAATTTACTTCATGATGTTCCTGCTGTGTTGATTTACCTCATGGTGTTCCTGCTGTGTCGATTTACCTCATGATGTTCCTGCTGTGTTGATTTCACCTCACAATGTCCCTGTTGTGTTGATTTACCTTATGATGTTCCTGCTGTGTCGATTTACCTCATGATGTTCCTGCTAAGTTGATTTACCTCATGATGTTCCTGCTGTTTTGATTTCACCTCACAATGTCCCTTTTGTGTTGATTTACCTTATGATGTTCCTGCTGTCGATTTACTTCATGATGTTCCTGCTGTATCGATTTACCTCATGATGTTCCTGCTGTGTCGATTGATCTCATGATGTTCCTGCTGTATCGATTTACCTCATGATGTTCCTGCTATATTGATTTACCTCATGATTTTCCTGCTGTGTCGATTTACTTCATGATGTTCCTGCTGTATCGATTTACCTCATGATGTTCCTGCTGTGTTGATTGATCTCATGATGTTCCTGCTATGTCGATTGACCTCATGATGTTCCTGCTGTGTCAATTGACCTCATGATGCTCCTGTTTGCCTGACTATCTATATATACTGTGTAAAACATATTTACTTATATAAAGCTTAGAAGTTCCTGACAGCCTCTGATCCATTTGGACACCAGCTGCGCCATTCCCTGACATTATGACAATTCTCACCAGGGCTACTTACATAGTTGTAAGTAAGTAGTCATATTTTGTGTCATATTTTGGGTGCTGAGTAACTGGCCTTCGTTTACAGACATTTGTAGTTTTGTGTGACCACAATTTATGACATTTTTTTTGATGGAAACATTTAATTCTGCTTTCCGGCAAAAAACAGCCATTGGGTAACATGGTTCCACTTAACAATTGCGGTGTTTGCTTAATGACAGTGGCAAAAAATGTTGTAAAATTGTGAACAGTCAAGTGGTAACCTGCTTAATGACAAATCAATTAATGATCATAATTGTGGGCTCCCTTACGGTCATAAGTTGAGGATCACTTGTACAGGGAGTCCTCAACTTAAAACCATTCATTTAGTGACCATTCAAAGTTACAATGGCACTGGAAAAAGTGATTTATGACCATTTTTCACAGTTATAACTGTTGCAGGATCCCCATGGTCATGTGATCAAAATTCAGAGGCTTGGCAACTTACTCTTATCTATGACGGTCACAGTGTCCCAAGGTCACGTGATCCCCTTTTGCGACCTTCTGACAAGCAAAGTCAACAGACAAGCCAGATTCATTCAACAGCCATGTTACTAACTTAACAACTTCTTAAATCTAATTTAGAGTTTTGATTTTTTAAAAATGGAAAAGAAAAATATTAAACGTCTTACTGTGTAGACAGTTCCTCCAACTGAGACTCCAAAGGCACTTCGGAAAGTTGAACGGATGGCAGATCTTTTTTATCCCCGGCGTTCCAGCTCATTTTGGTGCTGCTGAATGGCGGAGCTGTTGAGACAAGACATATCGTTAAACAGGGATACTGATCCTGAAGGCTGCCCACAAACCCACCAAATTCTAAACTTTTCTGGAAAAAAGAAACCACAATTCATATCTTCGATTGAGAAGTGGAAAGAGACTGTAAGACGGGTGGATTTCGACTGCCAGAACTCCCTGATTTTATGAGATTTTTTTTGCAGTGGTCATTAAGCAAATACTGCCATCGTTAAGCTAATGCTGCAGTCATTAAGCAAATCCATATTTTTTTTTACTATGGGGTGTTTTTTGTTCTAGAAACCAAAGTAAATGCCATTTGGGGGGGGGATACATATATGTATAATTCTCAACTTATGACCGTAACTGAGCCTGGAATCACATTCATCAGTCGTGGTGGTGTTAAGCAGGTCAGCATACCGCACCTGATTTTGTGATTTTTTTTGCAGAGGTCATTAAGCGAATCCAACGGTTGTTAAGTGAACCCATTATACCCAATGAGGGCTTTTGCCTGGCAACCAAAATAAACACTTTTTTTGGCAAAAACGGCCCAAAATCGCAATCATGGGACATTGCAAATGGCTGTCAATGTGGGGTGGTTGCCAAGTCCCCCAAATTGGTCACATGATCACAAGGGAAAGAAGTGGGGCCATTGGAACTTTGAAACTGATCTGTAAGTAGTTCTGGGGAAGTCCGTCGTAACTTCAAACTGTCACTACGTGACCGGTGATAAGTTGAGGACTATGTGTTCATTCAAAAGGGGGGGGGGGTTGTGCAGTTATGACGACCATCTTTCCTTTATTTTGGGACTCTCTTCCACAGCCACCCCTAGTTGGCCATTAGGGGAGGAAATTCTCCTGTTCTCTGTGGAAATTCCACTGGTCAAGTTTTGTACAAGGCTTCTGCAAAGCGTTGCATGTCTAGATGCTTTGAATGATTTTACCTGTTTTGGTTTTGGGCTGAGCCCTGGGGGCCACGACTGTCTTCCCGGATTCCATCTTCAGCTTCGCAAACTGTTGCTCAAGAGCGACGTACTTATGTTGTTGTTCCTGAAATTTCTTTTCGGCTTCCCAAACTTTTGTGATGCTCTCATCTACCCTGGAGACATAAATGTTGCACATGCGCATCATCAGAAAGATCAAACATCCGAAAGACTTCTGGTTTTGCATTGCAGTGAGACGGATGCAGAAAGGCAGGGCTCTGCCTTTCATGCCTGATTTTGCCCTGCTGGGGCCCATAAAAAGAGCCTAAAATTGCCTCGAAGAAGCGATGAAGAAGGAGGGATGTCTTATCGGTCACAGTGAGATGGCGGTTTTTCTGTTTGATCTGAGAAAAGCCCTCCAAACCGGCAGGGGAACGACTGGCTACATCCCTATGGCCAGCCATTAGCTGCTGACAACTGAAGAAGAAAAGTACCAATTAACACATCGTAAACAGCATGTTTTGGAACTGGATGAGAATATTGATCCTTTCTTTACTATCTTACAACTGAATTTCCTGGGAAAGGCTCCCAAGAAGCTAAAAACCTCAGAATGTAAATGGAAACGGTGTTTTAATTTCTATGGGGGACAGAAATACACAATATTGATGTGGAAGTAACATAAAACTACAGTTTTGAAATTTGAGAACAGATCATTGTTAAGATTTTCTCTTTGGAAAAAAAAACATTGAGGTGAAATGTAAGAAATCTGTCTTAAGAGTGGAAAATGGATTTTGAATGACATCTAGGGGTGGATTTGAGTACAGTACTATAACTAGCTTTCTGGCTGCTTGATGACTCCTAGCTTAAGGGGAAACAGCTGGCAATAAAGGAAAATATTTTGGCATACTTATCACCCTGACCTTTTTGGACTATAAACACCTACTGAGCTTGGACTTTTAATCTCAAGAGCTAGTGGGAGAGAAAGAAAAAAATGACCTTTGATTACCTCTGGCTGGGAGAGACTTTTGAGCTGTTTTCAGGGAGGTTGAACACTTTGAACATTGTGGATTATAACCTTGCCTGACTGACAATTTTTGGATGCCTGAGACAAAGGATCACTATAAAATATTGCTTTTGGGACTGGACCTATATTCTGGAATCTATTGGATTATAAAGGCTACAAATAAAGTCCAGAAAGCTAGAGAAAACTTTGTTCTACTCTTACTGAGACTGGTGATATTAGAGGATCTCCAGGAATGATGCCTCAAGAAAAAACAAACACCTTTCAGAAGGAAATATACTCTATGTTACAACTAATTCATCAAACAATTGTTGCATACAAAGAGGACATAAAAAGAAACCATAATGAGACTAAAAATAATTTAGATAATATAAATGAGCAAATCTCCAAATTAAATCTACAACTAGAAATTTCCCAGACAACGACTATAAAGTATGAACAAATAAACCAGAGATCAGAAGATGAAGTAGAGGAAATGGACCTAGGGATGGAAGAGATGAAAGAAGGGAAATATAAACTACCATACACAAATAAAATACTGCAAGACTTACCCATAACAATGAAAATGCAAAAGGCCTTTTACCCCTTAAGTCTGCAAGATGCACCTGATGACAAGGAAGAAGATTTTGGGGAATGGAACATAGAGCTGTCAGGGGAAATGTTACAATTTGGGAGACAAAAGATGAGGGGAGAAATTGAGAGAGAAAGAAGGTGAGAATTGCTTAAGGAACATAAATGGGCAGAATTCCTCTCCCCAAAATACCCTACCTAAATTGTCTTCTTCATGCCAAGCAATTTTCACAAAAATAGAAAGAAAATTCCTGGATGATTTAATTGCCTTAGCTTGGAAAGCTACTTGGCAAAGAAAGAAAGCATGAGTTAGCTTTAAAACATAGAAGATTTGACCTATTAGAGGGGGCATTATATGTTTAAATACTTGTTTCAATATGATTAAAAGAATGGGTGACCCTTAGATATAATTAGACTTTTCTAATAAAAGATATGATTTAGCATCTTTTTTCTTCTTTTGATATGGGAAATACAAAAATAAGAGGAGGATTGGTATGAATAAAATTTTTAGCTATATAAAAATGTAATTAATATTGAGAAAATCATAACTGACAAAGATACTTTAAATATTGATGGGAAATCAAGCTTTAACAAGAGCACGAAAAACAGGATATTGATTTATGAATTGATATTGTTATTTGTATAATATTAGTAAAATATGATGAAGATGTTTATGATGAAGATGTTGCATATATCAATAGTATTAGGAATTGTAATTGTGTAATGAGGGGAAAATGGAAAAAATATGGGGAAGAAAGGAGGATTAGGGGAAAAATATTGGAATGTGCAGTACTGAATAGATTTATATTGAAGAAGTTAAGGTTAAATATGAGAACCCAGACATGTTGTTTACTAAGCTCTAAGCAGTTGTTCTCAACCTTTTTAATGCCGCGACCCAACCGGTCGTAAGTCGAGGACTAAACCGGTTGTAAGTCGACTAAACCGGTCGTAAGTCGAGGACTAAACCGGTCGTAAGTCGAGGACTACCCAACCGGTCGTAAGTCGAGGACTTTCCCTGCCCGGAAGCGCCGTGCATGCATGGTTCCGCCCCCTGCGCCGGCCGAGGCGTAGCTGGCAAGCGGCAGAGATGGAGCAGGCCGACCACCAGCTGGCCCAGCCCAAGGGAGGTAAGGCACCCGCCGGAAAAGAAAAAAATGGCGGACAAAAAAAATGGCGGACAAAAAAATGGCGGACAGCCTTGCTTGGCGACCCCCATGAAATGGTCGATCGACCCCAAATGGGGTCCCGACCCACAGGTTGAGAACCACTGCTCTAAAGATTGTAATTCTTAAAAATTAATAAAACTTTTTTTTAAAAAAAGAAAAGAAAGAAAGGTCAAACACCCCTGTAGCCCCATAAACAGCGGCAACTCAAGAGCTGAGAGAGAACTGTCAAATGTTTCTCCAGTGAGGCAGAATCCGGCTTTGGGTGTAGATGGATGGGAGACCACCAGGAAATCCAAGAGGTGGATTGACTGGGACATTTTTTTAATATCATGGCATCCCAAACTAGATGCAATATTCCAAGTGTGGATCTTACCAAGGCGTTGTAAAGTGGTATTAACACTTCACGCGATCTGAATTCTATCCCTGTTAATGCAGCCTAGGACTGTGTTGGACTTTTTGACAGCTGCAGCACATGGCTGGCTCATCTTTCAGTGATGTCTCCTTGATTTGTTTCCACCCATTGCTTCCAGGTGCTTTGGAGAAGAGATTGACCCCCTCTTCTTTGTGGCAACCCCTGAGATATTGGAAGATTGCTATCATGTCACCCCTAGGCCTTCTTTTCATTTAAACTAAACACACCCAATTCCAGGAACCGTTCCTTATATCTTTTAGCCTCCAGCCTCCAGATCATTTTTTGTAGCTCTTCTGTGTATTCTTTCCAGAGTCTTTGTGGAGTCTCAACATCTGAGTAACTTGGGACAAGGGACTCTGAGTTTCAAAAAAAATCTCAGGGAATTTTGTGCTCAGCGACCCACCATACCTTTTCTGTAGGATGCTGACCAGCTCTATCAAACGGTCTCGTTCCACTTCTGCTGCTTGACACAGAGTCTTGTATTCGGTGATCTGAGCCTGCAGGGTCCTGAAATCAACACTGTTCAGCTCTGGTGCACTAAAACAGAGAGAAGATCAGCTTGGTTTAGCCGAGTGAAAATAAAATGGATTTTTGTAAACAAGGCTGAAAGCCCAATTTATGGCACCCAGGATCCATCCTGCAAAGCCCAGGCAGGTACTTATGAGACGTCCCAAACCACCTTCCCATGTTAGTTTCCCAGTTGATATTAAGAGGAAGGACATTTACAGGTAGTCCTCAACTTACAACCATTTGGAGTTAGTATGACACTGAAAAAAGGGACTTATGACCGCTTTTCACTTATGACCGCTGCAGCATCCCTGTGGTGATGTGATCAAAATTCAGATGCTTGGCAACTGACTCGTATTTATGATGGTTGCAGTGTCCCGGGGTCATGTGATCCCCTTTTGCGACCTTCTGACAAGCAAAGTCAACGGGGAAGACAGATTCATTTAACGACTTTGTGACTAACTTACAACTGCAGGGATTCACTTAACAATTGTGGCAAGAAAGTCGTAAAATGAGGCAAAACTCACTTGTCTTGCTCAGTTGGGTTCAGTTGTGGTAGTAAGTCAAGGACTACACACACAGAAACACATGTGTATGTATGCGTGGGTGTGGGTGTCTGTATGTATAGACTTCGACTTACGATTGCCATGGAGCCCAGCAACACACACTTATAAACACACATGTTTTTGTGCATTAGAACAACACACACTTTTAACATGTTCCAGAATTTCTTCAACTTCTCTGTGAGTGAAGACAGCCTTGGACTTTCCAGATTGTCCCCCCTCCAAGATTGAACCACGTCTGACCCTGCTTAGCTTTTCAGGAAGGGTGAGGAAGCCAAAAGCCAAATCAGATTTTTTTTATCCGTAGAAGCAGTCCTCAACTTATGACCACAACACCAGGTTTTACGCCCTCATTTTTTGCCACGGTTGTGAAGAGAATCACTGCAGTCTTTTCCCCATTGACTTTGCTGATTGGAAGCTGTTTGGTCTGGTGTTAAATCTTGCTGTTGCTTCACTGGGGGTTAATTGCGAGCGATAAGATCTTTGTGCCTTTTTTGTTTCTCTCCTAGCTTTTTGATGGTCACTTTTGGACCCTCACCCTAACCCTTCAAAAAATGTATTGCACAAATAAATAAACTAAGGCCTCCCACAGACTTTCCTGGAAGAGAAGGAAGAAATTTGGGCATTGCCATCAAACAAGCAAATTTTGCACCAACCTATCAGGAGACATTGGAAATAACGTTGCTGCAGAATCCACCAGGGTGTGTCCCATCTTCGACACTGTCCTGGAACACACAAAACATCTGTCACATTTTTCACTTCTGCCTCTCAACCACACATTTAACAGCCTCTGGACGGGCTCCTACTAACCAGGGTGGGATCAGAAGCGCCGTCTGGGGGAAATTCTAGTTTGCCAAGGATGCAGCCGTTCGAAGCATCCTATAATCCTAGAATGAAAGGGTGACGGGGCCATTTTAGAGATCATCTAGTCCAACCTGAGCTGGCAGTGGGTGGAAACTAAGCAAGGAGAGAAGTAACCTGGAACTAAGGAGAAATTTCCTGACAGCGAGAACAATTAACCAGTGGAACCACCTGCCTCCAGAAGTTTTGGGAGCTCCATCACTGGAGATTTTAAAGAAGAGATTGAACAAGCATTGGTCTGAAATGTTGTAAGGTCTCCTGCTAAAGCAGGGGGTTGGACTAGAAGATCTCCAAGGTCCCTTCCAACTCTTCTTCTGTTATTCTCTAATCCCAGAGCAATCAAATGGTGGAACGACTTGCCTCTGGAAGTTGTGGGTGCTCCATCAGTGGAGGTTTTTAAGAAGAGATTGGACAGCCATTTGTCTGAAATGATATGGGGTTTTCTGCTAGGGCAGGGGGTTGGACTAGATGGCCTCCAAGGTACCTTCCAACTCTTGTTATTCAGCAAAGGAACCTATCACTTCAATATTTGTTTAAACAGCTCCAGCAAAGTGGAGTCCACTACCACCTGGATTAGATGATCTTTAAATTCCCTTCGGTTCCATATTTCTGGAGGTCAAAAATTCCAAACTTACACACAATACAAGGTGTCATCAGAAGTGAATGCAATCCAGATGAAGGCTAGTTTGCTGTAGACCCAGATGCATGTATGGTGGGTCCAGCTATACTGGTTTGTAAATTCTAGTTGAGCTTGTTCCCCACCTGGGACGATAGTAACCAGCACAGTAAACTATACAAATAGTTTACTGTAAGTCATGACTGTCATTAAGAAGGTCGTTTTTGACCGTGTCCTATTTTATATCATTTCTGGCTGTAGTTGTTAAGCTAGCACAGGGTCACAAAGCGAATGCTGCAATCTTTAAGCAAACCCATCATTCACTTCGAGGCATTTGAGATGGGTGTAGACCAGGGCTTTTCAACCTTTTCACCCATTGTACCCCTTTTAGGATATGGCAACATCCGAGTACCACCAGTCGCCTAGCAAGGTGTCAAAAACTTGATGACCCCCCCCCCAAAAAGGAAAAAAGTGATAAAGTTCAGGTAGTCCTTGACTTACAACAGTTCGCTTAGTGACTGTTCGAAGTTACAATGGCACTGAAAAAAGTGCCTCCGCAAGACACAGCCAAGCAACACACCTGCCTGCGGTGCTCTTCCTCCTGTCCGAGGTTTCCATTGTTGTGAGGCATTTCTGTTGAGGATTGGCAGAGGGGGTGGGGTGGGGTGTGTTTGGTTTTTATCCCCCCCTCCGTCTGCTGGGTGGTTGCAGCAGGTTTTGGTCACTTCACATGACCCTGGGACACTGTGACCGTCATAAATATGAATCAGTTGCCAAGCATCTGAATGTAAATCACAAGACCCTGGAGATGCTGCAACATTCCAGCTGATTGGCACTTCTTCTGGGCTCAGCAGAAGCGCCAGGATCAGTGCTGCTTTCCAGCTGATTGGTGCTTCTTCAGGGCTCAGCAGAAGCACCAGGATCAGCGCCGAGCTCCAGCTGGAGTCTGGTGCTGATCCTGGCGCTTCCGTTGAGCCCTGACAGCCCTGCAGCTCCAGCCGTCTCTCGCTCAGGCTTGTGCAGTGATGCCACCGGTTCAGCCCATTCCCCAACCCCACTACTTTTCTAGGATGGTCGCGTACCACCTGCCAGGTGCCAATGTACCACAGGTGGTACCCGTACCACTGGTTGAAAAGCCCTGGTGTAGACACAGGCCAGTCCTTGACTTACAAGAGTTCATTTAGTGACCGTTTGAAGTTACAACGGCACTGAAAAAAGTGACCATTTTTCACACGTACAACGGTTGAAGCATCCCCCGTGGTCACGTGATCAGAATTCAGATGCTTGGCAACTGACTTGTACTTTTGACGGTTGCTGTGTCCTGGGGTCATATGATCCCCCTTTTGTGACTCTGACAAGCAAAGTCAGAAGGGGAAGCCGGATTCACTTAACAACCGTGTTGCTAAGTTAAAAACTGCAGCGATTTGCTTAACGACGGTGGCAAGAAAGGCCATCAAATGGGACAAAACTCATTCAACAACCATCTTGCTTAGGTATACCTCTGAGAAATGTTTCTCTATCCAAAGGTTTTTCAATCTGGCTCAGGATAATGACTAAGGATCAGAACTGGGAGAGACTCTTTAAAAAAAAAATAATTGGAGATTTAGAACGCTGCCTTTCCTACCTTACAGAGCTGTCAGTTCTGCTATAGTCTTCTTTCTTGGTGGCTAAATTCTGATTTTCCTCTTCTAAAGACTCTGTAGACAGCGTGGAACCCGAATCTAATCCACTTTCCTCTTGGGGGGGAAGGTGCTGCTGCTACAAAATACAATCAGCCAACCGATTTTGAGTGCCCGGGATTCCTGTTTATTGATTGATTTATTAGATGCTTATCCCAACTTTATTACGTGACAATTTAAGTATCAAATATACATGATAGTCCCTCCTATTTTCCCCACAACAATAACCCTGTGAGGTGGGCTGGGCCGAGAGAGAATGATTGGCTCAAAGTCACCCAGCTGATTTTTATGCCTAAGATGAAACTATAACTCACAATCTCCTGATAATTGGGCCTAAGTGGGACTAGAATTCATTGTTTCCTGATTGGTCCAAAATCACTCAGCCGGCTTTCATGCCTAATGCAGGACTAGAACTCACCATCTCCTGGTTTCTAGACCAGCGTCTTAACCACTAGACCAAAGTGGCTCTCAAATTGTGTCTTCCCCTGATATCAAATTCAATGTTTGATGAATTCAGGGAGACATTTTCTCAAGCTGTTTTTTGATTGTTGTCTTTCCTGGCCATTCCCCATGCCTCTATCCTCGCTTCTCACCTCTGAGATGCCTTACCTGCAACCTCAGCTGCCTGACCATCTCTTCCAGCTCCTTCACCTGAGCTTCTCGCTCGGCCACCATCTGCTTGAGCTGGTCAATGAGGCAGTTTTGCTTCTGGATCTCAGAATTCAGCTTCTTCCCCACGGCCTTCTCACCCTCCACATTCCTGTCTTCTTGCTGGCTCAGATTTTTTAAGATGCCTTGCATTTCTTTCTGCTGGCTCTGATGGGAAAGTTAGGGAGAGAACCCTGTTTTTCTTTCTGCATCTAATGAAAAGTTGGACAACATTTAACCGGGATGGTGGAAGGTCCCCTGCCTTGAAAAGGGGGTTGGACTAGAAGACCCCTGAGGTCCCTTCCAACCCTATTTTTCTATGTTTTATGTTTTAAATGGACTTAAAACCATTTAACTGTGAATTAACAGCAATTCCAATGTCAAGCAATCCTCGACGTATGACCACAATCGATTCCCACATTTCTGCTTACTAAACGAGACGTTTGTTAAGTGAGTTTTGCTCCATTGTACAACTTTTCTTGCCACAGTTGTTAAATGAATCGCTGAAATTGTTAGTTAACACAGTTGTTAAATGAATCTGGGCTTCCCCACTGACTTTGCTTGTCAGAAGGTCACAAAAGGGGATCACATAACCCCTGGTACACCGTCACCGTCATAAATATGACCCAGTTGCCAAGCGTCTGAATTCTGATCACGTGACCACGGGGATGCTGCAACGGTCATGTGAAAAATGGTCATAAGTCACTTTTTTCAATGCCGTAACTTTGAACGGTCACTAAATGAACTGTTGTAAGTTGAGGACTATCTTGTAATCAATGGAGTAGCTCAGTGGTGGTGAACCTATGGCTCGGGTACCAGAGGTGGCACTCAGAGCCCTCTCTGTGGGCACGCACGGCATCACCCCAGTCCTAGGCCTTCAGATGGGTTTTATAAAACCTTTTCGCTTTAGGCCTCTGCCGCCATGTGCAAAAAAAAAAAAAAGTTCAATCAGTCAATTTCAACTTCTCACGGGGGAAAAAAAAGATCTCGCAAAGTTGGAATCGATAGATTGAACTTTTTCGTCCCACCCAGTCTGCCGTTACCACCGCAGCCACGCCCAGCCAATGGGCCGCGCCCAGCCAATGGGCCACACCCATCCAGCACCTGACGATGCATAAGTGGGTTTTGGGTTGCAGTTTGGGCACTCAATCTCTAAAAGTTTCGCCATCACTGGAGTAGCTTGTCTCCTGGAGTTGTGGGTCCTCCATCACTGGAGGTTTTCAAAAACAGACTGGACAACCACTTGACCAGGATGGTAGAAGGTCTCCTGCCTTGAAGAGGGGGTTGGACTAGAAGACCTCTAAGGTCCCTTCCAGCCCTGAGGTTCTATGTTTTATGACACTGTTGGAGAAATGCCTGAATAAAAAACGTACCTTTTAGATACGGATTACAAATAGTTTTTGACTTGCAACAACTTACCAGCCCCATTATGGTTATAAATTGTGATGGTGGTAAAGCAGGTCACAATTTACGACCTTTCTTGTAGCGGTCATTAAGTGAATGCTGCAGTCATTAAACAAACCCATTATTGGCTTGGAGATGACAAAAACGACGTGAAACAGTCCCCTGAATGCAGGACGTGACGTGACATGAAATCCTTGCCTTAATCTCTCTTACTCTGAACATTGTTTCTCAATGTCAACAACTTGAAGAGCTATGGGCTTCAACTCCCAGAATTCCCCATCCAGCATGCGTGGACTTTTAAGTCCCAGAATTCCACACCCAGAATGCCGGCTAGGAAATTCTGGGAGTTGAAGTTCACACATACCAACTAGGGAATTCTGGGGATTTTATTTATTAATTTTATTTCTTTACTCAACTCCTCAATGACTCTGAGAATTGAAGTCCATGCATGCCAGTTAGGGAATTCTGGGAGGTGAAGAACAAACATACCAGCTGGGGATTTCTGGGAATTGAAATCCACACACCCGAAGTCACTGAGGCTGAGAAACAGCTGTCTAGAGCAGGAGTAGACAACCTCGGCTCTTTTATGACTCATGGACTTCAGCTCCCAGAATTCCTGAGTCAGCATAGCTGACTCAGGAATTCTGGGAGTTGAAGTCCATGATTCATAAAAGAGCCGAGGTTGCCTACTCCTGGTCTAGAGGAAGCTGCCCCTATTGTCCACAATTTTGGACTAAAAATCTTAACTTGATCTTATCTCCTACAACTAATTGGAAATTTGGAGGAATTATACGTTGGGAACCACTGGACCGAGACTTTGCAGAAGATCGCACACTGACAAATTCACGTTGATATAACTCTGAATACACAGTCCTTGACTTACAATATTTCATTTAGTGACCACTGAAAGTTACAACGGCACTGAAAAACCTGACATGAGCATTTTTCATACTTACGACAGTTGTGTCATCCCCATGGTCACGTGATCAAAATTCAGACCCTTGGCAACTGACTCATATTTATTTATTTATTTATTTATTTATTTTATTGGAAATTTTTAAAATTTTTACAATATAACTCCCCACCTCCCTCATACCCCACCCTTCCCCACCCCCCTCCCTTCCCCCCGACTTCCCAGAGCTACACACAGGGTTTACAATACAATAATTATATTCTGTCTTAAATTATATTATCCTTAAGTTAACAATTCTATAACATCCTTTAGCTCTCTTCTAAACTGACATATTAAA
>NW_015386458.1:237053-273131 GCF_001527695.2 Protobothrops mucrosquamatus | reverse complement strand
GTAAATTAGGGTACATACGAGACAACTTTTGAGGATCCAAATGCCACCTATAAAACATTTTGTAAAAATTTTCTCTTAAATTCTGTGCTTGGGTAAATTTTACATTCCTAATCCAGATTGTCTCCCATGTATCCAGTAAAATCGGCTCTTCTATATTTTGAGCCCATTTTATCATACAATCCTTCACCAATTCTGTTTCAGAGTCCAGTTCAACCAATACACCATAAATTCTTTTTATATGAGCTTGAGATTGATCTCTAATCTGTTTAATCAAATTCACATCCTGTACTACAATACCAACTTTTTGATCCAAACTCCACCTCATGGAAATTGACTATAATAAAACCATGAGTATTCAATATTCTCTTGTTTCAGATCTCCCAGAGATTTAAGTTGCCAGTCTTGTCCTACTGGCAAAAGTAATTCTTTATATAACTGACTCATATTTATGACGGTTGCAGTGTCCTGGGATATTGTGTTCAGCTTTTGCGATCTTCTGACAAGCAAAATTAATGGGGAAGCCAGATTCACTTAACAACCGTGTTACTCACTTAAGAGCTGCAGGGATTCACTTAACAACTGTGGAAAGGAAGGTTGTAAAATGGGGCAAAGATCACTTAACAAATTTCTCATTTAGCAACATGAATTTTGGGCTCAATGGGGGTCGTAAGTCAAGGACTACCTGTACCAGCCAGACCCAAGTCTCTCAAGCATGGAATACCACCGTCGGCCAGATCGTACCACAAGAGCATCCACGAGTTCGTTGTCGTGCTTCCCCTTCTCCATCAGGGTGGAAATTTGCTCCTTCAGAGTCTTCACCTCGTTGGACAAGACCTTGTTCCTGGCTTTGGACCCCTCCAGCTTCTTCTTCACATCCTCGTGGTCGTTCTGAAGGACTTGGTACTGATTCATGAGCTTCTGCCATCAAGACAGAGAAGAAAGAGATGGGCATCAAGGCACCCCAAAATTATTTTTGTGATGGTCTCTACGGCCCCTTCTGAACTTAGGTGAAGGATTGATTCCACCTTAAGACTCTCTGATTCTCAACTCTACACTTCTTTTTCTACCAAACCAGCTTTGGTAGGACGTCTGTCCTACCCAGTGGGGGGAAAATTCACCTTGAAGGAAAAAATTCCAAGGAGTTTATGCTCACAGGTCCTATGTCCGTCTGGTTCCCATTGGTTGCTAACAGTTTTTGGTTGAAAAAGATGGTTGAAGTGAGGAGTCTCAAAGTTGCATCGTAGGAATGTAAACCCCAGAAAGTAATCACCTTCGTGGAGGGTAGGATTAGGGTTAGGATTGAAGGTTAGGGTTAAGGATTAGGGTTAAAGGTTAGGGCTAAGGGTTAGGGTTAGGGTTAGGATTAGAGCTGCGTTAGGGGTTAGGGTTAAAGGTTAGCATTAGGGTTAAGGTTTAGGGTTTGGGCTAGGGTTAGTATTAGGGTCAAAGTTAGGATTAGGATTAAATGTTAGGGTTAAAGCTAGGGTTAGGGTTTAAAGGTTAGGGATATGTTAGGTTTAGGGTTATAATTGGGGTTATGATCAGGGCTAGGCTAGGTTGAGATTAGGGTTAGGGTTAGGGTTAAAGTTTAGGGTTTGGGCTAGGGTTAGTATTAGGGTTAAAGGTTAGGGCTATGTTTAGGGTTAGGATTAGGATCAAAGGTTAGGGTTAAGGGTTAGGGTTAAGGGTTAGGGTTAAAGGTTAGCATTAGGATTAAGGATTAGAGTTAGCAAACCTGAACTCACCCTTTTTGTCCACTGATTCTATGGATGGATGAGCATCTACCAACTTGTAGAAAACCCATTAGGTGTTTCAAAATTATTAGTTTTACCAGATTCATGTGGAAAGAATTCCTTACTTCCAAAGCTTCTTTCTTCTCCCTTTCCAAGGTTCGAATCCGCAAATGGTTCTTGACTTGGGCTGAGGACTTCCTGGAGTCGGTAAGGCTTATCGGGTCTTCGTTGGCATCGTTCTCTGATAACTTGCTTTTGTGACAATTCAGCTGGGTTTCTAACTCCCGTACCTAAAGGGGAATATAAGCAGGATACAGTAGGCCTAAAACTGAATAATAATAATAATAATAATAATAATAATAATAATAATAATAATAATAATAATAATAATAAAGTTGGAAGGGACCTTGGAGTTGGAAGGGACCTTGGAGGTCATCTAGTCCAACCCACTGCTCAGGCAGGAAACCCTATACCATTTCAGACAAATGGCTGCTGCGGGCGGGGGTGTGAGGGGTGGCAGTGGCCGGCTGCCCCCCGTACTGTGGGAGCCGCAGGGCCTACTCTACACAGGACTGCGCAGGATGGGTGGTGGTGCTGGCGGGGTGGCTGCGGGCAGGGGCACGGCATGTAAGCATAATTACAATATAAAATGTTATTGTTACAAAAGTTTTTTATTATGCATTTATCATATTATAGTGTATTCTGTATTATTGTTGCAATGAATAAAATGTTTCTTTTATTTATGATATTTTTTTCTTCAATTTATTTGTGTCCTCCTTTTCATTGTAAAAAAGTTGGGTCACCTTATTTTTACATCACAGTGACCAAAACTGGATGCAGGATTCCAAGTGTGGCCTTACCAAGGCCTTGTAAAGTGGTATTAACACTTCACTTGATCTTGATTCTATCCCTCTGTTAATGCAGCACTGTATTAACTTTTTTGGCAGCTGCATCACACAGCTGGCTCATATTTAAGGGATTGTCCACTAGGACTCCGAGATCCCTCTCATAGTTACTACTATTGAGCAAGTGCGTGGATTTCATTTCCGGAAGTCTGTTCTAGGCCTGGCGGAGGCCTCCCAGGCCTAGAACAGCCCACCGGAAGTGTGTTGATGTCACTTCTGGAAGTCTGTTCTAGGCTATGGAGGCCTGGAAGAGGCCTCCCAGGCCTAGAACAGCCCACAGGAAGTGCATGGATGTCACTTCCGGAAGTCCATTTTAGGCTTTGAAGGCTGAGGCCTGCATCCACGCAGAGAACTGGATGTTCAGGTATTTGAATCCCACCACTGGACTTAGGCCAATCATCAGGAGATGGTGAGTTCTAGTCCTGCCTCAGACATGAGAGTGGGCTGGGTGATTTTGGGCCAATCACCAGGAAACTAGGAATTCTAGTCCTACCTTAGGCTTGAAAGACCGCTGGGTGACTTTGGGCCAAAAACCAGGTGACTGGGAGTTCTAGTCCCACCTTTGGCATGAAACTGGCTGGATGGCTTTGGGCCAAACACCAGGCGACTGGGAGTTCTAGTCCCTCCTTTTGCATGAAAGCCAGCAGGGTGACTTTGGGCCAAATACCAGGCGACTGGGAGTTCTAGTCCTGCCTTAGGCTTGAAAGACAGCTGGGTGGGCCAAAAACCAGGTGACTGGGAGTTCTAGTCCCGCCTTTAGCATGAGACTGGCTGGATGACTTTGGGCCAAACACCAGGTGACTGGGCGTTCTAGTCCCCTCTTTCGCATGAAAGCCAGCAGGGTGACTTTGGGCCAAACACCAGGTGACTGGGAGTTCTAGTCCTGCCTTAGGCATGAAAGCCACTGGGTGACTTTCCTTCCCTCTCAACCCAAGGTTGTTTTTTGTTGTGGGGAAAATAGGAGAAGGAAGGAGTATTAAATATGTTCTTGCTGCCTTGAGTTACTTACAAATTAATAAAAGTGGGCTAAAATATGTAATAAATATTTCAGCCTGGTTCACACATCCTCTTAAGCTGCGGTTTAATTTGATGTCATAAGAAGAGACTGGACAGCCACTAGTCTGAAATGATATAGGTTCTCCTGCTTGAGAAGGGGTCTGGACTAGAAGACCTCCAAGGTCCCTTCCAGCTCTATTCTAATTATTGTTGCTGTTATTATTATTATTATTCACAAAGCCAGCCACGTGGGTCTACAAATTCCATCCATGGCTGACCATCTCATGTCAATCAAGTATAGTTTTCAGCTAGGCTGGCTGAGGAATTCTGGGAGTTGAAGTCCACACAGCTTAAATTCGACAGTAGTTGCAAAATACTGGCTTAAGCCAACAGTTGTTAGCAGAACTTGTGAAGCGAAATACACTTGTAAGGAGGAAGGTTGACTCACTCTGCCTTGCAGGACAAGGATTTGCTGAGCCCGTCCTCGCCAGCTGCCAGGGTTGGACAAAAGATTTTGGATATTGATGTCTACGCCCACTTCGTTGGTTAGAAGCTGAAAGCAAAAAGCAAAAACAGGCCGAAATCAGGGCTGAAAACGCTTTGCATAAAAGTCCTTTAGCCCAGCAAATACAGGAAGTCGATCATTCAAAATTGCAATGCCCCTCACCAGGGCTATTTACGACCCAGATTTCTGACGGCTGCCCACCCCCGGTCACCTGATCACATTTTTGGCATCGGGAACATCCCGCACTCACAGTGACCACAATTTACAACTTTTTTTATTTTTATTGATTTATATATCAATTTATTTATTAAATTTATCTATTTCCAAGTAGTCTCCAACTTGCAACCATTCATTTAGTGACCGTTTGAAGTAACAACAGCACTGAAAAAAACCTGCCTTAAGGACCATTTTTCGTATAACCGTTGCAGCCATCCCCGTGGTCATGTGATCAATTCAGATGCTTGTCAACTGGCTTGTACTTATGATGGTTGCAGTGTCCCGGGGTCATGTGATCACCATTTGTGACCTTCTGACAATGGGGAAGTCAGATTCGCTTAACAACCGTAACAACTATAATTCTGGGCTCAATTACCGTCGTAAGTCGAGGATTATGCGTAATCAGATCTATCTTTACATAGATTAGGATGTAAAATGAGTCCTGATTAAATTTGAGCTCCCCAATCATTTTCTTGCGGTTTATGTTTTCCATTCAGTATTTTATTACACGAAGGGAACGTGTACCTCACAAAATGATAAAATGGTTGTAGACATTCTCGGGGACAGCCGCCATGGTGAGGGGTGCTGTCCCTTCCCTTTTGTGCAATGCATGGTTGTGATGCGTGCACATACAGTTAATTCTCGATTTATGACCATTTAACGACGGTTTGAAGTTAAAATGCTGGGGGAAAAAATAACTTTACGACTGGTTGTAGCAAAGTCCTTCTTATGTAATTGTGATTTAGGTGCCTGTTCAGGAAGTCCTTGCTTAACTACCAGTTGCTTAGCAACCATTTGGAGCTATGACGGATCTTTGACCAGATTTTGAAACTCTGACACTCTCGATACAAGCAGTCCTCAACCTACAACAGTTCGTTTAGTGACCGTTCAAAGTTACAATGGCACTGAAAAAGGTGACTTAGGACTGTTTTTCACATTTATGACCGTTGCAGCATCCTCATGGTCACGTGATCAGAATTTGAACGCTTGGCAACTGGCTCATATTTATGACGGTGGCAGTATCCTGGGGTCACGTGATCCCCTTTTGTGACCTTCTGAACAAGCAAAGTCAATGGGAAAGCTAGTGTCACTTAACAACTGTGTTACTCACTTAATGACTGCATCTTAAAAACTGTGGCAAGAAAGATGGTAAAATGGGGCAAAACTAACTTAGCCACATACATTTTGGGCTCATTTGTGGTCGTAAGTTGAGGACTACCTGTATTTATGATCACATTTGGGCTCTTGGCAACTAGCCTGCATTCGTGGCTATTTGCAGCATCCAATGGTCACATGACTGCACTTTTTTGGCATTTTTTCCGACATTTACTTCTATTTCCAGCACAAAAAAAGCAGCCTTTGGGTAAAAATAATTTGCTTAATGAACGCTGTGTTTGCTGATTGACAACCGGGAAAAAAAAGTCATAAAATCAGGCATGGTCACCTGCTTAACTGGAACGGCGGATGACTGTAAATCTGGGCTCAATTACGGTCGTAAGACAAGGACAACCCGAACTTATGGCATTGACAGAGTTGCGTGATCCCTATTTGTGACCTTTGCAGACAGCTTCTGACAAGCAAAGTCAATGGGGGAATCTGGATTCGCTTAATGACCACAGGATTCACTTAACAACTGCAGGGGTTTGTTAACCACTGCAGACTCACTCAATGACCATCTTGCTTAGCAACATGTTTCTGGTCCCAAGTTGATTACTTGTATTTAATCTCCTTCTGGCCAAGCAAATTTGAAATGTTAATGCAATATTAAAAGGTTAACAAGGTAATGGGGTGTGAAAATTATCCTGCACCCTCAGCCACTGTTGCCCACATCTCATACATGCACACATGCATGCACAAACATACACACACACTCTTACCTTTTGTGTCATCTTAAGTTCCTGTTTTGTGGACTGAAGCTGGTTGCGATATTCAGATGCTTTGAGATTCACGGCAGACAATTTTTCATGCAAAGCTTTCACTTCTGGGCTCTTTCAGACAATTGTTGCATTGTCGGAGAAGAACAGAGACCCCAGGGAAAGGCAAAAGATACACTTCAGTTAACTAGCACAATTTTCAAGGAAACCAAGAGAACCTAAAGAGTGACATCACATCACCCAAATGGGTAAAGAAATCCATTTCACACTGATTGCGTTACCTAGTTGGGTAATGAAATGTCTGTAAGAAAACCACCAAGTTCAGAGAGCACCCAGGGACTCAATAGTCCTCCTCCTCCTCCTCCTCCTCCTCCTCCTCCTCCACAAACTCCACTCCCTTCTAGCACTAATGATGTTCCCTAGTTGGGTCATGAAATGCCTGGAAGAAGACCACCAAGCTCAGAGAGCATCAAGAACCACACAGTCTCCTCCTCCTCCTCCTCCTCCTCCTCCTCCTCCTCCTTCCCTTTTTCTTCCTCCTTCTCTCTGTAAACCCCCTCCCTTCTACCTTGTTTTCCTTAAAATAAGACCTACCCTGGGGCGAGGCGCACGCCTAAAAATCAAGCTAGGGCGGGGGTGTGTGGAGCTTCCCCACGTGGCCCGCACCCACTTACTGTTGCAGCCAGATCTCTCATGCCCTGACACATGCCTTGCCTCTCTGACCCACTTCTCCTGCAGTTGCTTGCTGCCACTCATGCATCTGCATCACCCCGGCCTCCATTTCACCGTCAGAGGCCTTCAGGAAAGGCCTCTGCAGTTGTGAACTAAGCTCTGGAGACCATGAAACGTCTGCAAATTCAGAGATTACCAAGGACCTCCCCCTCCTCTTCCTCCTCCTCTTCCTCCTCCTCCTCCTCCTCCTTTCTCCAAACCCACCTCCCTTCTAGCACTGATGAAGTTATCTAGTTGGGTCATGAAATGTCTGCAAGAAAACGAGACCACCAAGGACCCCACATTTTTACATAATCGGGATGGCCACTGAGGGCCACGTAGGAGGATTCTGTAATAGCTGGACTACGGTCAGAGCGTGCACAGTCTTATTGCGTGAGATAACCCAGGAGTAAACACAGTAAACAGTGGTCTATATTAAATGGTGGTTTATCTTACACTATCTACAATATTATACAGCAGACCAAAATACATACACGTGCTAATACAGCCGGATCCAATAAACACTAGTTACAGCAGGAAACAGAAAAGAGAAAACACAGCAGTAGAGCCTTCCCTTTATACCAGGTATGTCAAACTGCTGGCCTGCCGATACGTCACGCGACGTCACGTGACGTTACGAGTTTGATATGCCTGCTTTATACAAAGGCTCTTAAAGAGACACAGACCCTGCTGAGTCATTCCCATCATTACATCTTAAATCTTACATTACGCAAGCTGGTTAGCTGTTAAATCAATACCTTGACAACTACGGGTTTCGCAGTACTGTTGCACCAGTAAACTGATATGAGTTCACTTTCTTTAATTTAGCTCACATTTTGAGTATAACCTTGTAAGAACGAACTGTTGAAGTTTTCCCTTAGCAACCGACTGGCTGTAACTAACTGCAAGAGGAGAATTTTCTGAGGGGGAATTACTGAAGGTTTTCTTTTTCAGCTGTGTACGTTAAGAAATTTGGCTGAAATTTTATCTTTTCGCAATGACTCTACGGGACTCATGAGGTTTCTTTCCAGTTGTTAACATTTAGCCTTTTTATTATGCTTTTAATACAATGCTCTTTTCTGTGGCTCTGATCACCTATTATTGGATGCTTTAATAATTCTTATAATGTAACTGGACATATGTTTGAAGGTTGAATCAAGGCAACTGGACTATTTTTTTTCTCCCTGTTAGTTTTGCTGCTCATCCAAGCAGTTTCATCAGTCAGGGCAAGCTGGCTAGGCAGAGAGTAATAATAATAATATTCCAACCCCCTGCTCAGGCAGGAAATCCTTTACCATTTCGGACAAATGTCCAGTTTCTTCTTAAAAACTTCCAGTGTTGGAGCATTCACCGTTTCTGGAGGCAGATTGTTCCACTGGTTAATTGTTCTAACTGTCAGGAAGTTTCTCCTTAGTTCTAGGTTGCTTCTCTCCTTAGTTAGTTTCCATCCGTTGCTTCTTGTCCCGCCTTCAGGCGCCTTGGAGAATAGCTTGACTCCCTCTTCTTTGGGGCAGCGCCTGAGATATTGGAACACTGCTATCATGTCCCCCCTCGTCCTTCTCTTCAATAAACTAGACATACCCAATTCCAGCAGCCTTTCCTTATATGCTTTAGCCTCCAGTCCCCTAATCATCTTTGTTGCTCTTCTCTGTACTCTTTCTAGAGTCTCAGCATCTTTTTTACAATTATCAATCTTGATAACATTGTAAATCGACAAGTAGCCCTTGAGTTACAACAGGGGTGTCAAACTAGTGGCCTGCGGGCTGGATGCATCACACGCAGGCCACACCGACACTGGCTCCACAAAGGCAAAAAACATCACGATACGTCATGTGATGCGATCAAGTTTGATATCCGTGAGTTACTATTCATTTAGTGACCATTCTAAGATAAACGGCACTGTACGACATGAGTTATGACTTTACTAGCTTCTGACAAGCAAAGCCAATGGAAGAAGCCAGATTGGCTTAAAGACTGCATAATTCATTTAACAACTGCAATGTTTGGCTTAACAACTATGGCCAAAAAGTCATAAAAACGGGGCACAACTTGCTTAACAAGTGTCTTGCTTAGCAATAGCAATTTTGGGCTCAGTTGTGGTTCATAAGTTGAGGACTATGTGTACGGATTAATATTTATTAAATTAATATTTATTAAATTAATATTAAATAATCAACAGTTATTCAATAAATAATAAATAAATATTTAATAATTAATTAATGTTATTAAATTAAATATTTTAATTAACATTAATATTTATTAAATTCCTTGTGCATCCAACCACATTTGGCCAATAAGGAATTCTAATTCTAATTCTAATTAAATCTGCATATTTGCTGGAGAAGAATTAATTAATATTATTAAATTAAATAATATTTTAATTAACATTAATATTTATTAAATTCCTTGTGCGTCCAACCACATTTGGCCAATAAGGAATTCTAATTCTAATTCTAATTAAATCTGCATATTTGCTGGAGAAGAATTAATTAATATTATTAAATTAAATAATATTTTAATTAACATTAATATTTATTAAATTCCTTGTGTGTCCAACCACATTTGGCCAATAAAGAATTCTAATTCTAATTAGAATTCTCCAGCATATTTGCTGGAGAAGAAATTCAAGCTTCTTGCTTCTATTCTTTTCCTCTCTTTCTGTACTTTTTTTCTTCTCTTTCTCCTTTCTTCCTTCATTTTCCTTTGCCTCTGTTCGCTCTTTCTTACTTTGTGTCAGTTTTGAGGTTCTTTGTGTTAGTTTTGACATTCTTTGTAAAACGTTTAATAACATTTGTATTGGGAAAACATGGTTTGCCTTCCCAAACTTCCCTCACTGTTTCACACTGATTAAAAAAAAAGAACATAACAATTCAATTAATTAAAAACAGTCACCATGAACTCCTTGGCTGTTTTCAAAAAGATAAAACAGAGCAGGATATTGCAAACCAGAGAAGCTACTGTAAATTGAGAAAACGTATCTTAAAAGAACAGTTTTATGGAGTTTAACTCTTACCATAGTGGCGTCTGCCTTTTTACGGAAAGCTGGGCTGTCACCGTGAGATTGCAACTTCACAGTGGACATCTGTAGCTGGAAAAACCAGACAGGTATAGTTTTGTGCAAAATGCTAAATGAAGACATATAGACTACCGAACAACAGAGTTGGGACCTTGGAGGTCATCTAGTCCAACCCCTCTGGCTCAAACAGGAAACCCTGTACTATTCCAGAAAAATGGCAATCCGGTCTTTTCTTAAAAATCTCCCATGATGGAGCACCCACAACCTCTGAAGGCGAGCAAAAACAGAAATGGAACTACACCAACAGTTTGGTTATTTTAGCCTTCAACCAGCTAACCCCAGCAGAACTAAAATTAAGCTATTGTCATAAAGATAAAACCTTAAAACAGGGGTGGAAATTTCTTTTAGAATCAGTTGTTGATTGGGCTCACAACTGCAAAGCAAGAAGATTAGGATAATTTGATTTCTTGCTGCTCAAGGACTACAGCTAGTCCTCAAGTTATAACCATTCATTTAGTGACTGTTCGAAGTCACAACGGCACTGAAAAAAGGACTTATGATTGTTTTTCATCACTTACGATTATTACAGCATTCCCAGGATCATGTGATTAAAATTCAGATGCTGGGCAACTGACTTGTCTTTATGACGGTTGCAGCGTCCTGGGGTCATGTGATCCCCTTTTGGGATCTTCTGACAAGCAAAATCAATGGGGGAAGCAGATTCACTTAACAACCCTGTTGCTAATTTAACAACTGCAGTGATTCACTTAACAGCTGTGGCGAAAAAGGTCGTAAAATGGGGCAAAACTCACTTAACAATTATCCTGCTTAGCATCGGAAATTTGGGGCTCAATTGTGGTCATAAGCCAAGGACTACCGGTATTAAATTTTTTTACTGGGTAATGATGTGAGGAAGTGAAAATACTGTGCATTGCCAACTATATGGTTATGATTTGCTGACAGTTAATAGGTTTTTATTGATTAGATTAAAATTACCGTAAATTAAGAATATATTAAGATGTTTTTTTCCCAATATTGGTTGCTAATATTTTAGAGATTTTTAAGTATTGATATTATTTCCTTAATTTAATCTAATCCAGGCTAGAAAACAGGAGACGGTGAGTTCTAGTCCTGTCTAGGCATCAAAACTGGTTGGCTGGACCTGTCACTCTCTCTTAATCCACACAACTTTACAAGGTTGTTGTGGGGAAAATAGGAGGAGAAAGGATATGTTTGTCACCTTGAATTATTTATAAAAATAATAAGGGTCGGAGATTAGATAGATAGATAGATAGGTAAATAGATAGGTAGGTAGGTAGGTAGGTAGGTAGATAGATAGATAGATAGATAGATAGATAGATAGATAGATAGATAGATAGATAGATAGATAGATAGATAGATAATAATAATAATAATAATAATTAATAATAATAATTTATTATTATTATTATTATTATTATTATTATTATTATTATTATTATTATCATTTCAACCTTCCCTGGAACTTCCAGTAGATCAGGTTGGGGGACGAGTCCGTCCTTTGGGATATGGTAAAGCCTGTTTACCGACAGGTCAGAGAAAAATTTTTGAAGGTCACAACCTCGTAAGTGGCGAAGACCTCGCAGGTTGTTCCACTGGTTAATTGTTCTCACTGTCAGGAAGTTTCTCCTTAGTTCTAGGTTGCTTCTCTCCTTGATTAGTTTCCACCCGTTGCTTCTTGTCCTGCCTTCAGGCCCTTTGGAGAATAGCTTGACTCCCTCTTCTTTATGGCAACCCCTGAGATATTGGAACGCTGCTATCATGTCCCCCCTCGTCCTTCTCTTCATTAAACTAGACATACCCAATTCCAGCAGCCGTTCCTTATATGCTTTAGTCTCCAGTCCCCTAATCATCTTTGTTGCTCTTCCTCTGTACTCTTTCTAAAGTCTCAACATCTTTTTTACATCGCGGTGACCAAAACTGGATGCAGTATTCCAAGTGTGGCCTTACCAAGGCATTATAAATTGGTATTAACACTTCACGTGATCTTGATTCTATCCCTCTGTTAATGCAGCCCAGCACTGTGTTGGCCTTTTTGGTAGCTGCAGCACACTGCTGGCTCATATTTAGGTGATTGTCCACTAGGACTCCGAGGTCCCTCTCACAGTTACTACTATTGAGCAAGGTAGATAGATAGATAGATAGATAGATAGATAGATAGATAGATAGATAGATAGATAGATAGATAGATAGATAGATAGATAGATAGATAGATAGATAGATAGATAGATAGATAGATAGATAGATAGAAAGAGAAAACATGTTTAGAGATAAATAAAACATATTAATATTTAGAGCCTGAGATAAGTGCTAAATAAGTTTGATTAAAAAAATGAATACCGTACATTGTCACTTTTTAACTTTTCCGTTTTATTCCCTTTGCCTTTGTGTTTTATTTTATTTATTTTTCTGAAACTTAAAAAAGCTCTTTTAAAAAGGTTGGAGTAATTTGATTAGTGATTGTTATTATTATTATTACCAGTAGATGTTTTTTCACCTTTTTTTGATACATGGATGGATGGATGTTAACTCAAGGTGGTAAGCATATCTAACAGCTTTGCTCCTATTATTTTCCCTGCAACAACAATCCTACGAGGTGGGTTGGTCGTAACCCAGCTGGCTTTCATGCCTATTGCGGAACTAGAACTCCCAATCTCCTGGTGATTGGCCTAAAGTCACCCAGCCTTAAGCCATGACATTATCAAACACCCGTGCTAACAAAAACGAAGCCTCACATCTTTTTCCAGCTGTTTGATCCGGTTGTTCAGCTGTTTCGTTCTGGTTTTCTCCCTTTCCATCTCAGCTGTCATGTGCCGGTTATGTTTAGCCAGTTCCACAATTTTAGACGCTGCAACATCCCCTGATAAACCAGTGGTCCCTAAAATTAAAAAAAAAAGGGAAAGAAAAGCTGAAAAGAAGAAAATGGTTTTCCCCAGAGATATATTTGTAGTTCAGGGTTGAACTGAGGGGTCCTTGGTGATTCCTGAGCTTGGCTGTTTTCTTGCAGATGTTTCATGACCCAGCTAGGAAACATCATGAGGGCTAGAAGGCAGTGGGGTTTGTGGAGAGGAGGAGAATGCAATTTATATGTTATTTATTATTTTGTCCCACCTGTACTACTTTTTAAAGTAACTCATGGCAGCAAACATACATAATAGGTACTGATTTCTCATCCTATTTTTTTCCACAACTATCCTGTGAAGCGGGTTGAGATGAGAGAGAGTGATTGACCCTAAGTCACCCAGCCAAGTGTCATGTCTAAGGTGGGACTAGAATTCACAATTTCCTGGTGACTGGCCCAAGTCACCCAGCCAGCTTTCATGCCTAAGGCGGGACTAGAACTCACCATCTCCTGGTAATTTAGCCAAAGCCACCCAGTCGGCTTTCATACCTAAGGCTGGCCTAGAAGTCACCATCTCCTGGTGATTGACCCAAAGTCAATCCAGCTGGCTTTGGTGCTTAAGACAGGATTAGAACTCTCCATCACCAGGAAAGTCACCTAGCTGTCTTTCATGCCAAAGGTGGGACTAGAACTCACCATCTCCTGGTGATTGGCCCAAAGTCACCTAGCTGTCTTTCATGCCTAAAGTGGGACTAGAACTCACTGTCTTTTGGTGATTGGTCCAAAGTTACCCAGTCAGGTGGCGCAGAACTAGAACTCACAATCACCTGGTTTCCAGGCCAGCACCTAAATCGGCTCAGTTTCCCACCTTGTGTGATAATTGTTCTCCTTCGTACCACAAATCTAGCATTTTGCTGGACCACTCTACACTTTGATGAAGTTTCTAAAACCATTCCCTAATAAGTTCTTTGCAATAAATAAATAAAAAAATCATTCTGGGAAACTTGGTGGTCTGGACCATTATCTTCAGGAAAAAGGAATTGCAGAAGCAATTGGTAAAAAAAGGGCTGATTTAAATCAGCTGTGTGTTCACCCAGTAGAGCTTGCCGTTCCTCTTCTATCTTCTTATGAAGCTGCTTTATTTCCAAATCTCTTTCCTTCAAAAGCTTGAACAGCCGGCCGTTCTCATCCACCAGCTCCCGGAGTTGGTGCTGGAGCTGCTCGTTTTCAGTTTCCAGCAATCTAGAAAACAAACAGGCAGCTTGATCTAGTCTGTGGTTGCAATCCAGCCCCAGAGTGGAAGGCCCTGGGATCTGGGGAAAAAAAAATGGGGCAGTGCAGAATTGTGCATTTTTCTCCCTTCTATTAAAAGTAGTCCTTGACTTACGATCACAACGGAGCCCAAAACATCTGTTGCTAAGGGAGACAGTTGTTATGGGTTTTGGCTCATTTTATGACCTTTCGTGACACAGTTGTTCAGTGAATCACTGCAGCTGTTAAGTTAAGAACATAGTTGTAAAGTGAATCTGGATTCCCCATTGACTTCGATAATTAGAAGGTCACCAAAGTGGATCGCGTGACCCCGGGACACTGCAACCGTCATAAATATGAGTCAGTTGTCAAGCATCTGAATGTAAATCAGGTGACCACCGGGAGGCTGCAACAGTCATAAGTGTGAAAAACATTCCTAAGCCACTTTTGTCAGTGCTGTTGTAACTTTGAAAGGTCACTAAAGAAACTGTTGTAAGTTGAGGAACACTTGTAGTCTTTTGACTTACCACCATAATGGAATCCAGACTTTCCATTAGGAAGATCATAAGCCAAAGCGCTTGTGTGATTTTACGACATTGTGGCAGTCATTAAGTGAATGCGGCATTTTTTTGGGGGGTGGGTGGGCTGGAAACCAGAATTAAATGCTGGTTTCCCCTCAGAAAGCATCATAAATCACAGTTCTGTGAATTCAACCAGATTGCCACCTTACTTTGTCCCAATGTCTGATTCGGAGGTCTCGGGTGCCAAGAATGATAAGTTGAGGGCATCTGGGATTCCGAAGGCCTTGTCTTCATTCTCCTTGTTGTTCTGTTTTAGGCTGTGTTGACTCTCCTTTTTCTTCTCCATCAGATTTTGCATCCTTTTCTGCTGCTGCTCCTGGAGAGCCTTAAACTGCATTTTTAGGTTTTCACTGACAGCTTCATCAGCCTCCATTGCGACCTTTGAAAGGGAAATCAAATCAAGACGTTCAAAGCAGAATACTTTGGCTAGTCAGTTAAGAAAAAAAAATTCTCCAAATTTTTAGAGGAAAGCAATAGCAGTATTTTTTTTCAATCTTAGCAACTTTAATACGGACTTCAACTCCCAGAATTCTTCAGCCAGAAATTCTCTGAGCTTGGTTGTTTTCTTGAATTCATTAATCCATCCATCCATTCTTCTGTCTTTGTTATAGTATCCATGCCTCTATCCCTCAATCCTTTTACATATTATCTCTGTCTCGTCTTATCTATCAATTCATCCCCATCTCTCTCTTATCTTCTATTTATCATCTATCTATTTCTCTCTCTCTCTTTCATCTATATTTCTCTCTCTCTCTATTATCTATCTTCAACTCTCTATCAATCAATCTACCTATCCTTGTGTCATTTCTCTATATCTATTTATATATCATTCTCTTGCTTTCTCTTTCATTACCTCCATCTATCCACCTTCATCTATCTATCCTTCTTCTGTCTATCAATCTATCTATCCTATCTCTATATCTCTCTCTGTCATGTATCATTATTTCTCTATTCTCTACCTTCATTCTTTCCTTCTATTCTTCTCTCTCTATCTACTACTATCAAATCTGTCCGCCCACCCACCCACCCACCCACCCACCCTATCTATCTATCTATCTATCTATCTATCTATCTATCTATCTATCTATCTATCTATCTATCTATCTATCTATCTATCTATCTATCTATCTATCTATCTATCTATCTATCTATCTATCTATCTATCTATCTATCTATCTATCCATCCATCCATCCATCCATCCATCCATCTATCTGTCTATCCTGTGTCTCTCTCTTTCTATCATTTATTATCAATCTATTTATCCTATGTCATCTATCTGTCCATCCATCTACCCATTCAATCTATACATGCATCCATCCTTCTATCCATCCATCCATCCATCCATTTCTCTCTCTCTCTCTCTCTCTCTCTCTCTCTCTCTCTCTCTCTCTCTCTCTCTCTCTCTCCCTCCCTCCCTCCCTCCCAGTCTCTCCCTCTCATTATTACCCAGCCCCAGCCTCCTGTTATTGGGACTCTCAGTGGTCTCCGGTCCTGCCTCTGGCCCTCCCAACCTTGGCCAGATTCCCAAGGCCAGCTCCACTATTGTGGGCTTACCTTTCTCAGACCCACTCAAGGCGCCTCGAAACCGAAAGTTGGTTAATTCGCTCCTCTTCCGCCTGGCTCCAACTTCGTTTTGACATCGCCAGATCTTCACGCCTTCAATACTTGGGAAGAGCTTGGCACAGACCTGGGGGAGGGAGGGGGGGAGGGAGGGACGGGGGAGTTTAGAAAACGGAGTTTAAACTCCCTTAAAAGGGGAGGGGGCTCTGTGGAGATTTCATCTTGGCACAACTTGGGGAGGGTCAGAGAGGATCCAACGGGGTGGGAAGTGGGGGGAGGACTTTGGACCTGCTCCCCCTGCCAGAGCCTCCCAAGGGGGAGTGCGGGAAGACCCCCCCCCCCCCCCCCCCCCCCCACCNCACTCTGCCCCCCCAGCAGCCCCACTCACCCACCGCCGCCTCCGGGTCCGGCGCCCTCCTCCTTTAGCCGGACAGCCCCGGGGCGGAGCAGCTCCCCGGCGAAGACGCTGCGGAGGCAGGGCGCGTTGCTATGGACGCGGTCGCCGCGGCAACCGTCGCTAGGGAGAAGCCCGGGCTCGCCTCCCAGGAAGACGATGCTCCGCAGGACGGCTGGGCAAAGACCGGGAAGCGTCGCGGGGGCTGCGCTGGGGCTGGGCAGGGAGCGAAAGAGGCAGAAGCAGCCCCCTTTCTCCAAATCTGGAACAGGGACCCCTAGATCTGCTCCCCCTCCAGATGGGGCAAATCTCAACTCCCAAAATTCTCTGCAAGTAAGGGTGGGGGATTCTGGGATAGCTGGAGGCTCCTCATGCTAGGGAGGGGCTGAGGCTCAGCAAGGACAGACCTGAGCTGACTTTGCAAAGCTAAGTTTAGGTTAGACTAGGTGGGAGCCCACTAAACGAATGGTTGGTGGTTTTTTTTACAGTTTTAATAGTTTTTAACTGTTTTTATTGTTTTAAAACGTTTTTAAGATTTTAATTGTAATCGTAATATATGGTTTCAATTGTGAGCTGTCCAGAAATGTTTGTTGAAATGTTTGTTGAAATGTACGGTTAAGGAAGGGAAGTGAAAGGAAAGGAAGGGAAAGGAAAGGAAAGGGAAGGGAAGTGAAAGGAAAGGAAAGGAAGGGAAAGGAAAGGAACGGAAAGGAAAGGAAAGAAGTCAGTTGGTAGCCTCACACATTGTTTATTACTCCTTCCATGCCAAAAAAAAAGAGGGGGGGGGACTGATAATTGTTAGTTCCACTTCTGCTCATCCCATTTATTGAGGCTGATATTGGTTCTTCTTAAAAACTTCCAGTGTTGGTGCGTTCACCGCTTCTGCAGGCAGGTTGTTCCACTGGTTAATTTTTCTCACTGTCAGGAAGTTTCTCCTTAGTTCTAAGGTTGCTTCTCTCCTTGATTAGTTTCCATTCGTTGCTTCTTGTCCTGCCTTCAGGCGCTTTGGAGAATAGCTTGACTCCCAATTCTTCTTTGTGGCAGCCCCTGAGATATTGGAACACTGCTATCATGTCCCCCCTCGTCCTTCTCTTCGTTAAACATGTTATCTATTCCTATACACATACGTACACGAACTTCTCGACATCTTTTTTGTAGTATGGT
This sequence comes from Protobothrops mucrosquamatus, assembly GCF_001527695.2. Classification (NCBI taxonomy): domain Eukaryota; kingdom Metazoa; phylum Chordata; class Lepidosauria; order Squamata; family Viperidae; genus Protobothrops; species Protobothrops mucrosquamatus. The sequence goes on along the minus strand of NW_015386458.1, from coordinate 255,343 downwards.
GACCAAACTTGTTTGCAGTATTCCAGATGTGGTCTTAGTAGGGTTTTATAAAGCGGTACTAATACCTCACATGATTTTGATTCTATGCCTCTGTTTATACAATCAGGAATTGTATTAGCTTTTTTGGCTCCTGCAGCACATGGGTGGCTCACGGTCAAGTGATTGTCCACTAGGACTCCAAGGCCCTTCTCACAGTTACTGTTTTTGAGCCAGGTGTCATCTAATCTATACTTATATCTTTGATTTTTCCTGCCTAAATGTAACACTTTTCTCCACATTGGAACTCATTTTGTTGGATAGGGCCCATTGTTCGAGTTTGTCAAGATCTTTTTGGATCCTGAGTTTGTCTTCCGGGGTGTCGGCTATTCCTGCCAGTTTAGTGTCATTTGCAAGTGTGATGACTTCCCCTTCTATTCCCTCATTTAAGTCATTTATGAAGATACTGGGCCTAAGATGGAGCCTTGTGGTACCCGAACGTTTAGGGCAGAACATTTAGAACAGGAAATCCTCAACATATGACCACAATTAAGCCCAATGTTTCAGTGGCTAAGCAAGACAGTACTTAAGTGAGTTTTGCCCTATTTTTCTTGCCACAGTTGTTAAGTGAATCTCTGCAGTTGTAGAGTTAGTAACATGGTTGTAAAGTGAATTGGACTGCCCCATTGACTTTGCACATCAGAAGATCACAAAAGGGGATCACGTGACCCCAGGACACTACAACCATCATAAATACATGCCAGTTGCCAACCGTCAGAATTTTGATCACATGACCATGGGGATGCTGCAATGTGAAAAACGATCATAAGTCACTTTTTTCATTGCCGTTGAAACTAAATGAATGATTGTAAGTTGATATTATCTGTACACTTTATGGAGTTTATGGAGAGGTATGGAAAACCCTAGAAATATTGCAAGGATGTCTCTGTTCGTTTTTATCAAAGATGCAGAAAAGCTCTTTAAATTTCTGCCCTATTCAGTCTCCATTAAACAGGTCTGGACATGCAGACATCTGCAGAGGCAAAGCAAAGTAAGTGAGAAAAATGAACATCCCACTTTTAAAAATTTGATTTATTTAGTTATGACATTTATATACAGCTCATCTCTCTATCAAGCCACTTGGATGATTACTTGGGCCACACAATATCTCAGTGTTATGAAAATAAGCAGAGTTTGCATTGTGTGGCAAGAAAGGTCGTAAAATGGGACAAAACGTCTTAACTACTGCCTTGCTTGGTAACGGAAATTTTGGGCTGAATTGTGGACATAAGTTGAGGACTACCTGTATGATTTCCCTTTGCATGAAATAAGACAAGACAAGACAATCTTTATTGTCAGTTTTTTTTACTATGGGCACAACGGCACACATCAAAAATGAAATTTAGTTGTCCGCTCTCAAAGTGAAACACATACACGACACACACCTAAAACATACTATGTACATCATATGTATAGACCCACACCCTACATATATACATAACGAATAAATATTAAATACTGTCCATCTTGAATATATAATGGAAGGAGGAAGCTTGAGAGTTCACAAGGTTAATGCTGTATGGATGAAACTATGGCTTCTAGTTTCCTGTGCCAGCTATGTGATTGTTACCATTTCTTGTAAATGAAGCACAGGATCCTGGCTAAGTGGTTAAACCTGTGAATCTGCACCCCCTCCCCTGCAGCCCCCCTAACATGTCAACTGTTAGCAAAACCCTCAGTGAGCAGAAAAGGGGAAAAAACTGTTAAAGAAAACTTGTTTAAGAGAATGTTTCTTCTCAGAATAGTAAATGTTTCTTCTCAGAATTCATCTTCCTCACTCCCATGTCCATGAGAACCACACCTGGGTCCTCAGGGCCTCATCTGCATGTTAAAATATCTGGCATTTATTGGGTTAAGTGCTGTCTCCTTAAGAGATGGCTTGTGGGTAATGTAGTTTAGCTAGTCTGCAATCCCATGTTATCAGATCTGTGGGAGGAGTTTCTAAAGTTCATCAGAGGATATCTTGGCCACGAGTCAGATTGGAATGTTCTTTGTCTGAGAGAAGCATGGAGCCATTCGGACATCTCATTTGGCTCCATTCCAAGTTACAAGCTGGTATGGAGGAAGCATTATTTTCTCATATAGGAATGAACAGAAGCAACCATCATAAATGCAAGTATTTCTCTGAATAAATATATATCTGTTTTGCAATCATTTCTATTGAGTTTATCTGTCTGACCTGGTTTTACAAAGCAACTTAACTCTGTGTCAGAACAGTGCTGGCAAATATGGCAGCTGTGTACCTGAGCCCCACTGTGGGCTGACAACCTGTCCTTCCTCCTGCTGAAACTCTGAAAATTAGGCCCGGGACTATTTTCCGGCCATCCTGTGAGCACCCAGTTCCGCACATGGCTTAGCATCGTGTCTGAAGCTGTCTCTGCAGTCACGTCCCCTGCGTTAAGGGGAGACTCAGGCAGGTCGTGAATAGCCAGGATGCGCATGGCTGGAGCAGGGTCGGACTCTAACTGTGGCAGGGGAAGTCTGCAAAGGCTGTCTGCATGGCCCATTTCTCTACCTGGTTTTTGAATCAAACTATAATCATACGCTGACAAGAAAATTGACCACCTCAACATCCTAGGGGATATGATCTGGGCTGTTTGCTTGTTTGTTGTGAACAACCCCAGGAGTGGCTTATGGTCTGTGAAGACCGTGAAGGGCCTACCATATAGATAGTCATGAAACTTCTTGATCCCTGCCATTATGGCCAAGGCCTCTTTATCTATTTGAGCGTAATTACGCTCTGCAGAGGACAAGGTAATAGACTATTGGAATTTGCCTTCTGTCAGCCATTAAATGACTCAACACAGCCCCAACCCCATATGGTGATGCATCACAAGCGATGCAGACAGGCAGCTTTTCGTTAAAATGCATCAAAACTGAATTTGAAGACAGCAGTGATTTGACTGCTGAGAGGCTCCTATTGTGGACGCTGGTCCACTTCCACTGTGCATGTTTGTCCAAGAGCCGGTGTAATGGCTCTGCCACTGCGGCCTGGTGAGGTAGGAAGGCGTGATAAAAATTGAACAGTCCAAGAAACACTTGGAGCTCCCCCTTTGATTTTGGACTGGGGGCCTGCTGAATTGCTTTGAGCTTGAATTCAGCAGGATGAATGCCTTGGGCATCTATACGGAAACCGAGGAACTCAGTTGAAGCTACCCAATCTTACATTTCTCCTGCTTCAGCTTCAGCCCCACTTCGCAGAAGCACTGAAGGACGGCCTTGAGCCGTTCTGCCAATTTTTTGACTGATTCCCCAGCTATGAGGACATCATCAAAATATGGAATACCCTTGAGCGTGCACTCCATCACTCCCTGGAAGAGGCCTGGGGCAACACTGACCCTGAATTGTAGGCGCTTAACCTTGAAAGCTCCTCTGTGAGTAACTATGATTTGAGCTTCCGCCGTGGCATCATCCACCGGCAGTTGCTGATGGGCTTGAGTCAAATCTAACTTGGCAAAGATGTGACCTCCCTGTAGTGATGCCAAAATGTGGCTGACTACAGGCACCGGATATGCGTGTTGTTGGAGTGCTCTATTGATAGTGCACTTGTAATCTGCACATATTCGCATCTCTCCGTTGGCCTTAAGTGGCGTAACTATGGGGGTTTCCCATTGACTGCTATCAACTGGCTGCAGGATGCCTTGCTGCACCAGCTTGACCAGCTCTGCATCGATCTTCTGCTTGAGGGTGAAGTGCACTCTACGCGGCTTGATATGTATTGGAGTTATGGCAGGATCAAACCGAAGAGCTATGGGAGGACCCTTAAATTTCCCTAAGTGAGGGCTAAAAACGTCAGCAAACTCCTGGCAAACTGCTGCTAAGTCCACTACTTGTGTGCTGTTTATTCCAGTTACATTGATTCCCAATACATCAAACCAATCAAGCCCAATGAGGCCTGTGCAGTTGCCCTCAACTACTATGACTTCCAGGGGGCCCTCAAATTCCTTGAAGTGCACCCTAAGTGTAGCTTCCCCTTTGACTGTTGCTCGGGAGTTTTGGAAATCGGTTAACATGAGGTTTGACGGTTTGAGCATAACTCTTTTGCCTCTGCGACTGCAAATGTGTTTGAAAGTCCCCTGGGAAATTATGGATAATGTGGACCCCGTATCTAGTTCCATGTTGCATGGAACTCCCTGCAGCTTGACTTTGAGCCGCAGTTTTTCCTTAAGAGGGCGATGGGCACCTGTTCTAAGTACACTCCTCCTAGTGGTGCAATAGCCCACCCTGTGTTGCCCCGGGCCCCTTTCTGAGGAAACTCTTCTGGTGGACTCTCTCTCCGACGACCCTGACAGACTGCGGCGATGTGGCTTTGCTTGCCACACGCCTGACACGTTGCTATGCAGAACCTGCAATCCATGCATTTGTGTCAGCCTCCACACCCCGCACATCGAGAGAAGGGAACTGCCTTGTCAACTGGGCATTGTGGCCTTCTTTCTGGTGGCCACTCTAACTGATCGATCTCTTGATCTGATTCGGAGTCTTCGAGCCTCTCAGCACCCTCGTGGTGGATGGCTTCTGCACAGGGAAAGTTCCTGGAGAGCCGTAAGGCCTTGACAGCTCCCCTGGTGGCTTCTTCGGCTGTGATTTCTCTTAGGTCATCTTGAAATGAAATAGTCTCTTTGATGAACAATTTCTGTTGGAGATCCCTGCTTCTTAACCCGCACACTAAGCAGTCTCACAGCCTCTCTTCAAGATCTTTGAACTCGCAGGGTTGGGCCACTTGACGAAGGGCAGCAATGAATTCGGCAGCCGATTCGCCCAGTCGTTGGTCTCTTCTTTCGAAGGCATGCCTCCAGGCGATGACCGATAGCTTTGGCTCAAAGTGTTCTTTGAGCATTCTCTTAAGTTCGGAATAAACAACAGATTCAAGTGGTGCCAGAGCTATTAGGTTTTCGGCGATCTCGAACATCGCCTGGCCACAAATGCACAGCAGTGTTGCAGCCTTCAAGCCGTCCTCACGAACTTGGTTGACTCTAAGGTAATTCTTGACTCTCGTGACATACAAGCTCCACCTCTCTGGATGTGCAACGTCGAATTCTGAGAGTTTCCTGAGTTTGGCCATGGTGAGTTGCTTTCGCTGTTTTCGGCCTCGCAATGCTTTGTGCTGCCTAGGCTTCTTCTAATCTCCCAGGGATGGTTCCTTGGGAGCGCTCTGCCTCCAGCGTTTTCATACTGGCAGGAATGGGAGGGAACGCGGTCCCAACCAAGGCGTCGGTCACTGTTGTGGCTCCGTCTGGTGGGTCCCTCTCATCAGAGGAGGAAGGCTCTGAACATGAAGGAGAGGAGATGGCTAGGCCTCCCTCTCCAGGCCCCTTCCCCTCTGGTGCAGCCTTCGGTGCCTTCCGACAGCGAGGAGTTTGGCCAGGAGCCCGGTGTTTCTGGGATTGGCCAGGAGCCCGGTGTTTCTGGGATTGGCCAGGACCCAGGTGTATCGGACTCCGACGAGGATACGTCTTGGCTGGATCCACGCCAGCGTCGGAAGGACAAGCGTGCGCAGCAGCGGACGCGTCGTGCCAGATAGTTCAGCTGAGTCACTGGGCCACACCCCACTGGCTATATAAGCAAGGGGTGTGGCATGTGAATTTTCGTGACGGACAATGTTTGCTGGATATTCTGTTGCAAGCACTCTGGCAAGTTATCTCTGTTTGCTGTGTCTTATCAGTAAAGGCTTGGCAGGCAGCTACGCAGTTGCTGCCAAGAAATTCATTTGTCTGTGTTTGTGCCAAGTAGTTTTTCAGGCCTCGGCTGACTGGTTGCGGGGTGTGGGTCGGACGGGGGACAGAACAGTCACTTGGCTTACCCCCGTAGTGACTCAGCTCTTCAAGTTTGGCAGCACATCCCACCTTCTTCGCCACTGTTATGTTTGGTGTTCTGTGAGGCATCGACGAGGCAGTAGGTGAACAAACAACTCTTTATTAAAGGTTTGAACAGAAGCCTGAATAACTGCAGCTCCACCCCTATTTATACACTCAACCACTAGGTAGCAGCCAATAGGTGGGAGCCAAGTATTAGTTCCTGCTTTAACACAAGATAATTAGCATGTAGACAGCAAGTCTGGCTCTTAACTGACAGAGTCTTGTGACCGTTTTTTCAACAATTCCAAGTAATTCACCTCAATACATTACAAAAATCTTTTTAATAATGAACAGGGAGCAACTGGAGCTGATCATTCAGTGTGAAAAACCTAGTCAGGGCTTGGATGGGACACCACCAGGAGATCTCAGAATGGAGAAGTTAAAAAAATATTCCCAAGAAAGCAATGCCATATTCTTACCATATCAGTAGCAAGACAAAAACCCCGAAGCTCTAAAAGCAGGAATTTTTCAGGACATTTTAAAAAAAAATATGCATTTTTGAGAACTGTTGATTGCAGTGAAAAAAATCTTTTTTTGCAATTATTTTGAGGATTGCAGTAAAGTCTCAATTAGGTAAGTCTGTTGGAATTACAAATGGACGCTAGGAAGTTGAGAACTGCCTGTAAGTTTCAAAAAAAAATTCCTGAAGATGAAGCAGGAAAGGTAGAGCTGTTTGCAAGTAGATATATTAGGTGTTGCCTGTTGATATTGCAACCTCCAGCCTTGCGATTAAATAATCAGCAGAATAGAACAGAACAGAAGAGGACAGGACAGAATAGAATAATTATTGTCACTTTGAATGTACATGAATCGGCATACGTTAAAATGAAATTTCATCGCATACAGGTCTCAAAGGGTCACCACCTCTGATATACACTACATAAATATGACAAAAATAAAGAAATAAATACAGAATTATGCATGTACCCATATGGAATAATAATGTAATGTAATATAATGTAATATAATGGAAATATAACTGGCTCTGTGGCATAACTGCTGCCTCATATCAGCTAAGAAAAGCCACACTTTAAGGTTGCCTCCATATCTCAGCTGAACTTTCCTTCCTTCCTTCCTTCCTTCCTTCCTTCCTTCCTTCCTTCCTTCCTTCCTTCCTTCCTTCCTTCCTTCCTTCTCCCTTTTTTCTCTCAATTTCTCCCCCTCTAGCCTTTCCAAAAGGCCCCAAAGGTGGTAAAATGGGGCAAAATTCACTTAGCAACGATCTCCCTTAGCAACAAACATTTTGGGCTCAATTGTTGAAGACTACCTGGATTGGAAGTATTACAAGGACTCCACAATTCCATTCACTGTAAGATAAATATGCAAGGTAGAAATGTTTGCCCTATAGTAACCCTGGAACATTGACCCACATGATGGCTGTTGCAGCAGCTGCCTGGAGAAACCACAATCCATGCCAAACTCATAAAAGTGAGTCTTTTGTTCTGGGAGGCCAGGCTTGGGTTGTGGTTTCACACCCCGTCTTGGAAGAGGAATAGGGACAGTGAAGACCTACCCAAATTACTCTTCTTGTTCCAAATAATCCCTGTAAAATTGGAGAAGATATTCTTTGATGACTTAAATGCAACAATATTAAGATTTATATGGCAAGGGAACAAAGCACAAATTAAAGTTAAAATGCTACAAGAAGCTAAAGATAGTGGAGGATTTGGACTCCCGGATTGGAGACTTTATTTAGTTCGTCGGTAGAATGGTACCTAGTTTCTTACCTATTGTCACTCTTTATTTTCTGAAGAGATGGATCTCCCCGTACTGGATGTTAACCCAACCAGACGGAAAGACACCATACCCTTTTTATTTTATCACAGATATTTTCAAAACCACGCTATAAGGAATGTACTGCTTTTAGAATGGGAGAATAAAACAAAAAAAATTGTATTAAAACATCAGAGTGGCTTTCAACAATGGAAGCTTTTGCTTACCCAAATTTAATTAAGTACGACAAACTCATTACTTATAAAGACATTTTGGATAAGGACGGAAAACGTAAAGACAGGCAAGATCTACAACAACAAGGTATTGACTTATCATGGTGGCTTTACCTACAAATCCAAACAAGATACGAGAAAGATCTAAAGACAATGGGATTTTATAAAGAACAGATAGAATTTGACCAAATACTTTTGAAAACAGATGAAAATTTGATTAAGAAACTTGATAGATTTCTGCTAAAATGGAAGATGGAAGAAGAACAAGTAAAAGAGACAATGATAGTTTAGGCAATTTTGGGGGGATATTCTATAGACTTAGAACTTTGGCAAAAGTTATGGGATAGAAATATTAAACTGACTAAAGCAGCTTCATATAAAGAAAACGTATATAAAATGTTTTACAGATGGCACATGACACCAGTAAGGCTAGCGGAAATGTTTAAAAATGTTTTGGATAATTGTTGGAAATATAAACAAAAGCCAGGTACTTATTACCTTATCTGGTGGGTATGTCCCTAGTGCAAAGAAATTTTGGTCTAAGATTCATATATGGCTGGAAAGGATGACTAAAGTACAGATAGAATTTAAGCCAGAATTGTTTTTGTTAGTAATACTAGGATCTAACTACGGGAAAGAGAATGAGTATTTAATATTACATATATTGACAGTTGCGAGAATAGCATTTGCCCAATATTGGAAAAATGAAAATGTACCATCTGATGAGATCATAATTAGGAAAATTTTAGAATGTGCAGAAATGGACAGACTAACTCTAGAGATTAAAGAGAAAGAAGACTCACTTTATTTTAAAACATGGGAAAACTTTTATCAATGGTTAGTAAAAAGAATTAGCGAAAAATGATTGTGAAATTTATTAAGATGATTAATGTTTATTATCTGACATGCGTTATAATTATTGCTATTTTTGTTGACTACAGCTACTTATTATCATATTGAATACTTACATCCGGACAATAGTTTGTTTGCTAAAGCTTGGAATGTCATTGGGGGCAGCCCCATTGTTGGACCTACCCCCACCTCAACTCCTTTCCTGAACCCCACCCTGAATCCCACTATCGATCCTTCCCTTCCCCTACCTTTATAAAATTTAATAAAATATTATTAAAAGTAGACAAATTTATGATGGCTACAAATAGTTGAATACACATATGTAGATATCTTTAAGGATAAAAATGCTTTTGAAGGATGATTGAAAGAAGTATAATATAATCCAATACGAATACACTAGAAAATAAATGTCTACTCAAAACAAACAAACAAACGAACAAAAAGAACCGGAATCCTAGGGCTGGAAGCAAACTCAGAGGTCTTCTTGTCCACCTCCCTGTCAAAGCAGGAGACTTTGTACCAGTCAAATGCTTGAAAACTATTATCAAAAACTTCAAGTGATGGAGTACCCACAACTTCTGGAGGCAAGGGATTCCGCAGATTAATTGTTCTCAATCAGAATAGAGCTGGAAGGGACATTGGAGGTCTTCTAGTCCAACCCCCTGCTAAGCAGGAGACCCTATTCCATTTCAGAGAGGTGGCTATCCAATCTTTTCTTGAGAACGTTCAGTGATGAAGCACTCACAACTTCTCAAGGCAAGCTGTTTCCTTGATTAGCTTCCATCTGTTGCTTCTTGTCCTGCCTTCAGGTGCCTTGACCACCATCCCCCACTTTTTTTGTTTGTGTGGCATTCCCCACCAATACTGGAATACTGCTATCATGTCACCCCTAGTGCTTGCCATACCCAATTCCTGCAACTCTCCTTCATGTTTTAGTCTTCAGTCCCCTAATCATCTTTGTTGCTCTCCTCTGCACTTTTTCTAGAGCAATGATGGCGAAACTTTTAGAGACTGAGTGCCCAAACTGCAACCCAAAACCCACTTATGCATCATTGGGTGCCGGGTGGGTGTGGTCCAATGGCTGGGTGTGGCCTAAGATTGGGGCGATGCCGTGCGTGCCCACAGAGAGGGCTCTGAGTGGCGCCTCTGGCACCCGTGCCATAGGTTCACTACCACTGTTTTAGAGTCTCCACATGTTTTTTAAATTGTGGTGACCAAGACTGGATGCAGTATTTCAAGTGTGGCCTCACTAGTGCAGTATATAAAATGGTATTATCTCTTTTCGTGATCTTGATTTTATACTTCTGTTGATACAGCCTAGGATTGCGTTGGCTTTTTTGGCAGCTGCGGCACACTACCAATAGTTTGCAATCACTCTATATATTGTTCTTCCTGTAGAGGAACAATGAGTGGGTCAAGCTATTCCCCAAAGCACCTGAAGGCAGAACAAGAAGCAATGGATGGAAACTTATCAAGGCGAGAAGCAACCTGGAATTAAGGAGAAATTTCCTGACAATGAGAACAATGAATCAGTGGAACAAGTTTCCTCCAGAACTTGTGGGTGCTCCATCATTGGAGGCTTTTTAAGAAGAGATTGGACAACAATTTGTGTGAAATGCTATAGGGTTTCCTGCAAAGGGATTTGTGACACATTTCTTATTGCCTATGTTTGGTGGTTCACCATTATTGCACCAAGGTTTGTGGCCTATTATACAGAAAACTTCATGTGCGAATCCCAAGCTCAAATAATAACAATGCTCATCTTGTCTCTGCCTCAAGTTTACTTCAGAAGAATAACATGGTTAGCTTTTTACAAAGCGTTATCAAGTGCTGTACTCACGCTGACAACTGTGTGGATCTAAATGGAAAATATTACTGATTTTAGCCAGTCAGGCTAGGCAAGCTAGCTCTGTGGGAAACTAAATACAAGCCAAACGTTTAGTTTGGGGCAAATTCATTGTTTTAAAGCATTTGAAGGATATACACGTGTATTTAACACTCATTGTCTTGTTTTAGCTCGGTCGCCTTTGAAAATGCAAACCACTGGAATTCAAAAATACAACACAATGGGGTAACACACTTGTTTCGGCTTACGCAAATATAATTTAAATACCTTGTTCTGATCCCCAAATTACAAAGTCCAAAATTTATGTTGTTTAGTGAGACATTTGTTACATACGTTTGGCCCCATTTTATGACTTTTTTTGCCAGTTGCTACGTAAATCACTGCAGCTGTTAGATTAGTAACATGATTGTTAAATGAAACTGGCTTCCCCATTGACTTTGCTTTAGAGAAGTTTGCAAAAGTGGATACATGATCCCTGGATGTGGCAACGGTCATAAATATGAACCAGTTGCCAAGGGTCTGAATTTTGGTCATGTGACCATGGGGATGCTGCAATGGTCTTAGGTGTGAAAAATGGTCCAAAGTCGCTTTTTTCAGCATCACTGTAACTTTGAATAGTCACTAAATGAACTGTTGTAAGTCAAAGACTACCTGTATATTGAATTATTGTCCGTATTGTAATTCTCTCAAGCATGGTTAGAGGTATTCAACAGTATATAAAAAATTACAGATTACTTGCAACTATTCGTTTAGTGACTGTTTGAATTTACAACGGCATTGAAAAAAAGGAACCTATGACTATTTTTCACACTTATGACCATTGCAGCATCCTCACGGTCAAGTGATAAAAATTTGAACACTTGAAAACTGGCTTGTATTTATGACGGTTGTAGCATCCGGGGGTTATGTGATCCCCTTCTGCCAAGCAAATTGAATGGAGAAGTCAGATTCACTTAACAACCATGTGATTCACTTAACAAATCAAGGGATTCACTTAATCACTGTGATAAGAAAAGTCATTAAATGGGTCAACACTCGCTTAACAACTGTCTTGCTTAGCAATAGAAATTTTGCACTCATTTGTGATAATAAGTTGAGGACTGCCTGTACTTCAAACCCTAAAAGAGAATGAAACGGTAGATTTGCAATTTTGTGGATATTTCCTCAGAAATATCCTTTTTTAAATTTTGGTTCCTTGAGGGGAGGTGGAATCAATAAATATGGTTTCTCTTCACATGGATTAAAAGCCACCTCAGGGAGGCCATTTTGTCAATGTTTCCCCTTCAGGAACAGACAAAATGGCAAAGCTGAAGGGCTGATTGGTGGTCTTTCATGACTGAGACAAAATGGCTTCGGTTTGGTCTGACAGCAGCCAAGAAAATGGTGGCCTCTTTTCCCTGCCAGGTCCGTTAACCCCTATTGATGCTTTTATTTCTCCTCAATGAAAAGAAAAATTAATGAAACTGAAATCAAAACTGTAATAAAAGAAGATTATTTCCTGGGCTGACAAAATGGCGGGCCTAACGACAACCAAGTAGCCTTTTGAGGAAATAAAGGCGATCCATTACCCAAAATGGAAATATTAAATATGGAAAGCATAAATCTTCGTGGCATTAAAAATATTTCTTCATTTTCAACACCAATCTCGCCTTAGAATAGGGATCAACACTTCAAGCTACATTGCCTTAAGTTCCTTGAAGGAAAAGCAGGAGGGTAATCCAAATCAAGGCAAAGAAGAGCAAAGAAGTCATTAAAAATGAAGATGTTTACATAATAATCTTTTAAAATAATGAACAGAGAGCTGATCATACAGTGTCAAAAACCTAGTCAGGGCTTGGATGGGACACCACCAGGAGATCTCAGAATGGGGAAGTTAAAAAAAATATTCCCAAGAAAGCAGTGCCATATTCTTTCCATATCACTAGCAAGACAAAAATCCTGAAGCTCTAAAAGCAGGAACTTTTCAGGACATTTTTAAAAAATTGCATTTTTGAGGACCGTTGATTGCAGTGAAAAAAATCTTCTTTTTGCAATTATTTTGAGGATTGCAGTAAAGTCTCAATTAGGTAAGTCTTTGGAATTACAAATGGACGCTAGGTAAGTTGAGAACTGCTTGTAATTTTCAAAAAAAATTCCTGAAGATGAAGCAGGAAAGGTAGAGCTGCTTGCAAGTACATATATTAGGTGTTGCCTGTTGATATTGCAACCTCCAGCCTTGCGATAAAATAATCAGCAGAATAGAATAGAACAGAACAGAAGAGGACAGGACAGAATAGAATAGAATAATTATTGTCACTTTGAATGTACATGAATCGGCATACGTTAAAATGAAATTTCATCGCATACAGGTCTCAAAGGGTCACCACCTCTGATATACACTACATAAATATGACAAAAATAAATAAATAAATACAGAATTATGCATATACCCATATGGAATAATAATGTAATGTAATGTAATATAATGTAATATAATGGAAATATAACTGGCTCTGTGGCATAACTGCTGCCTCATATCAGCTAAGAAAAGCCACACTTTAAGGTTGCCTCCATATCTCAGCTGAACTTTCCTTCCTTCCTTCCTTCCTTCCTTCCTTCCTTCCTTCCTTCCTTCCTTCCTTCCTTCCTTCTCCCTTTTTTCTCTCAATTTCTCCCCCTCTAGCCTTTCCAAAAGGCCCCAAAGGTGGTTAAATGGGGCAAAATTCACTTAGCAACGATCTCCCTTAGCAACAAACATTTTGGGCTCAATTGTTGAGGGCTACCTCGATTGGAAGTATTACAAGGACTCCACAATTCCATTCAATGTAAGATAAATATGCAAGGTAGACATGTTTGCCCTATAGTAACCCTGGAACATTGACCCACATGATGGCTGTTGCAGCAGCTGCCTGGAGAAACCACAATCCATGCCAAACTCATAAAAGTGAGTCTTTTGTTCTGGGAGGCCAGGCTTGGGTTGTGGTTTCACACCCCGTCTTGGAAGAGGAATAGGGACAGTGAAGACCTACCAAAATTATTCTTCTTGTTCCAAATAATCCCTGTAAAATTGGGGAAGATATTCTTTGATGACTTAAATGCAACAATATTAAGATTTATATGGCAAGGGAACAAAGCATGAATTAAAGTTAAAATGCTACAAGAAGCTAAAGATAGTGGAGGATTTGGACTCCCGGATTGGAGACTTTATTTAGTTCGTCGGTAGAATGGTACCTAGTTTCTTACCTATTGTCACTCTTTATTTTCTGAAGAGATGGATCTCCCCGTACTGGATGTTAACCCAACCAGACGGAAAGACACCATACCCTTTTTATTTTATCACAGATATTTTCAAAACCACGCTATAAGGAATGTACTGCTTTTAGAATGGGAGAATAAAACAAAAAAAATATATTAAAATACCAGAGTGGCTTTCAACAATGGAAGCTTTTGCTTACCCAAATTTAATTAAGTACGACAAACTCGTTACTTATAAAGACATTTTGGATAAGGACGGAAAACATAAAGACAGGCAAGATCTACAACAACAAGGTATTGACTTATCATGGTGGCTTTACCTACAAATCCAAACAAGATACGAGAAAGATCTAAAGACAATGGGATTTTATAAAGAACAGATAGAATTTGACCAAATACTTTTGAAAACAGATGAAAATTTGATTAAGAAACTTTATAGATTTCTGCTAAAATGGAAGATGGAAGAAGAACAAGTAAAAGAGACAATGATAGTTTAGGCAATTTTGGGGGGATATTCTATAGACTTAGAACTTTGGCAAAAGTTATGGGATAGAAATATTAAACTGACTAAAGCAGCTTCTCATAAAGAAAACCTATATAAAATGTTTTACAGATGGCACATGACACCAGTAAGGCTAGCGGAAATGTTTAAAAATGTTTTGGATAATTGTTGGAAATATAAACAAAAGCCAGGTACTTATTACCTTATCTGGTGGGTATGTCCCTAGTGCAAAGAAATTTTGGTCTAAGATTTATATATGGCTGGAAAAGATGACTAAAATACAGATAGAATTTAAGCCAGAATTGTTTTTGTTAGGAATACTAGGATCTAACTATGGGAAAGAGAATGAGTATTTAATATTACATATATTGACAGCTGCGAGAATAGCATTTGCCCAATATTGGAAAAATGAAAATGTACCTTCTGATGAGATCATAATTAGGAAAATTTTAGAATGTGCAGAAATGGACGGACTAACCCTACAGATTAAAGAGAAAGAAGACTCACTTTATTTTAAAACATGGGAAAACTTTTATCAATGGTTAGTAAAAAGAGTTAGCGAAAAATGATTGTGAAATTTATTAAGATGATTGATGTTTATTATCTGACATGCTTTATAATTATTGCTATTTTTGTTGACTACACCTACTTATTATCATATTGAATACTTACATCCGAACGATAGTTTGTTTGCTAAAGCTTGGAATGTCATTGGGGGCAGCCCCATTGTTGGACCTACCCCCACCTCAACTCCTTTCCTGAACCCCACCCTGAATCCCACTACCTATATCGATCCTTCCCTTCCCCTACCTTTATAAAATTTAATAAAATATTGTTAAAAGTAGACAAATTTATGATGGCTACAAATAGTTGAATACACATATGTAGATCTCTTTAAGGATAAAAATGCTTTTTGAAGGATGATTGAAAGAGGTATAATATAATCCAATACGAATACACTAGAAAATAAATGTCTACTCAAAACAAACAAACAAACAAAAAGAACCGGAATCCTAGTGCTGGAAGCAAACTCAGAGGTCTTCTTGTCCACCTCCCTGTCAAAGCAGGAGACTTTGTACCGGTCAAATGCTTGAAAACTATTATCAAAAACTTCAAGTGATGGAGTACCCATAACTTCTGGAGGCAAGGGATTCCGCAGATTAATTGTTCTCAATCAGAATAGAGCTGGAAGGGACATTGGAGGTCTTCTAGTCCAACCCCCTGCTAAGCAGGAGACCCTATTCCATTTCAGAGAGGTGTCTATCCAATCTTTTCTTGAAAACCTTCAGTGATGAAGCACTCACAACTTCTCAAGGCAAGCTGTTTCCTTGATTAGCTTCCATCTGTTGCTTCTTGTCCTGCCTTCAGGTGCCTTGACCCCCCCCCCCCGCTCTTTTTGTGTGTGTGGCATTCCCCACCAATACTGGAATACTGCTATCATGTCACCCCTAGTCCTTGCCATACCCAATTCCTGCAACTCTCCTTCATGTTTTAGCCTTCAGTCTCCTAATCATCTTTGTTGCTCTCCTCTGCACTCTTTCTAGAGCAGTGATGGCGAACCTTTTAGAGACCGAGTGCCCAAACTGCAACCCAAAACCCATTTATGCATCGTCGGGTGCCGGGTGGGCGTGGCCCATTGGGTGGGTGTGGCCCATTGGGTGGGAGTGGCCCATTGGGTGGGAGTGGCCCATTGGATGGGCGTGGCTGTGGTGGTAGCGGCAGACTGGGTGGGACTAAAAAGTTTAATCAATCAATTCCAACTTTGCAAGATCTTTTTTTTCCGTGAGAAGTTGAAATTGACTGATTGATTGAACCTTTTTTTTTGTACACGGCGGAGGAGGCCTAAAGCAAAAAGGTTCTATAAAATCCATCTGAAGGCCTAGGACTGGGGCGATGCTGTGCGTGCCCACAGAGAGGGCTCTGAGCGCTGCCTCTGGCACCCATGCCATAAGTTCACCACCACTGTTCTAGAGTCTCCACATGTTTTTTAAATTGTGGTGACCAAGACTGGATGCAGTATTTCAAGTGGGGCCTCACTAATGCAGTATATAAAATGGTATTATCTCTTTTCATGATCTTGATTTTATACTTCTGTTGACACAGCCTAGGATTGTGTTGGCTTTTTTGGCAGCTGCAGCACACTACCAATAGTTTGCAATCACTCTATATATTGTTCTTCCTGTAGAGGAACAATGAGTGGGTCAAGCTATTCTCCAAAGCACCAGAAGGCAGAACAAGAAGCAACAGATGGAAACTTATCAAGGAGAGAAGCAACCTGGAATTAAGGAGGAATTTCCTGACAATGAGAAAAATTAATCAGTGGAACAACTTGCCTCCAGAACTTGTGGGTGCTCCATCATTGGAGGCTTTTAAAGAAGAGATTGGACAACCATTTGTGTGAAATGGTATAGGGTTTCCTGCAAAGGAGTTTGTGACAAACGCATTTCTTATTGCCTATGTTTGGTGGTTCACCATTATTGCGCCAAGGTTTCTGGCCTATTATACAGAAAACTTCATGTGCGAATCCCAAGCTCAAATAATAACAATGCTCATCTTGTCTCTGCCTCAAGTTTACTTCAGAAGAATAACATGGTTAGTGTTGTGTCCTGAGCCTGCAGAAGCAGGCTCGGGACGTTGCAAGAGTCCCGGGCATTTGCAAAAGCTGCCCGGGACCAGACTGAGCGGCGCTGGCTTTGCGCGCATGCGCAAGGTGGGAAAAGACCGCCTTGTGATTGGTTGGAATTGCCCGGGGATCAGAGGGTATAAATAGAGGCCTGCGTGCCTCTGCTTGGGCTGTTCGTAGATTGTAGTCAGAGAATAAAGACATGTTGGAAATGCATTGCTTCAAGCGCCATAATTCTCCGGACTTAACACTGGCGACGAAGGTGGGATTCAGTCTAGATAGCTAGGAAAGCTTGAAGACTAACCCAAAGAAGTCCGGAAGAGGAACAACGGCGTTGAAGTCAGCATCTATCCTGCCAGTACAGAATCACTGGAGGGTGAGTGCGGCTGAAGAAAACCCTGTTCCTCGATCATGGCGAAAATTGGGCGTTTAGCGGAATTCGATATCTCTCACCCCGAGAAGTGGGAATCTTACGTTGCAAGAGTAGAGACTTATTTCCACGTAAATCAGATAAGGGAAGAAGGTCTAAAGGCTGCCACACTGTTGTGCGTTTGTGGGCAAGACGCCTTTGAGATCGCCGAGAATCTAATCGCCCCGGCCTCGCTAGAAACTGTGTCATACTCCGATTTGAAGAAAGTTTTGAAAGAACACTTCCAGCCTAAGCAATCTATGATTGCTTGGAGGCACACATTTGAACTGAGGGATCAGCGAGCTGGGGAATCAGCAAAAGAATACATTGCAGCTTTGAGAAGAGCAGCTAAACCGTGTGATTTCAAGGACTTAGAGGAAAGACTGCGTGATCGTTTTGTGTGCGGACTGAGGAACAGAGACTTACAGCAGAAGCTGTTTGCCAAGGAAGATGTCTCTTTCCAAGATGCTCTGCGAGAGGTTACAGCAGAGGAAGCTGCAGGTGGGGCGGTCAAGAATATGCGGCCTAGTCGGAGCGCTCCAGAGACCGCCACCATCCACAAGGAAGACGTGCGAGAGGATTCGGAAGAAGATCCTGAAGAAGAGGTGGACAAGCTTTACCAAACAGCTGGGAGGAGGTCCAAAGATTGTCAGGACAAGGGCCCAGCTGAGCTTCGTTGCCTCGGATGCGGTGGTCGCCACAAGCGAACGGAATGTCGGTTCCGTTCCGCCATTTGCCGAGCGTGCGGAAAGAAAGGCCACATCGCTGCGGTTTGCCTGGGTCGACAAAAGGTACAACCGAAGGAAGAATTGAATCTGAAAGGTACCAGGGTGCCCAGTCAAAACAGGGTGGGGTTCTGTGCAACACGCAGGAACATTTTAAGAATAGGCACACACAAACCCCTTAAAAAGAAATTATCCCTTAAAGTGAAATTGCAGGGAGTTCCATTGTCGATGGAACTTGACACGGGGTCTGCCCTATCCATAA
>NW_015386458.1:193872-235245 GCF_001527695.2 Protobothrops mucrosquamatus | reverse complement strand
ATCACAGGTTGGCTGACTTTCTTCTAGCCCATCGTACTACTCCGTGCACTGCCACGGGTAAGTGCCCGGCCGAACTCCGTTGGGGTCGTCGGCTCGTGACTAAATTGGACAGGCTGCATCCGGAGCGTGTAGCTTCACAGGTGTCTCAGCCACACCCACCACGGGTCCTGCATGAAGGTGATCCTGTCTGGGCCAGGAATTACGGGCCTGGACACCTCTGGGTCCCGGCTGTGGTCTGCAAGGTCTCGGGGCCTCTGTCCTACGAGGTGTCATTGGAAGACGGCCGCGTTCTTCGCCGCCACATTGATCAACTATGTGTGAGGCGGGACTCGCCTAGGGTTCCTCCTCAGTCTCCTCTAGGGGGGGAGGAGGAATGGGAAATGCATTCTGGGAATCAGGATCAGCAGCCAACAATGGCTGTGGAGGACAACACGGGTACACAACACCCACGTTCCGCAAGTGCTCCAAGTAGGAATTCATGGGGCAGGGGTCAAACAGACGCCCCCACACGCACTCCAGCCTGGGAGTCACACCGGAGGTATACTAACTATCCACACCTCACCAACAATACTCCACACACGGAGACTGATTGGGAGCATACTCACAACTCACAACATACAAGAGAGCAGGCACAACAAGGTGGGGACATGTCCTTTTCAGCAATGGCTCACAGAAGGATGTCCCCACGTATTAGGGCTAACAGGGAGGTATCCTTGGACCCTATCACTACAGAAAGGAGCCAGGAAAATTACACACCTTCAGGGAACATTGAGATGAGTTCAGAGGGTTTGGAAAACTCCATAGGTGGTAGGTCAACCAGGTATAGTGAACAGCAGAGTCCTGACTTCACGAGCCTAGGAGACGGGCAGGAAAGTCAGGCAGAAGTCACGAGACAACCACAGGGTAATTCACCTAGCGTGGAAAGCAACCGGGAAAACACTACAAGTTCCCCAGGTCCGAGAAGATCGCTACGGGTCAAAGGCCCTCCCAAATACCTTGCAGATTACGTAAGGTGAGCAAGTATATAGCAACTTGAACTAGAGGTCCAGACTGGTTGACTCTGTGGAAACGGGGTTTGGGGCACATTGGTTCTCTGAACGACAGAACGGCCCCATATCTCACACACACTGTGAAATTAATGCAACAGTTAGTAACACACGCTTCACCATGGTGGCGTCCATGTTGGGCGCAGTATTATTTTATCTAGGGGGGAGGGGTGTTGTGTCCTGAGCCTGCAGAAGCAGGCTCGGGACGTTGCAAGAGTCCCGGGCAGACTGAGCGGCGCCAGCCTTGCGCGCATGCGCAAGGCGGGAAAAGACCGCCTTGTGATTGGTTGGAATTGCCTGGGGATCAGAGGGTATAAATAGAGGCCTGCGTGCCTCTGCTCGGGTTGTTCGTAGATTGTAGTCAGAGAATAAAGACATGTTGGAAATGCATTGCTTCAAGCGCCATTATTCTCTGGACTTAACAGTTAGCTTTTTACAAAGCGTTATCAAGTGCTGTACTCACGCTGACAACTATGTGGATCTAAATGGAAAATATTACTGATTTTAGCCAGTCAGGCTAGTCAAGCTAGCTCTGTGGGAAACTAAATACAAGCCAAATGTTTGGTTTGGGGCACATTCATTGTTTTAAAGCATTTGAGGGATATACACGTGTATTTAACACTCATTGTCTTGTTTTATCTCGGTCGCCTTTGAAAATGCAAACCACTGGAATTCAAAAATACAACACAATGGGTAACACACTTGTTTCGACTTACGCAGATATAATTCAAATAGCCTGTTCTGATCCCCAAATTACAAAGTCCAAAATTTATGTTGTTTGGTGAGACATTTGTTAAGTAAGTTTGGCCCCATTTTATGACTTTTTTTGCCAGTTGTTAAGTAAATCACTGCAGCTGTTAGATTAGTAACATGATTGTTAAATGAAACTGGCTTCCCCATTGACTTTGCTTTAGAGAAGTTTGCAAAAGCGGATCACATGACCCCAGAATGTGGCAACCGTCATAAATATGAACCAGTTGCCAAGGGTCTGAATTTTGATCATGTGACCATGGGGATGCTGCAATGGTCTTAGGTGTGAAAAATGGTCCAAAGTCGCTTTTTTCAGCATCACTGTAACTTTGAATAGTCACTAAATGAACTGTTGTAAGTCAAGGACTACCTGTATGTTGAATTATGTCCGTATTGTAATTCTCTCAAGCATAGTTAGAGGTATCCAACAGTATATAAAAAATTACAGATTACTTGCAACTATTTGTTTAGTGACTGTTTGAATTTACAACGGCATTGAAAAAAAGGAACTTATGACCATTTTTCACACTTATGACCATTGCAGCATCCTCACGGTCACGTAATAAAAATTTGAACACTTGAAAACTGGCTTGTATTTATGACGGTTGTAGCATCCGGGGGTTATATGATCCCCTTCTGCCAAGCAAATTGAATGGAGAAGCCAGATTCACTTACCAACCATGTGATTCACTTAACAAATCAAGGGATTCACTTAATCACTGTGATAAGAAAAGTCATTAAATGGATCAACACTTGCTTAACAACTATCTTGCTTAGCAATGGAAATTTTGCACTCATTTGTGATAATAAGTTGAGGACTGCCTGTACTTCAAACTCTAAAAGAGAATGAAACAGTAGATTTGCAATTTTGTGGATTTTTCCTCAGAAATATCCTTTTTTAATTTTGGTTCCTTGAGAGGGGGGAGGGAATAAGTGAATATGGTTTCTCTTCACATGGATTAAAAGCCACCTCAGGGAGGCCATTTTGCCAATGTTTCCCCTTCAGGAACAGACAAAATGGCAAAGCTGAAGGGCTGATTGGTGGTCTTTCATGACTGAGACAAAATGGCTTCGGTTTGGTCTGACAGCAGCCAAGAAAATGGTGGCCTCTTTTCCCTGCCAGGTCCGTTAACCCCTATTGATACTTTTATTTCTCCTCAATGAAAAGAAAAATGAATGAAACTGAAATCAAAGCTGTAATAAAAGAAGATTATTTCCTGGGCTGACAAGATGGCGGGCCTAACGACAACCAAGTAGCCTTTTGAGGAAATAAAGGCGATCCATTACCCAAAATGGAAATATTAAATATGGAAAGCATAAATCTTCGTGGCATTAAAAATATTTCTTCATTTTCAACACCAATCTCGCTCTAGAATGGGGATCAACAATTCAAGCTACATTGCCTCAAGTTCCTTGAAGGAAAAGCAGGAGACTAAAGTGGATCATGAGCAAAGAAGTAATTAAAAATAAATAGATTTACTTAATCTCTACTTATGGGATATATATGGGATTCTTGGTTTATCACAATGTGGAAAACTATGAAAAGGCAGAGATGCAAAGCTCTAAAAGCAAGAGCTTTTTAGGACATTTTAAGAAAAATCTGCATTTTTGAGGACTGTCGGTTGCAGTGAAAAAATCTTCTTTTTGCAATTATTTTGAGGTTTGCAGTAAAGTCTCAGTTAGGTAAGTCTGTTGGAATTCCAAATGGACCCTAGGTAAGTAAAATTACTGCCTGTAATTTTTTTTAAAAAAAATCCTGAAGATGAACCAGAAATGGTAGAGCTGCTGGCAATTAGGTGTTGCCTGTTGATATTGCAATCTCCAGCTTTGCGATTAAATAGTTAACAGGGTGAAATTCTGCTGTTGCAAGAGTTTTGGGCTGAGAGATAAGAAAGAAAGTGAGAGCGGTTGAACCTGTTTTGCAATCTCACCAAATTTACTGAAATGGAAATATAACTGGCCCTCTGGCACAATTGCTATCATATTAGCCGAGAAAAGCCATACCTTAAGATCGCCTCCATGTCTTCAGCTAAACCATTCCTTCCTTTCATCGATCCCCCTTCTTTCTTTCTTTCTTTCTTTCTTTCTTTCTTTCTTTCTTTCTTTCTTTCTTTCTTTCTTCCTTCCTTCCTTCCTTCCTTCCTTCCTTCCTTCCTTCCTTCCTTCCCTCCTTTATCTCTCCCTCTTTCCCTTCTTTCCTTCCTTTATACTACAGGTGGTCATTGACTTACAGCAGTTTGTTTAGTTACAACACTGAAAAAAGTGGCTTATGACTATTTTTCACACTTAAGACCATTGCAGCATCCCCGTAGTGACGTGATCCAAATTCAGACTCATAGTTATGATGTTGCACTACCTCATGTGATCCCCTTTTGCGACCTTCTGACAAGCAAAGTTAAGGGGGAAGCCTGACTCGCTTAACAACCGTGTTAGTAACTTACTGCAGTGATTCGCTTAAGAACTGTGGCCCAAAAGGTGGTAAAATGGGGCAAAATTCACTTAGCAATGATCTCCCTTAGCAACAAAAATTTTGGGCTCAATTGTTGTCATAAGTCAAGGACTACCTGTATTGGAAGTATTACAAGGACTCCACAATTCCATTCAATGTAAGATAAATATGCAAGGTAGAAATGTTTGCCCTATAGTAACCCTGGAAGTTTGACCCACATGATGGCTGTTGCAGCAGCTGCCTGGAGAAACCACAAGCCACGCCAAACTCATAAAGGCGAGTCTTTTGTTCTGGGAAACCAGGGTTTCACACACCCACTTGGAAGAGGAACTTAAGAACCGGGAATCCTAGGGCTGGAAGCGACCTCAGAGGTCTTCTTGCCCAACCCCCTGTCAAAGCAGGAGAGCTTGTACCATCCCGGTCAAATGGTTGAAAACTATTATTGAAAACTGCAAGTGATGGAATACCCACAACTTCTGGAGGCAAGCTATTCCACAGATTAATTGTTCTCAAGCAAAATAGAGCTGGAAAGGGACATTGGAGATATTCTATTCCAACCTCCTGCTCAAGCAGGAGACCCTATATTGTTTCAGACTGGACAGATGGCTGTCCAGTCTTTTTTAAAAAACCTCCAGTGATGAAGCACCCACAACTTGTGAAGGCACGCTGTTTCATTGATTAATTGTTCCCATTGTCAGGAAGTTTCTCAATTCTGGGTTGAATCTCTCCTTGATTAGTTTCCATCCATTGCTTCTTGTGCCTTGGAGAATAGGTTGACACACACACCCCTTTTTTTGTGCGGAAGCCCCACAAATACTGGAAGACTGTTATCATGTCACCCCTACTCCTTCTCTTTGTTAGACTTGCCAGATTAAATTAATAACCACATTACTAATTTATCAACTGCAGCGATTCATTTAATAACTGTGCCAAGAAAGGTCATACAATGGGACAAAACTCACTTAACAAATGTTTCACAGAAATTTTGGGCTCAATTGTTGTAAGTCGAGGACTATCGGTAATACAACATGGCAGATATGTACAATGACGCCTGCCTTGAGCAAGAGGTTAACTACATAACTTTCAGTTCTATTATTAATGGATTTCTAGTCTTAATTTCTCCTTGTAATTGTTGTGTGAAGAGGACAGAAGATTGATGGTTTCAAGATTGCTCAACAAATATCAGAATTGAGCAACCATTCAGATCTCAATTGGCATGTTTATGACCTTCTTATTTCACAGGGTAATCGATACATGGATAATTATTGTACTGTACATTAATGAAACACATTCTTTTATATTTAATGTGCACACCAGCACCACTCAGTATTGTCTTCCTTGAGATTTCCTATGATTTGAAGAAATATACAGGAAGTCCTCAACTTACGACCGCAATAGAGCCCAACATTTCCATTGCTAAGTGAGACAGTGGTTGTGATCTGTGCCCCATTTTGTGACCTTTCTTGTCATAATTGTTAAGTAAATTGTTGCAGTCATTAAGTTATTAACACGGTTGTTAAGCGAATCTGGCTTCCCCAATGACTTTGCTTGTCAGAAGGTCGCAAAAGGGGATCACCTGACTCCAGGACACTGCAACTGTCATAAATATGAGTCAGCTGCCAAGCAACAAATGGAAACTAATCAAGGAGAGAAGCAACCTGGAATCAAGGAGAAACTTCCTAACAGTGAGGGCAATTAACCAGTGGAACAACCTGCCTGCATTGGTTGTGGGTGCTTCATCACTGGAGGTTTTTAAGAAGAGACTGGACAGCCACTTTTCTGAAATGATATAGGGTCTCCTGCTTGAGCAGGTGGCTGGACTAGAAGACCTCCAAGGTCCCTTCCAGCTCTATTCTGATTGATTGATCTGAATTTTGCTCATGTGGCCACAGGAATACTGCAATGGTCGTAAGCGTGGAAAATGGTAACTTTGAATGGTCATTAAATGAACTGTTATAAGTCCAGGACTATTTATATATGGAGCTTGGGACTCAGAAATATTTAGGTACATATAAAAATTCCTTTTTAATCTCACAAAAGTGAACAATGAAAAACGTAATCTGGGTTGTGTGGATTGTAAACAGGCAGAAGAAGATAGAATTATAGGCCGCCCATCTCCAAGTAGGATGAGCGGTCTATAAATGTTATAAATTAATAAATAATTAGCACCACACTTGGAGCAATATATTTAACTTGCTGTTGGATTAGGCTCTTGAGTGATGCCAGGATAACATAATTCTTTCAGCACTGTTTTAAATCCAGCTGTGCAGGCTGTTTCCCCATTGAGACACACTTTGCTCTTCTCTGGATAGATTTATTTACATTTATTTATTAAATTTATATGCTGTTCCCCATCTAGCAAGCTCAGGGCAGGTCCCTGAGCTTCAGCCATTTGGTGGGTCTTTTAAGAAGAACATAATAAAGATAATCAAACAACGAATCAGCGAACAACTACAGGCAAAGTCATTACTAAAAGCCAACATGGGTTTGTCAAAAACAGATCATGCCAGACAAATCTTATTGCATTCTTTGACCAAGTGACAAAATTAGTGGACCAGAGGAATGCTGTGGATATAATTTACTTGGACTTCAGTAAGGCATTTGACAAAGTAGACCACAATCTACTACTTGAGAAGATAGAAAAATGTGGGTTAGACAGCATCACCACCAGATGGATCCGTAGCTGGCTGACCAGCCGTACTCAGTGTCTGGTCCTCAATGGAACCGCATCTACATGGAGGGAAGTGTATAGTGGGGTGCCCCAGGGCTCTGTTCTGGCCGCAGTGCTCTTCAACATCTTCATCAACCATCTGGACGAGGCGATAGATGGGGAACTCATCAAATTTGCAGACGACACCAAGCTGGCAGGAATAGCCAACACTCCAGAAGACAGGCTTAGGATACAGGAGGATCTGGACAGACTTGAACACTGGGCACTATCTAACAAAATGAAATTCAATGGTGAAAAAAATAAGGTTCTACATTTAGGCAAGAAAAACCAAATGTACAGGTATAGTATAGGGGGTACCTTGCTCAATAGTAGTAACTGTGAGAGGGATCTTGGAGTCCTAGTGGACAATCACTTAAATATGAGCTAGCCGTGTGCTACAGCTGCCAAAAAAGCCAACACAGTGCTGGGCTGCATTAACAGAGGGACAGAATCAAGATCACGTGAAGTGTTAATACCACTTTACAATGCCTTGGTAAGGCCACACTTGCATCCAGTTTTGGTCACCATGATGTAAAAAAGATGTTGAAACTCTAGAAAGAGTACAGAGAAGAGCAACAAAGATGATTAGGGGACTGGAGGCTAAAACATATAAGGAACGGTTGCTGGAATTGGGTATGTCTAGTTTAACGAAGAGAAGGACGAGGGGGGACATGATAGCAGTGTTCCAATATCTCAGGCGCTGCCCCAAAGAAGAGGGAGTCAAGCTATTTTCCAAAGCACCTGAAGGCAGGACAAGAAGCAACGGGTGGAAACTAACGAAAGAGAGAAGCAACCTAGAACTAAGGAGAAACTTCCTGACAGTTAGAACAATTAACCAGTGGAACAACCTGCCTCCAGAAGTGGTGAATGCTCCAACACTGGAAGTTTTTAAGACGAAACTGGACAGCCATTTGTCCGAAATGGTACTGTATAGGGTTTCCTGCCTGAGCAGGGGGTTGGACTAGATGACCTCCAAGGTACTTTCCAACTTTATCATTATTATTATTATTATTGTTGTTGTTGTTGTTGTTATTGTTATTGATTTGATAGTATTGTACTTTGTGTGTACGTGTGTGAATAGGAATAGATAACAACATGGAACCAATATCACCCTCAGTAAATGGGATGAGCAGAAGTGGAACTAACAACTATCAATTTCCCCCCTTTTTTGGCATGGAAGAAGTAATAAACAATGTGTGAGGCTACCAACTGACTCCTTTCCTTTCCCTTCCTTTCCTTCCCTCCTTTATTCCTCCCTCCCTCCCTCCCTTCTTTCTTCCCCTCTTCTCCCTTCCTTCTCTCCCCTCCCATTCCTTCCTTCCTTCCTTCCTTCCTTCCTTCCTTCCTTCCTTCCTTCCTTCCTTCCTTCCTTCCTTCCTTCCTTCCTTCCTTCCTTCCTTCCTTCCTTCCTTCCTTCCTTCCTTCCTTCCCCTCTTGCCTTCCCTCTCCCCTCCCCTTCCCATGCGGTGTGGATAAGGAGATTTCTCTTCTTATGGCAGCCCAGAGCAAGTCAGTCATTCTTGCTAGGCCTTACTTAATAGAAGAAGAAAAGAACCAAGTGGGTGGAGGCTGTACCAGAAAGATCATCGGATAAGCGCATTTCAAGACTGAGCCTCTTTTCTAACCATGATTGTCCCTTCAAGCTGTCCTCAGATGTTTTCATACTCTGTTGTTCCTTGATGAAGGACAACGAAGCCAACCCAGAATTTCTGCACAGATGATCAGGATGTAAACAAGTCAGCCAAGCAAGACTTAAACTTAGGGTTAATTAACAAATGTCAATTAACACACAAAAATCTGAAAACATGAAAAATATTTGCAGCATGTGGTCCCGTTTGCCTTCCATATGATGCATACCACCTTGTGAATGACTATGGTTGTCAGAATGAAAGTGTCCTTCAGGTGCTCCAAGAACCATTTCACACACTGTGGTGAATCATTCATGCGATCTCAGAACAATCATCATCATCATCATCCCAAATCATGGGCAGAGCCAGTCATAAACCAGGAATGTCAGTCTTGGCACTTCTCACCAAACGGGCACCTGGTATATCCATTGTTATTGCACGTCCCTCCATTTACTGATGCCGTCATCCAGAATTCTGCAGAATGTTGCACTATTATTCACCAGCCTTGTGTGTTACATCATTCCAGCATCAATCACAACACATGTGAGGAAAAAGATCAAACATGAGATCCTAAACACCCCCTCCTATCCTGCCACACTCCAAAATCAAAGCCAAAAGAAATTTACGAATTCTGTTTGGCACCAGGATAAATAACAGAGTACAGGTAAATCCTCAATTTACAACCACAATTGATCCCAAAATTTTTGTTGCTAAGGAAGACAGGTGTTAAGTGAGTTTTGCCCCATTTGATGACTTTTCTTCCCACAGTCATTAAGTGAATCTGCGATTGTTAAGTTAGTCAAACAGTTATGGGAATCTGGCTTTCCCATTGACTTTACGTCAGAAGTTTGCAAAAAGTGACCACATGGGACACTGTAAGCATCATAAATATTAACTAGTTACAAAGCGTCTGAATTCTGATCACATGACCAAGGGTGCAATGGTCATAAATGTAGACAATGGTCAAGTCACTTCTTTCAGTGCCTTTATAACTTTGAACAATCATTAAGTGAACTGTTGCAAGTTGAGGACTACTTGCAACAGATTGGAAGTCATCTAGTCCAACCCCCTGCTCAAGTAGGAGACCCTATACCATTTCAGACAAACGGCTGTCCAATCTGTTTAAGAGACTATTAAGAGATTGTCCTGACCAGACAATCAAGAATTCAATTTTCAAATAGAGAGTCCTTGACTTACGACCAGATCTGAGGTTCTGATGCTTGGCCCTGCCAGTGTGAACAGGTGACTGGACTTTGGGCGCTGTTTGTGGCATGCTATGTTCACGTGACTAAGTTTTATGAGAGTTTCATAGAAAACTGGCACTTATGTCCGATATTTGGCAAAATTGCACCATATTGAACAGTAGGTTTGCTTAATGACTGCCATATTCGCTTAATGACTATCCTGAAAAATGTAAAATCAGATCAATAATGTGACTTGCCTGTTATAATTGTTGCAACTTCTGACCGTAATGGGCAGATTCCATTACAGTCGTTTGTTAAGGACTACCTGTATAACAAAGTCAAGGAAGCCAGGTTCACTTAACTACAGTGTCACTAACTTAACAACTTCAGGGATTCACTTAACAGCTATGGCAAGAGTTGTCGTAAAATGGGGCAAAATTCTCTTAACAAATGTCTCACTTAACAACAGAAATTTTGGGCTCAGCTGAGGTCATAAGTTGAGGACTACCTGTATTCTAAATTAATTCTTTCATGAAAAGACTGTCTCATGATCAGATTTTGAGATAATCAAGGTTTTTCTCCAGCACAGGAGATGGAGAATCCGCCAGTGGTTTTCTCTGTCTGCCTGCTCTTGAGACCAAGTCAGCCAAACTTGTCACGCCCCCTGTTGCTAGGAGAACCCAGTCTTGACTTGGTCTCCAGCTCTACGAGATGTGTCAGGTTTGGTTCTCAAAGTCTTTCAGGTAGTCAATTTATCCCCTTATTGCATTCTCCATCTCACCTTGCAAAACATGTCTGCAGCACTGGGATCAGCACTGCCCCAGATTGTTGCCTAAAACTCTGGGAAAAGGGGGTGGTTTTTCTCCCTTTTGTTTTCCCCCTCGTTTCACCCCAGAGCCCTGAGGAGCATTGCTGAGGCTTCAGCCTCTGCTTCTTCTGCTCACTCCCGTCCGTATTTCAGCGCTGGGATCAGCGCTGAAAAGACCATTGTGCAGCATTCTGCTGTAGCTTTCATCCCTTGATTTCAGATTGCCCTTTTGCCGCTCCATTCATCCTGGGCGCCATTTTAATGGCCGCGAACGGGCCGCAACGCAGGTACACGAGGCCCTTGGCTTCAGGCTCAAGTTTCCGTCCCATTTGTCACGGCCGCCATTTTGGCTGCTGCGAACGGGCTGTGCAACAGCTGATCCAGGCTTCTCAGGCTTCTTCCAAGGCCGCAGACATCCTTGCAGGCAATTGGGAATAATAATCATCCTCGCAGGCAATTGGGAGCAATTACTGAGGATCGCACTTCAGACTTCCCCCTGGCACTCTAAATTAGTCGGCCGCCATTTTGGCTTAACGTTCTCCTTACCTAAGGGAAAAGTCGGACTGCCGGTTTCTCTTCTTTGCTTGTGAGCCCACTCATTCATCGTTTCATATTTCAGAATAATTAGGCCACTCCGACAGCCCCATTCTTTCCCCTGGACGCTTCCACGCTCAGGGCTGGTGGGCACAACCTCCATTTTAGCTACCATCTATAGGCCCTGTGGCCGCCATTTTGAGCACGTGGCGGACCTTTGCCATGGGATTGCCATAGCTGGTGGTCACTTAACACATGAAATAGGCCACCCTGCACCCAAACAAACTCCTATACAACATGTCCTAACCTGGCCACTGAACTATTCCTTTGGGCTGTGTTCCAGTTGGCTGTCACGGCCTCTGCCGCAGATTGACCCGACCAGCGAGCGTACTATCCTCCTTCTCATTGTCTCCAAGTCATCTCGGAGGCACTGAGTTACCAGTCAGGTGGCCAGGGGAGCAGCGCAATTTCCCTGCTCCAGCTGCTATACCCAACCGCCAATCGATCCCCTGCTGGAGCTTCCTCTCAATGCTCCCTGAGATAGCTCCCTTCAGAATGGAGGACTCCACGGTGCGTGAACTTACGGCCACCGCGTCCCCATCATCTGGCCAGGAATGGCACAAATCCTCCAAATGGGAGGCGGAAGGCAGGATTAAGGCCAAAGCAAGGGCCATTTCCAGGAAAACCTCAAAATTGGCGAAAAAACAGGTAAACAGGAGGCACCAGGCACTGGAAAATGAGTGCTGGCCTTGCGCAGAAGCAGGCCAGAGTAGAAGCTGAACAGGCAGGGGGCCCGGACTTTGACCTCCCTCTGGGGCCTTCGACCTCTACCCAAGGGGTATGGTCCCTCCACTTCCCGCACCTCCCGGGACGAGTCAAACTCCAGAGGCCACCTTTACCCCAACGGTGGCAGGGCTCAGAGGGATTGACCCTCAAGGCACCCCCCCAGACGACTACCTTGAAGCCCTGATCGCAAGGGCAGTGGCCGCACGGTCCCACAGTTTGCCCAGGTCGGAGCCAATGGCAGCCGTACCTCCAACTTATTTTCTCCAATCAGGGCCTCCTGTGTACCATGGTTCTCCCTCACCCTCCCAATCCTCGTATAGCGGGGCTTCTTCACCCGCAGAGCAAGACCAGCCAGACATTCCATGGTCGGAGGAGGATGATCCTCCAGAACTCCCTCAAACTGGGGTTCTATTCAATCCAGCCCTCTTCGTGCCGCTTCTGCGCAAGGCCAGCACTACGGCCAACATAGATGCCCCTCAACAGGACCCCCCCGTCCACTTCAGATGCAAATCTGATGTTCTTCGAGACGGTGGCGGCACAGCACCATGTCCCTTGCCCATCCCTGTTTCTGAGCGCAGTCCGCAAACAATGGACCTCACCCGGCACCTTTCCACCTCCAGGAGGAACGGATAAAAAATTGTTCACAACAGCGCCTCATTTGACTGACGCCCTGGAGGTGCCAAAGGTGGACGATCCTTTAAGCTCACTCGTGTCCTCGTCCACAGTGTCGGGAGATTTTTCCAAGGCACTGAAGACAGAGGACAGGAGATGGGACATGGCCTTCTGTAAGAACCACCAGGCAGCAGCATGGGCGGTAAAAACAGCCACTTGCACTTCCTTTTTTACCAGATCCTCTCTCCTCTGGCTCTGGCAGTTTCAGGCCAGGATCCCTCTAGAGGATATATGCACCCACCAGGATCTCAGCAAGCTGGTTGCAGCGACAGAGATGATTCCGGATCTCTTTACTTTCCGCCGCGCCCTCAAGACATGGCTTTTCCAGCAAGCGGGCCTGACCTAGAGAGGATTTTAAATCGGGTTTATTTTTAAGGAAATTTTAAACAGGAAATCACAACGTTAAATATTTGGCTTTTAATTGGTTTTATTCGGTGGGGATTGTGGGTACGTTTTTGTTTTTAAATAGGTTGTGAGCCGCCCTGAGTCCCGTCGGGAGAAGGGCGGGATATAAATCAAAATAATAAATAAAATAAATAAATAAATAAATGTCTCTGATGCCACTTTACAGACGGCCAGATTTTCAGCCAAGTCCATCGCCTCCAATGTCTCCGCTCGTCGGATGCTATGGCTCAAATATTGGCAAGCCGATGCAAAGTCCAAGTGGCGTCTGGCGGCAGCTCCTTATAAAGAGGGAAATTTGTTCAGAGAGGCCCTAAATCCGTACTTAACTGAGAATAAGGACAAGAAGAAAGTCAGGACGCACCTCACCAGACAGACTGACAGGTGAACTTATCCGTACGCCCACAGGCAGTCCTTTTGGCCAGGAACAGGCTCGGGAGCCTCTCAACCTCCCCGCCCTTTCACGGACAGACAGGACTGTCTGTCCGACAGATCCGGATTCAGACCTAGGCAGCAATATCAGGGCAAGTGGCCCTTTCGTGGGGGAGGTCGCCCTTTCAGGAGGTCCAAGTGACTCCCGGGCTGCCCCTCCCATAGGTGGCAGGCTATCCCTCTTTTTCCACCAGTGGGAGCTCACCACCCCAGACTCCTGGGTCCTCCAGACCGTCCGATTCGGACTGTCCCTGGAATTCATGTCCAGTCCACCGGGGCATTTCATCTCTTGCCCCCAGTCATAGAATCCAACCAAACGGGGCCTCATGCAAGAGGCCATTCATCATCTTCTAAAAATAAGAGCCGTAGAACCGGTGTCGGTCGGTCAGAAAGGTCAGGGATTCTATTCAATCCTCTTTGTGGTTCCCAAGGCCTTGGGGGGATGGAGGGCGATTCTAGACCTCAAAGGTCTGAATTCCCACATTGCATACCGGAAATTCAATATGCAAACACTCCAATCCATCCTGGGCAGCATCAGAAAAGGAGACTTCCTGACGTCCATAGAACTCACAGAAGTGTATCTCCACATCCCTATCCTTCCCGACCACCGGTGGTTCCTCAGATTCTGTTACATGGGCCACCACTACCAGTACAGGACCTTGCCGTTCGGACTCTCCTCGGCTCCCAGAGTATTCACCAAAATCCTGGCGGTGCTTGCGGCACACCTAAGACTGGTGCCGGTACACATTCAATGCTACCTGGACGACATTCTCATCCAGTCGTCCTCCCTTCTGGTGGCCCAGTCGGACCTGAGCTTGTCAATCCAGGTCCTTCAACAGCATGGATTCTCGGTGAACTTCAAAAAGAGCCACACAGTTCCCTCGATCCGAATCCTACACCTGGGAGCTGTCTTGCCTGGTCTATCTTTCACAAGAGTGTTGGGACAGCATCCGGGAACTAGCACTCAGGGTATGCAGGGAACGGGTAGTGTCACTGGCCCTACTTTCCCAACTCCTGGGAAAGATGATCTCTTGTATTGCCATAGTTCCTTGGGCCAGGCTCCACTCCAGAAGTCTCCAATGGTTTCTGCTCCCCTTCCAGAGGTTGGGAACCGCTTCATCCAACCAACAGGTGAGGGTTCCCATCCAAACCTTGAGATCCCTCCGCTGGTGGTTCTCGCCAGCGGTAGCCAGAGGGTCACCCTTCAAGGAACCCGTCCATCTCACACTTACGACGGACACCAGTCTGTTCGGTTGGGGAGCTCACCTCAGGTCTCAGTTCACGCAGGGCCGTTGGTCCCATGCAGATCTGAGACACAACATCAACTGGTTGGAGCTCAGAGCCATACACCTGGCTCTCCATCACTTTCGCGACATAGTGGCGAAACAGCACGTGCTAGTCCTCATGGACAACGTGGCGGCAAAGGCCCACGTGAACCGACAAGGGGGTACCAGGTCCAGGTCTCTCATGTCCGAGGCCCAATTACTGGGTTCCTGGGCAGAGTCCAACCTTTCCTCTCTCAGGGCCGAACACATTTCGGGGGAGGCGAACCGACAAGTGGATTTTCTGAGCAGGTCGACTGTGGATCACTTGGAATGGTGTTTGCACCCAGATCTCTTTGCAGAGATGTCACAAAGGTTTGGTCGACCAATCCTCGATCTGTTCGCTTCACTGGCAAATGCCCAGATTCTGAGGTTCTTCTCCCGTTTTCCATCTCCGGGGGCAGAGGGGATGGATGCCCTTCGAGCCCCATGGCCGGAGGGTCTACTCTACGCATTTCCTCCTCTCCCACTGATTCCGGCGACCATTTGCAAACTGCTACAGGAGCGAGCGGAGGTAATCTTCGTGGCCCCGTACTGGCCTTGGAGACCCTGGTTCGCCGACCTGGTGAATCTCTCCCACTCTCCTCCGTGGAAAATCCCGCCGGATAGTGTGTCTCTCCACCAGGGGGTTCTACGACACCCAGAACCCCAGTGGTTACAGTGGAACCCCAGTGGTTACAGCCTGGCACTTGAATGCCGGATCATGACCCAAGAGTCGTTTTCGGCTAGAGCGATTTCCATGATTCAGGCATCTCGCTGGCTGGCGACCAATCGCATCTATGATTCCACATGGAGGAATTTTTGCCATTGGTGCGAAAGGCGGCAACTGAATATCTCGGACTTGACAATTCCACAGATCTTAGAATACCTCCTAGATGGCCTTGATAAGGGCTTAGCCCCTAATACCATCCGTAGGCAGGCTGCAGCCCTATCAACCTTACTTACTTGTGCCAATTCGGTCTCTTTGGCCCAGCATCCCAGGATACACACCTTTCTCAAGGGCGCCACCAACACCAAGCCACCCGTGGTACACAGGTATCCCTCTTGGGAGTTACCCCGGGAGTTACTATGGGCCCTCACCAGACCGCCTTTTGAGCCTCTCACAACTAGTGCTCTAAGGTCCTTGTCCCACAAGGTCATCTTCCTGATCGCTATCACGTCAGCCAGGCGCATTTCTGAGCTGGCTGCTCTATCGATCAGGGATGACCTTTGTATCTTCCACCGGGACCGGGTGGTCCTTTGGTTGGATCCCACATTCGTGCCCAAGGTCAACTCGCTCTTTCATAGGGCCCAGGAAATTATTTTGCCAGATTTTTGTCCCAATCCTTCCCATGACTTGGAGTGGCAGTGGCACACACTGGATGTCCGTAGGGTGCTATGCCGATACATCAAGCAAACGGCGTCCTTTTGCAAATCCGAGGCCCTCTTCGTTTCCTTCCACCCTGCCTCTCTGGGACAGAAGGTGTCTGCCTCCACTATAGGCAGGTGGATCAGGGCTTGTATTGAAGAGGCTTTGGTATGTCCCATTGGTGGATTCTCCATCTCCTGTGCTGGAGAAGGGGCATTGTCTTACCCGAACATCTTTTCTCAGCATGGAGATGGAGAATCCACACCCACCCTTAAGGTCAGTTAGGTCAGGGTTAGGGGTCTGAGAGTCAACACCTCGTACTGTCATCAGCCGCTTTCGCCCTTGTCAAGACTGGGTTCTCCTAGCAACAGGGGGCGTGACAAGTTTGGCTGACTTGGTCTCAAGAGTAGGCAGACAGAGAAAACCAGTGATGGTTTCTCCGTGCTGAGAAAAGGCGTTCAGGTAAGACAACGCCCCTTCTACATCTATGCATACAGGAAGAATTATCACCATGTTCCCTTATTCTCTGCACCTTAATTTTTGGCAGTTGTAGGTTTTGCTTCTTTTTATCATACTCTACAATTAATAATCATGACAGTTTGTTCTCTAAGGCTGTTTCTCATAAGCCCTCGCTGGCAGTTTCTTGCCTTTATTCGAATAACTAAATTATTCCTAGGATGCCACCAGCAAGAAACCAACGTTAGGCAAGTGGGAATGTTTGTCTATGCATATGTGGTGTATAACAAGAGTTGTGCAAGTCAATGTTTGCATCACATTCTCCATCATTGGAGGTTTTCAAGAAGAGATTGGGCAGTCATTTTTCTGGAATTATGTGGGGCAGAGGTCCCCAACCTTTGTGGCTTTGTGAACTGGCGGGGTGGACAGAGAAGGGATGGTTCCCTGTGAGCAGTGGGCAAGCACACACACGCCTGCAGCTCCATTTACACGAGTGGTGGGCACCTGTGCCCGCTTGCACAACTGAAGTGTGCACACATTCCATGGCCTGGTTCCAAATGGCTCAAGCCTGGTACTGGCCATAATCTGGGTGCTGGGGAGCCCTGATGCAGTACCTCCTGCTTGAGCAGGGGTTGGACTAGAAGATCTCCAAGATCCCTTCTAACTCTGTTATTCTGTGAAATGAAACTTGGGAAAATCAAAATAAGCATGCTTCTGTTGGCTTCTCTCCTCCTCTTCACAAACCTCACTCCCTCCTAGCACTGATACCGTCAGAAAGCTGGATTATGATACATGATCTCAGTGCATGAACTCAGAGATCAAACAGATACTCTGAAATTAGAAAATAAAACTCTGAAAGAGCCAGAATAACATGAGAGCAATCTGACACATAATCTGGAACTTCACAGGAACCAACTAACCAGAATAGAGCTGGAAGATACCTTGGAGGTCTTCTAGTCCAGTCCCCATTTCAGAGAGTGATTGTCTAGTCTCTTCTTAAAAACCTCCAGTGTTAGAGCACTCACAACTTCTGGAGGCAAGCTGTTCCACTGGTTAACTGTCCTCATCATTAGAAAGTTGCTCCTTAATTCCAGATTGCTTGATTAGTTGCTTGCTTAGTTTCCATCCATTGCTTCTTGCTCTGCCTTCTGGTGCTTTGGAGGATAGCTTGAGCCCCCTCTTCTTTGTGGCAGCCCCTCAAATATTGGAAGACTGCCATGATGTCACCCCCTAGTCCTTCTTTTCTCTAGTCTGGCCATACCCAATTCCTGGAACCGTTTTTCATATGTCTCCAGCCCCCTAATCATCTTAGTTGCTCTTCTCTGCACTTTTTCCAAAGTCTCAACATCTTTTTTCCCCCAATGATATTCAAAATCACCTTTATAAGTATTGCAAGTATCTTTGTTTCTTTTAATCTAGTTTATTTTAGAAGAGTTACAAAGGATATACCGTAGATAGCATCCTAATCAGTACAATATTAACCAGTACAAATTCACGAAATTTGGGGTATTACAAGCCCCTACAATGATACATGATTGCATATAAACCCGATGAATAAAACACATTATTTCATTGGGCACAAAATAAATACCCTACAGGTAGTCCTCAATTTACAACCATTCGTTTAGTCACCAATCGAAGTTACAACAGCACTGAAAATTGATTTCTGACCAGCTTTCATACTTACGCCCTTCGCAGCATTCCCATAACCATGTGATCAAATTTCAAGCATTTGGCAACTGGCATGTATTTGTGACAGTTGCACAGTCCCAGGGTCATGTGATCCTGATTTCTAACCTTCCCAGTCAGTCAATGGGGGAAGCCAGATTTGCTTAACGACCACATGATTCACTTAATAACTGCAGTGATTTGCTTAGCAATAGTGTCAAGAAAGGTTGTAATTGGAGAACAACTCAGTTAACAACTGGTTTGCTTAGCAACGGAAATTTGGGGCTCAATTATCATAAGTTGAGACCACCTGTGCTCCTTGTCATTATGTGTAAGACAATTAAATGATAATAATTACATTTTCACTGAGTTTCTTTATCAGTGGACTTGGCTGGACAAAACAAGATGCAAAATGTCAAAAAAATATATCTCAGTTCTTCTATTTGAATGGAAATGATACAATGAAATCTAATCTTTTTATCAACTGAGATCACATTTCCAAAGCAGCGTGAGTTAAAAAAAAAGGAAAGAACAATACAAATGTAAATTCTGAGTGATACAAAGGAAATCTCACAAAATATAAAAACAGTTCTGCAGAAACAAAAAAAACGTTTACTGATCATCAAACATGAACATTCATCCAGCTGTGGTTTTGCTTTATACAATATACAAAAGTATTATTTTGAGTCACTAAAATATGTAGTGAAGAACAGGAGAATATGGCACTTAAAATCATTTTGAAACCAAAATTAGATTTGTTTGGACCTGGAGCATATATGACTCTCTTAAAGGGAGGGTCAGAGAATACATCTGGTCCTCAACTTACAACAGTTCATTTAGTGACTGTTCAAAGTTACAACAGCACTGAAAAATGTGGTTTATGACCATTTTTTCCAGTTACAACCTTTGCAGTATCCCTTTGATCATGTGTTCAAAATTCATATTTCATATTTATTACCGTTGCTGTGTCCCAAGGTTGTGTCACCAACTTTTGCAATCTACTGACAAGCAAAGTCAACAGGAAAGCCGGATTCATTTAACAACTGGGTTACTAACTTATCAGCTGCAATGATTCACTTAACAACTATGGAAAGAAAGATCATAAAATTGAGCAAAACTCACTTAACAACAGACATTTTGGGCTCGGTTGTGGTCATAACTTGAGGACCACCTGTATTTGCAACGATTTATTTTTATTTTCTAAATCCCCTTCTTTCATTTAATTTTTGAAAAAAGGCTATTGATAATGATACCTTGGTAGCTCCTTTTCTAAGAAAGAAATTATTATCTGTGGTGCTCTTTGAGCTTGGTGGAATTCTAGCACTGATGATGTTATCTAGTTGGAACGTCTGCAAGAAAACCATCAAGCTCAGAGAGCACCAAGGATCCCACAGTCGTCATCGTCATCGTCCTCCTCCTCCAGAAAATTGATCTGTGCTAGAAGCTTATAGCTTATGCGTGACATCCTGTGGATTTCCTGCATCACATGATATTTAAGTGTCCATTGTGTGGTTTGACCGTGACTTCAAGGAAGTGTTCTGTTGACTCAGGTTGATGGTGGGATTGTTGAGGTTTTGGTGGTATCTGATGAGACTTACTTTTCTATGATCAAATGAACCACCAAGTCCACTCTCAGCAGTACTGATATTAGACATCACTGGTATATAAAATGAGAGTACACCACATGCCCTTCTAGCACTGATGATGTCCCCTAGTTAGGTCATGAAATGTCTGCAAGAAATAACCAAGCTCAGAGACCACCAAGGACCCCACAGTCACCCTCCACCTCACCACCACCACTGCAAACCCACCTCCTTCTAACCCCAATGATGTTCCCTAGTTGGGTCATGAAACATCTGCAAGAAAACTACCAAGCTCAGACAACATCAAGGATTCCCTCAGTTCTCTTCTTCCTCTTCCTCCTCCTCCTCTCCACAACCCCCCTCCCTTTTAGCACTGATGATGTTCCCTAGTTGGGTCATGAAATGTCTGCAAGACATAACCAAGTTCAGAGATCACCAAGGACCCCACAGTTCTGCTCTGAACTACAAGTCCACAAAAAGTTTCTTGCAAATGTTCCAGTGAGAAAATCCTACCTTAAACCAGGTCATTTTGTTTTCCAGTGACTGTAGCTGGATGTTCTGGCAGCTGTATTCCTAAGTTTTGAGGTTCGTCCCTTGGTGAAGGCTGCATCGCCTTATGCAATTTTTCTCTGAAGGACTTCCTAAACACTCCACAACCTTGTTTACATTCTGCCAGTTTGCAATGCTGTCTAATACAGAACAAACCTGGTTTATTAATAAGGGACTTCAAATGGACTCCCTTTCTGGCTCCACTCTTAGTAAAATGGTTAAGCAATAAAACAGGCAGGGATGTCCAAAGTTTTCATAAGAGTTAAGCTGTTCCTTGATATTCATGAAGTGATCAGACCAGATCAAATCAGCAAGCTAAAACTTCTAAAGGATAAATCTTCCATTTACTGCAAACATTTTATGACAAGTGGATTGCCCAATCAAGAACCCGATTTTTCTTGAATTGGATGCATTCAGATTAAAGAGTATTTTCCCCCTTTTCTCTTTCATTCAAGGTTTCAAAGGAGAGTTGTGTCTACGGAAAGAAAATCACAAAAACCAACAATTTAGATAAGCAAGCGGATGGGGGAAAAAAGCAGGGGGCAAAACTTTGTTACTTGCAAGCTAAGATTTGCTTTAAGTCTTCACTTTTGAACTTAGTTATACATATAACCCTCCTTTGACATCATTTTGGCTCTTGTTTGCATCTGACATATAAACAGCAGTGCGTCGTTGTTCAGAAACAGTTGTAAATAGGAACACACGATACTTTTAGCTTGGAGATGTCTGCAAGAATAGGTAAAAAAAAATTTCAAGTTAGTGGCCTCAATTATGCAGTTGAAGCCCTGAACCCTGTTTTTGTATGGTTGGAACAGACATTTTGACTTTTTTGACCTCCTTCCCATGAACATTTAGTGGCATTTGCAGCATTCTAACCAGGTTTACTATGGTTTTACGAAAAACCATCACTTATTTCTGGTTTTTGGCAAAACCGTATCCAGAGCAAACCATTGGTGGTACTTAATGACCATAGCCAAAAAGGTCATAAAATCAGATCATTTACATGATTGACACATTTTGTGACTGTTATGACAAATGACTTCAACAGGCAAGCTCTGTTGCAGTCGTGTGTCAAGACTACCTGTGTAGCATATGAAGACGAGTCTAGAGGCAACCTTAATTTTTTCTCCCCTTCTCCTATAAAGTCTCAGGTTTATACCCTGAGTTTGTTACTTTAGAGACGCCGTCGATATTTGAAATCGATGTCGCGCATTGGATGCGCCGTCCCAACCAAGATGCGGTTTTCAATTGAAGAAGGCAATTCTTCTTCTGGGTTGACAAGCTCCATGTCGAAGTGGGTGAGCATCAGGATGGTGAATAGTTTCATTTCGCTGACCGCAAAGAAGCGTCCGGGACACATTGAAGGTCCACCTCCAAAGGGCATGACACAAGTTTTCAACTTTTTACCATTTTTGAAGAATTCTTTTCTCTTGCCCTCGGGGCTCAAGAAGCGGTCATACTTGAAGATTTGAGGCTCAGGGTAGATTTCCGGATCCATGTGTAGTCCCAGGAAAGGGAAGAGAAGAAGATGGTCGCCTTTCCGAAGGCTATATTCTTTTCCGTTGTCCATCTGGAGGTTGAGGTCCTCCATCACGCTCCTAAATACGAAAGAACCGGCTTTCAAGCGGAGAACTTCTTCCACTGCACTGTCAAGGAGAGGAGTCTTGATGGCTTTCAATGACAGGTTCATGAGGTTTTCTTCTTGACCGATCTCTTTTAGCACTTGTTCTACCTCTTCCCTTACTGCCTTCATGGCTTTGGGATGTTTCAAAAGATATGCAAGCAGCCAGAAAGTCACCGGACCCGTGTTGGCTTGAGAAGCCCATAGGAAAAGAAACTGGACCTGAGTTCTTATCTTCTCAGTCATCCCAGCTTCAGCCAGCTGTTGATCTTGGTCCGCTAACCAAATGCTGATGTCTTCCCTCTTGTCTATCTTCTTGACAGACAGGAGATCCCAAAAGTAGTCCTTCAGCCTCTGGATCTCCTTCTTAGTTTTGGAATCCATTTTGTTGACGATCATTTGCGGAAAGAATTCATCAAATTGCTGGAAGTCCTCAAAGAACTTCTCATAGGATTTACACCTTCCTTCCTTGGTGTTTTCTTTGCTGTTGACCTCTAACTCTGGCACAGCGCCAAACAATGACAGGAAAGCAGCATGGAAGATGGCTTTGTAGCTGAAGCGCCATAGACCTTCCTGATGCCATTTCTTCTCTTCAGCCGAATCAAGCAAGATTTTCTTCAGATTCTGCATAAAAATTTGATTGAGGGCAACTAGACTCTTCCCTTGGAGATACTTCTTGCTGCCAGTTTCCGCAATCTTATGATGAGTGGTGGTCAGTTGGAAATTAAACACATTCGAGACAATGTTGGTCGCGAAGACTCCAAAATCCAGCTTGTTTTTTGATTTCTTGAAGATAAATCCATACATGTGAGGATCCATCAAAACATGGATATACTGACCTCCAACCAACACTGTGAAGATATCTCCATGTTTCTTCTTCATCTTTTCCAAAAATGGGACGGGGTGTTTGCCAAAACTTAGCCCATGACCTAACCATGGAATAAAACCCTTGTCCAAAGGTGGTTCCTTTGATCTCTTCTGGCGAAACACTCCAATTGTGTAGAGTCCACCAAAGATGAGGGAAATGAGGGTGGACAGGAGAGCACAAAGAGCCGTCTCCCACATCTTCATCACCAGCATGTGAGAACAGCTCTGGGTAGATGAACTGATCTGGTGCACAGGGCAACCAGCATTTATAAACCATCCAGTCATAGGGCAGCTCAGCATGGGACTGCCTAATTCCACCTGTGAGGTAATCCAAGCCGTTGTGGTTTTCCTGTCACTGAAATTGTGAGCAACATTCCAGACTCCCTCAGTTGCTTCTAAATCTTTTCAAGTCAAGATGTTTTGGTGCCCTTGAAATCTCAGTGACAAATGGAGAAGGAGAAAAAGTAGTTCTCATCCTAGAATTCTAGGGGGTCTTCACTGGGCATGTTCTCCCCAGATCATCTCAGATCATCATAATTCAACTCTCGGAATTTGGATCTAGACTTCCAGCTTTAGGGCAATGTTTCCCAACTGCAACAGCTTTAAGATCGTATCATTTTAAAAATTAGTAAGATTGAGAAACACAGTTCTTAGATACACACTGTGCTGTAGGGTTTCACATTATTTTCACTGGACCAAAGTTAGGAAATTTGGTTCCAGCTTGGCTGAGAACAGCAAGACCCAAATGGTTCCCATTAAGTGATACTTAAAAGTTTGGGAAGCTTTGTACGTTCAGTAGTTCTGTGTACGGTAATTATGGCCTGAAGCATACAAGTTCTTAAACCACCTAGCTTATTACTCAAGATAGTCAAATCTAAGGTTTTCCCACGAGTAATGTAAGGCTGTGGGAGCTGGACCCTAAAGACAGCTGAGCACCAAATAACAGAGTTGGAAGGGACCTTCTAATCCAACCCCCTGCTCAAGGATGAGACTTTATACATTTCTTACAGATGGTTGTCCAATTTTTTCTTTACAAACCTCCAGCAATGGAGCATCCACAATTTCTAGAGGCAAGCCATTCTACTGATTACAGATAGTCCTGAACTTAAAACAGCACTGAAAAAAGTGACTTGTGACTATTTTTCACGTTTACAACCATTGCCGCACCCCCATGGTCAGGTGATCAAATTTCAGATGCTTGACAACTGACTCATATTTATGATGGTTGCAGTGTCTCAGGGTCATGTGATCCTCTTTTGCGACCTTCTGACAAGCACAGTTAATTGAGAAACCAGATTCACTCGTATAATGGAACAAAATTCACAACAACTGTCTTGCTTAGCCATAGAAATGTTCAGCTCAATTGTGTCGTAAACCGAAGGCTATCTGTAATTGTTCTCACTGTCAGGAAATTTCTCCTTAGTTCTACGTTGCTTCTCTCCTTGATTAGTTTCCATCCATTGTTTCTTGTCCTGTCTTCAGCTGCTTTGGAAAATAGGTGGACCCGCCCTCTTCTTTGGGGCAGCCCCTGAGATGTCAAAAAATTGATCCTTTCAACTTGCAGTGTTGGAGAAGACTCTTGTGAATCCTTTGGGCTGCAAGGAGATCCAATCTGTCAACGCTAAAGCAAGTCAACCCTGAGTTTCCTTTGGAAGGACAGATCACGAAGTCAAAGTCCAAATACTTTGGCCACCAAATGAAAAGAGAGTGGACTCCTCGGAGAAGACCCTGATGTTGGGAAAGATGGAAGGCAGAAGGAGAAGGGGACAGCAGGGGATGAGATGGTTAGATAGGGTCATTGACGCAAAGAGCATGAATTTGGACAGATTCCAGGGGACAGTGGAGGATGGGGGGGGTGTTGATATGCAACTTAGCAACAGAACAATAACAAACCAAAGGAGTAAATATATATNATAACTAAAGACCTACATACAAACACCCGCGAAAACCTCAGAAAACATATATATATATATATATATATATATATATATATATAACATTTGTTCATTGATTTATCGAGCAAAATCTGAAAGTACAGATAGTCCTCGACTTACGGCCACAATTGAGCCCAAAATTTCTGTTGTTAAGCGAGACAATTATCAAGTGAGTTTTGCCTCATTTTACGACCTTTCTTGTCACAGTTGTTAAGTGAATCACTGCAGTGTTTAAGATAGTCACACAGTCGTTAAGGGAATCTGGCTTTCCCCATTGTCTTTGCTTGTCAGAAGGTTGCAAAAAGGAGATCACATGACCCCTGGGACACTGCAACCATCATAAATATGAGCCAGTTGCCAAGTGTCTGAATTTTGATCAAGTGACCAAGGGGATGCTACAACGGTCCTAAGTGTGAAAAATGATCGTAAGTCACTTTTTCCCACAGCCATTGTAATTTCAAACAGTTACTAAACGAATGGTTGTAAGTCAAGGACTACCTACACCATCATTGTTGCATTCTGGGCCAGCTGTAGCTTCTGTGTGGGTAGCCCCAGAAACCACCAAGGACCCCATAGTTCAACCCTGAGCAATAAACATTCTCTTCCAAGCTTCTGAGTCTTGTACCTGTTGTTTCTCTTCCTGGAAAATGTTGTGTTCCACCTGCAGATTAGATAAATCTAACT
The DNA here is from genome assembly GCF_001527695.2 of Protobothrops mucrosquamatus. Taxonomy (NCBI): domain Eukaryota; kingdom Metazoa; phylum Chordata; class Lepidosauria; order Squamata; family Viperidae; genus Protobothrops; species Protobothrops mucrosquamatus. The sequence goes on along the minus strand of NW_015386458.1, from coordinate 209,812 downwards.
TTTGGCTCTGCTGGGCAGTTTGCATCACTCCTTCTCTCTTCTATGTGTTATCTCACTTTGCCCATTTCTCAATTACTTCAAAGTCTCACCCAATCAATCCTCTTCTACCCACTCAAGACTTTCCTTTAGACACCCAGTTATTTATCTATTCTCTCCTCCTTCTAAATCTCATCTCATCTTATCTGAAACTGATCTTTCTTGGACTAATTAAGATATTGCCAGCTACTGGAATCTTGGCAGTTTACCAAAGAGAGAGAGAGAAAGAGTGTGTGTGTGAGAGAGAGATGAAGAGAGAGAGAGAGAGAAACAGAGAGAGAGCAAGAGAGAAAAAGAGAGAGAAAGAGGGAGAGAAAAGAGGGAGAGGGAGAAAGAGGGGGAAGAGGGAAAGAGAGAGAAAAGAGAGAGAGAAGGGGAGAAAGAGAGGGGAAGGGAGAGAAAGGGAAAGAGAGAGAGAGAGAAAGAGAGAGAGAAAGAAAGAGATGGAAAGAGGGAGAGACAAAGAGAGAAAAGAGAGAGAGAAAGAGGGGGGAGAAAGAGGGAAGGAGGGAGAGAGAGAGAGAGAGAGAGAGAGAGAGAGAGAGAGAGAGAGAGAGAGAGAGAGAGAGAGAGAGAGAGAGAGAGAGAGAGAGAGAGAGAGAGAAAGAGAGAGAAAGAGGGAGAGAGAGAGAAAGTTAGCATAGCAAATAAAAATCTAAAAAGTTGGATCGCTATACCACCTTATACAGGTAGTCCTTGACATATGACTACAATTGAACCCAATATTATTATTTTCATTGCTGAGCAAGACAGTTGTGAGTTTTCCCCCATCATATGACCTTTCTTGGCCCAGTTGTTAGGTGAATCACTACAGTTGTTAGTTGTTAAGAGAATCTGGCTTCCCCATTGACTTTGCTTCTCAGAAGATCACAAGGGGTGATCACATGATGCCGAGATGCTGCGGCCATCATAAATATGAGCCATTTGCCAAGTGTGCAAATTTTGGTCACCTGACTTTTGGGATGCTACAATGGTTGTAAGTGTGAAAACAGCCCTAAGTTACTTTTTTCACTGCCATTGTAACTTCAAACAGTCACTAAATGAACTATTGCAAATTGAGGACAATCTGGAAGACTAACAACTAACTTACCAACTAACAACTAACTCCTACAATACTGTCAAACTACTTAGTAAAGCTGCATTACTATAATGATACTCCTCATCTGTCCTATTACCTATCATCTTCATCTTCTTATGTCTTTAACTTTGTTGCTTGTATCTTACAATTTATATTGCCTTTTTTGTAGTACCTTAGTATGATTTATGTTATTTGCTTAGCTAGTATTCTATGATTATCACTAAGTATTGCATCATGATTTATGATGAATGTATTTTCATGTTGTTTATGATCATGATTATCACTATTACTTGTATGTATGCTGAGGAGAGAGATTCCTTATGTGTCCAGCCAAACTTGGCCAATAAAAAATTCTATTCTAATCTATTTGGAGACATTTAAAACAACACAGAACATAGAATAACAGAGTTGGGAGGTTATCTAGCTCAACCCTCTGCTTTCACTTGCTCTAGAATAGAGAAACCCAGTTGCTAACTGCACACAATGTGCTACATACCCTGGATCAGTGGTGGCGAACCTATGGCACGGGTGCCAGAGGCGGCACTCAGAGCCCTCTCTGTGGGCACGCGTGCTGTTGCCCCAGTCCTAGGCCTTCAGCTGGGTTTTATAAAACCTTTTCACTTTAGGCCTCCGCCACCGTGTGCAAAAAAAAAAAAGGTTCAATCAATCAGTCAATTTCAACTTCTCGCGGGAAAAAAAAAGATCTTGCAAAGTTGGAACTGATTGATTGAACTTTTCAGTCCCACCCAGTCTGCCGTTACCACCGCAGCCAGGCCCACCCAATGGGCCACACCCACCCAATGGGCCACACCCACCTGGCACCCGACAATGCATAAGTGGGTTTTGGGTTGCAGTTTGGGCACTCGGTCTCTAAAAGGTTCGCCATCACTGCCCTGGATGGTGATCATCAATTAAAGTGCTGGTTTTAACTAATAAAACTTTACGGCTGCAGGATCACTGCTCTGATTGGAATCAGCCCAACCTACTACTAGATCATTTAGGAAGAGAGAGAGAGTCTTACACTTCCATGAGGTGAGACATCACTGATGTTTGGAAGAATCTCCTGAAACCAAACTGAACTTCTTGACGGTTTTGGGGACCATGTTTAAAAACTGTGCTGTTGGGGAATCCTTCCTACTAAGTTCAAGGTGTCTTTTATTTTTGCTTGCATCTTTACTTTCACTTTGCTTTTATTTAGCAGCTCCGTTTACATGGCTTTCTTGCTTTGATGACTTTGATTTAACTCTTTGGTTATTTTAGCCTTTCATAATATTCTATTCTGTACTGTACTGTACTGTACTGTTCTGTTCTGTTTAGGCCAACTTATTCTCCAAAGCACCTGAAGGCAGGACAAGAAGCAACAGATGGAAACTAATCAAGGAGGTATCCAACCTAGAACTAAGAAGAAATTTCCCAACAGTTAGGACAATTAATCATTGGAATGACTTGCTTCCAGAAGTTGTGGCTGCTCCATCACTGGAAGTTTTTAAGAAGAGACTGGACAGCCACTTTTCTGGGGGAAAAAAGCAAAGTCACTTTTTCAAGTATGGTTTCCTACTTGAGCGGAGGTGGGCGGGTTGACTATATGACCTCCAAAGTCCCCTCCAACTCTGTAATTCTGTTATTCTGTTAATGCTGTCATATCATGGAAGATGGTGAGAGTCACTGGATTACAGTAGGATATAAATCTAATGAAGGCATATTAATATAAATAGTTCAGAATAAATAGATCTACATCATCTTTGAAATCCTAACCATAAGAAATCCTAACCTCTATCTTATCAGAGCTCAGTTTATGATTTATCCCATTATCGGCAGCAGGAAGAAGTTCAGGAGAACTTTTTTTTTTTTAAGCCATCAGAGAGAAATACAGGTTCACTACTTTTCAGCTATGAGGAACCTTTGGATTGACAGATTTACAACACTGGCTGAGTTTCCTCCAATCCTTTTCGAAAGAACTTTTAAATACAAGATTAAAGACTTAAAATGTTTTGTAATCAACAACAAACAGATTAGAATGTTGATTTTGGAAAGTTGCAAATGGACTAAGAATTGGAAATATGACTTTGGGAATTCATTGTAAGAATCCTTCCCGTGGGAAAATGCTTTTGTTTTGAATTCTCTTTTTAAAAAACATGGGGAGACTTCAAAGTGTAGACAATACAGGAAACCAGAAGGACCTAAAGACGGCAATTAAAAGAGAAGTACACTTAAATTTGATTTACTAATGCAGAATGAAGCAAAATATATTAATATTGGACGTATTGAAGGATATTTTTTAGACTCAGAAGATAATTTTCTAATTTTAAACTGTGTTTAAAAGATGTCATTAAGGAGGGATAAATAATTATAACTGGCTCAGAGTCACCTTGTACAGATAGTCCTCAGCTTATAACAGTTTATTTAGTGACCGTTCAAAGTTATAACAGCACTGAAAAAAGTGACTTATGATTGTTTTTCACACTTGCAGCATCCCCCATGGTCACATGATCAAAATGGGCAACTGACTCATATTTATGATGGTGGCAGTGTCCTGGGGTGATGTGATCCCCTTTTGTGACCTGACAATCAAAGTCAATGGGGAAGCCAGACTCATTTAGCAGCCATGCTACCAGCTTAACATCTGCAATGTTTCACTTAACAACTGTGGCAAGAAAAATGGGGCCAAGCTCATTTACGCACTGTTTTGCTTAGTAACAGAAAGGTTGGGCTCAATTGTGGTCTTAAGTTGAGGACTACCTGTAGAATCCTATCAGCATATGGGTTCTCCTTATATCTTAGCAGCTTGGTATCAACCATGCTCTTTGGCAAAAAAAAAAAGATCCCATAATAATATCTGTCTGAGCATTTCCAGATCAAGAACATTCATTAGGCTGGCCAAAGCAAACTCCGTTCTGTAAACTGCCTCAAACTAGTCAGAAATGTGTTAAGATAACTACTTCTTTTAGAATTGATAAACTATCATTGTCAGACTTCTGGGGAAGAAATTGCAAATCAATCACAACGAAACAATCAACCAGTGGAATGGTTTGCCTTCAGGTATTGTGGATGCCCTATCAATTGGAGATTTTAAAGAAGAGACTGGACAGCCATTTGTCTGAAATAGTATAGACCAGGAGTAGGCAACCTTGGCTCTTTTATGACTCGTGGACTTCAACTCCCAGAATTCCTGAGCCAGCATATGCTGGCTCAGGAATTCTGGGAGTTGAAGTCCACGAGTCATAAAAGAGCCAAGGTTGCCTACCCCTGGTATAGACTCTCCTGCTGGAGCTGGGGGTTGGACTAAATCAGGGCTTTTTAAACCTTTTCACAGATTGTACCACTTTTAGGACATGACAATATTTGAGTACCACCAGTGCTTAGCAAGATGTCAAAAACCTGATGACTAAAACAAAGGGGGAGGGGGGATTTTGGGTTTTACTGATTAGATTCATTTGTTGTTATAGAAATGGCTAGTTTATAATATTATGGAAAAGTAAAAAGTTGAGTTCAATGTTAATGCTTCCTTCTACTGCAACAGAGGAAGTCTGTTCTTTTTCCCTTCTCCCCCTCACTTTCCCCCCTTTTTCCTCCCCACTGTGTCCTACTATTTGCTGTTGTGTTTTTGTATTTTATTCTATAATCTAATAAAATATTACAAACTGTAGAAAAAAAAGGAAAAAAGTACCAGTTTTAATTTCTTTGGTGGCTATTCCTTTGCTGAATCACTTTCCCTTTTCACTGACAAATGTATGGTGAATTTATCCATGTTTATTAATATGCACCACTACCAGCTAGCTCAGGAGTCTTCAGACTTGGCACTTTTAAGACTTGTGGACTTCAACTCCCAAAATTCCTTAGCCATCATGGCTGGAAGAGGAATTCTGGGAGTTGAAGTCCACAGGTCTTAAAATTGCTAAGTTTCTGGACCCCTGAGCTAGCTGGTCGGCCCTTCTTAGCTCTCCTTCCACAGTGTAGTAAGAATGCACCCCCCCCCCAAATCCCTTCCCTGTAGCCTTAAAGACACAGGAATCAAGTGCAAAGCAAGAAAGGCTCACAAAATAAGAAACACATAAACTCTGGGTTTTTTTTTCCTTTAAGCTGCCTGAGGCCTGTCACGTGTCACAATGTTGCAACTGAAAGGCTCCAGCAATTGCAAAAAGCTTTAGCTTTAAATTAAGCCTGTTTACCTTCAAAGAAAACTTTCTAAAAGCCACAGATTCAAGATAAGGAGGTAAAACTAATTACATTTGTTTAAAGGGATTAAACCTACAGAAGTCAACGCCTTGGACTCATTGCTAGCCTAAAATATACAGTACAGTAAAATATTCCAATAACTAAAGCACACGAAAAAGCCTCAGAATTACAAAACGGTGTAAAAACTGTTCAAAAATCCTTATGGTAACCCAGTCAAGCTTCCATCTGATCCAGAACTAAATAAACCCACATCCTTTCCGACATGCTCATCTCCCTGCTTTTCATTTCATTAGCACTGATTGCATTCTCCTGGCTAGAGAAAACGAACAAGGGGATCTTTTCTTCCAGCAACAGCTGCTGCTTCTTCTCTGTCCCTGTTTCCTCCCTGCTGGCTGACCTCTTTCCCTGTTGTCTTTTTTTCCCCCTTCCCACCCAAACCACCTCCTTTTATAGTCTCTTCTCTCCCTCCCCCCCCTTTTTCTTCAGTTCACCTCCAGCTCCACACTGCTTCCTGAAGCACCAATCAGCTGGAGCCAATCAGCTGGAGCCCTGCGTGCTTCTGCCAGCCCAGACAGTCCTGCAGCTGCCTGTCCCCAAGGCTTGGGTCATTTCAGCTCATTCCCCTCCCCTGCTACACTTGGCTAGCAATCGCGTACCACCTGCCACATGGTGAAGTACCACAGGTGGTACGTGTACCACTGGTTGAAAAGCCCTGGACTAGATGACCTCCAAGGTCCCTTCCAACTCTGTTATTCTATGTTAAGAGCTGGCAAGTATACCTGCTCATGGTTCCTCTATGGATAAATGGAGGACTTGAGATCACCCATAAGTGCTCCATACAGTTGGTCCTCACAAGGAAATCACAAGACAAGGGTGGTTTTAGAGTCTCTGTTCAAACCATGGTCAGCTCCTTCAAAAGGCCACTGAATTCTCCTAGTTCCTGTTCTAATCATCTTCAGAAACCACTTAACAACATATTACTAACTTAACAGCTGTAGCGATTGACTTAACAACTATGGCAAGAAAGGTCTTAAAGTGGGGCAAAATTCACTTAACAATGGAAAATTCGGGCTCAGTTGTGGTTGTAAGTTGAGGATTACCTGTACTGGAGTTGAGCAGCATTGAAATTTAATAAATAAAATAAATTCTAACTGAAAGATTGTGACTTTATCATAAATAATACTGATCTGACAGTGGATTTAAAAATGACAGATCATATAAGAATGGTGTAGAAAAAGATTCTACACTGGATATAAAGAGAAACTGGCTGATGTCTTAATAATTTTATTTATTAGGTTTTTTTTTAATCCTTCCGTTATAAGTAACTTAAGGTAGCAAACAAACAGCATGCCTAAAGCAGAACTAGAATTCACAGTCCCTTGGTTTCATTTTTCTGTATTGGATTTACCAAAGAGGCATTTTAAAAGTTTGAAGAATTTTGTGAGAAGGGACAAAGAAAAAGTGAACAGAAACCGAATCCTAGGACGTCATTTTTGACTAAAGATTAAGAATGCTAAAACTAAAAGGAAGGAATACAGGTGGTCCTTGACAAGTGAGCCCAAAATTTCTGATGTTAAGCGAGACAGTTGTAAAGTGAGTTTTGCTCTATTTTACGACCTTTCTTGCCACAGTTGTTAAGTGAATCACTGCAGTTATTAAGTTGGTAATAAGATCATCAAGTGAATCTGGCTTCCCCATTGAGTTTGCTTGTTCAGAAAGTTACAACAGGTGATCATGTGACCCAGGGACACGACAACCGTCAGTTGCCAAGGGTCTGAATTTTGATCATGTGACCACAGGGATGCTGCAACGGTCATAAGTATGAAAAATAGTCCTATGTCCCTTTTTTCAATGCTGTTGTAACTTCAAACGGTCACTAAACGAACAGCTGTAAATCGAGGATTATCTGTACTCCTTTTCTTTGTCTTTACTATGTTGTTATTTCATCTTTCTTTTCTACTTTTTACATTCTTTTCTGCACTTTTTGTTTTCTATTTCCTTTTCTTTTTAGTGTGTATTAATTTTATATTTTTAATTGTTATTAACTCTTTAAAAGAAAAAGATAAATCACCCCTGTCAGCCACGCCTAGCTTAGAGATTGGCATTGTAACTGTTGCTTCTAGTCCAGGGAAAACTTCTTAACAAATGCTTTACACTTGCATAAAATGCTGTATGATGTTATCTAAAGCTCTGCTAATCAGCTTCTGGCTAAAAAAATGACAAGCCAAATTAAACCTCAATCTGAGTTGGTGTAATTTCAGATACAATGAGTGAGAGAAAGATTCCTCCCCTTTTACAAAAGTATTTAGATATGAACAAGTATCCCAACCGATTATTGTAAATCACTTTTTTGCAAAATGTGCCTTGTTAATTGCTGGGCTGGCAGATGATAAAAGCAGTGAGAGAAGCAAGAATTTGGAAGAAAGCAAGATAGGACACATCCCGCCTGAATCTTGCCCATCCTTCCTGCATGATTCTTGAACAATCCAGATTTCATTAATCAGGTGAAATTAACGATGAAGGGATAAGATGCAGTTTAAGTATATGTCATAATAAGGAACAATTGCAGAAGACCAAGCTGATCGAAGTTAAGTCTTTGGATCATAATGTGTATGGCTTTATAATAACAGCATGTGCAGTCTGATAGGTATCTCCTGCTAATTGTAAATGACACAGATGTAGAAATAAACTAGATAAGCCAGGATCCATTGGGTCATCATTTCAGGAGTATTTATTTTCCTGAATTTGATCAACTGATTTACAAGATTGTTAGAAAGTCAATGAGGAAGATTGCAGATTTTTTGGGTTGGCCCCTTGCTCCCGCATCCATGTCCCCTTCCCCAATTCCACACCACGTGTATTACATCAGCTACTTCTGCCTGAGTAGGGGGTTGGACTAGAAGACCTCCAAGATCCCTTCCAACTCTATTATTTTTATTTTTTTGTTTTTGTTGTTGTTGTTGTTGTTGATGATCATCGCACAGTCAGCCAGATGTTCAGACTGGATTTGGCATTTTTGTCTACCTTTCGAGTCCTTAACAAGGATCTGGGATAGGCAGATGTGGATGTTTGATGGTATTACAGATATCATTGCAGGATGGAAGCTGTTCCTTGTAAGGCCACCTTTTGCAATTGACTGATGGTGAATTTGTCAATGCCAGCTGTCTTCAAGGTTATTTGCAATTCAAAGGAACAGCTTTTCTTTGTTTCTAGGCATTCTGCCAATTGCTGAGTCCTTATTGTTAGTATTTTATTCTCTGATTCTCTACTAGATGTCAGCAGTTATTTCAATCAAAAAGTTATTTTTGTTATATATTTTTATAATTCCATCAAAAAAAATTTAGGGTATAATCTTGACATTTTTTTAGTTCCTAGATTTGTTCAGACTATAGTATTTTAAATCAAATTTTAGTATATCCTCCTTTAATATTAATTCACTGCTTCCATCTGTAAGGGAATGGGGATATAGTCCCCTCCCTTCACTTCTGGAGGTTTTCTTGCTTTGGGGATCTTTTCAAGGATTCAATTAGCAGATAGAAGAAAGAAGATCAGTACTCTTACCAATTCCAAGCACACTGTTCACTGATGTTCAGGTTCATGCTCTGGGACTTTGGCTGCAAGTAGCTTGGGCTAGATGCTGATCTTACACTAGCCTCTCTCCTGTTGGGTTCGGAGGGCTTCCCCCAGATGAAACGAAGCAATTGCTGTCACTTCGTTATCAACGGGGCAACCCTCCTTCACGGTCACCTCTTCAGGGTGACTTCGGACCCATCTAGGGTCTCCCTGGCAGGACAAAACTAGCTGTGGGGAACAGAGGTCCGCTCTCACGCAGCCATGCGCTACGGGCGTAAAACCAGAAGTCTTGTTATTGTTGTTGTTATTGTTATTATTGTTATTTACACACTCACATGCACAGCCATGGGCAGGGAGCATTGGGCATCATCAAGTTTAGATGCCCTGCTGACATCATGATCAAGTTTAGCCATCTTGGCCACTATCTTATAGGAAGCTATTAGGGAGCACTGGCAATGATGATCAAGTTTAGATTTCCTGCTAGTTTCCCCACTGACTTGTGGGAAGACGCCAGGAAGCATTAGCAATCATAATCGACTTTAGACTTCCTGCTGGCTTCCCCATTGACCTGTGGGAAGCTTTGAGGAATCTTTGGCCATCATGATCACGTTTAGATTTCCTGCCAGTTTCACCATGACTTGTGGGAAGTTACCAGGAAGCATTGGCAATCTTGATCAAGTTTAGACTTCCTGCAGAGGATTGGCAGAGAGCATTAGAAATGATGATCTGTGGCAGGAGGGTTGACATGGCAGTGCTGAATCAGTTATAGCTTTTCCAAATTTCAACCCTACAGGAGGGATGTATCCTGAATTTCGGGCGCATTCTGCAAGATAGTCCATTTGACTATCAAATAAAAATAAAAAATGGTTTCCCTGAGATCCACTATTTCACCCAATTGAAGGTGACAAACAGACAAACAGATGAGAGTTTTCATAGTAGATAGATAAATGCAGAAAGTGGGTCAAAAATTAAGCCAACAAGATTTAAAAAGCTTTTTCTTTTGTGGTGCCTTTCAAAGTTTTTAATATGAAAATTAATTTGTGTGTTTTGTTTTTTTAACTTTGATGTAGACCCCCCCCAAAGTCACTTAATTATGAGATGGACGGCTTTATTAAAAAAAAGACAAATAAATAAATAAAAGGAGAAAAAAAATATCTAAATCTGCCTTTCATCTTTTGCAATCCTTGTTTACCATCCAGCTTTCTAAAATGCTCCTTTGTATAAACTTATCTCTCTCTCCACACATATTTGATTTGCAATTTGATCCTTACTCATTCCATCTACCTACAAATAAACCAGGCATACCTCTTAAGTACAAGTAGTCTTCGACATATGACCACAATTGAGGCCAAAATTTCTGTGGCTAAGCAAGATGGATGTTGATAGGCCCATTTTGTGGCCTATTTTTGCGCATTTGTTAAGCAAATCACTGCAGTCGTTAAGCAGATCTGGTTTCCCCCATTGACTTTGCTTGTCAGAAGGTCACAAAAAGGGATCATGTGACTCTGGGACACTGTGACCATCATAAATATGAATTTTGATCATGGGACCGTTGGGACGCTGCATCGGTCATGTGAAAAACAGTCATAAGTAGCTTTTTTTCAGTGCCGTTGTAATTTCAGTCACCAAACAAACTGTTCGACTACCTGTATCTGTTGTTTGTTATTTTTTGTACATGTTTTTTAAATTTTATTGTCAATTAATAAAATTGATGTTTATTTCTTTTTTCTTCCTTTTTTTTTCTTTTTTCTTTTCCCAATGTTGTATTTTAACTTTGGAGAGAGAAAAAATTTATCAAAAATGTTTTGTTTGGTTTATAACTTGTAAACCACCCAGTCACCTTATAGGAGAGAGGGGAAGCATAACAATTAGATAGATAGATAGATAGATAGATAGATGGATGGATGGATGGATGGATGGATGGATGGATGGATGGATGGATGGATGGATGGATGGATGGATGGATGGATGGATGGATGGATAGATAGATAGATAGATAGATAGATAGATAGATAGATAGATAGATAGATAGATAGATAGATAGATAGATAGATAGATAGATAGATAGNAGGGAGGGAGGGAGGGAGAAGGAGAGCTGCAAGCTTGTTACAGAGTGCCGAAATGTGGTCACTTGATCAGGGGATGGCCATTAGAACTTTGGAACTGAGTCATAAGTTTTGCTGGGGAGATCCGTCGTAACTTTCAATGGTTCACTAAGTGAGCAGTCATAAGTTGAAGACTCCCTTTATACAAATCGGCACCCAGGCTTTAGTCATAATCCCCAATGAGTTAAGCAGTTCAGAGCAATTGGAAAACACTGATCAGATACATAATTTACATCACAACTCTGATTCATTTCCTATATCTGCAGCCTTCATCTTTTAATCCTCTAATTTGGGAACCCTAATTTTTAGCACCTGTTTTATGAGGTCATTGGACATCTATTTTTCCACGAAGGAAAATCAGAAGCAATTCGGCAAGCCCTTAGTTCCATTTTATTAATGGGCCCTTTTTGGGACCTGCAGTCCCCTTCATCCAGATGAATCGTGGTGGGGGGGGGGGAGACTGATGGAGGATTTAGATTGGGGGCAGATTGGGGAAAGAGGGAAGGAGAAGTTATCAGAAGCAGGTTCTAGTGGTACAGATTACAAGCACTTCATTCTAAATATGTTTAAAAAGTTATAAACCCCGCCTAACACTGATGATGTTCCCTAGTTGGATAATGAAACAAGAGGAAGGAGAAAGAAAGGAGGAAAAGCCATAACAGGAGAGATTATTATAGCTCAGGGTTGAACTGTAGGGTTAAAACTTTCCACATTCCCTTATAAGAGCAATGTTCAGATTGGAGGGATGGAAAACACCATGTATTTATGATAACTTGGGACACTGAGGTCCTTGGCGCTCTCTGAGCTTGGGAGTTTGCTTGCAGCCATTTCATGACCCAACTAGGTAATAGCATCAGTGCTAGAGGGGAGTGGGATTTGCGGAGAAGAGGAGGAGGAGGAGGAGGAGGAGGGGGAGGGGGAGGAGGAGGAGGACTGTGGGGTCTTTGGTGCTCTCTGAGCTTGGTGGTTTCCTTGCATATGACCCAAGTAGGTAACATCATCAGGGCATGTGACTTATATAGACAACAGAGACCAAACTCCACTCCCTTCTAGCACTGATGATGTTCCCTAGTTGGGTGATGAAACGTCTGCAGGAAAACCACCGAGCTCAGAGAGCACCAAGGACCTCTCATTTCAACCCTGAGCTACAAATAATAATAATAATAATAATAATTGGAAGGGACCTTGGAGGTCATCGAGTCCAACTCCCTACTCAGGCAGGAACCCTACACCATTTCAGACAAATGGCTTTCCAGTCTCTTCTTAAAAACTTCCAGTGTTGGAGCATTCACCACTTCTGGAGGCAGGTTGTTCCACTGGTTAATTGTTCTAACTGTCAGGAAGTTTCTCCTTAGTTCTTGGTTGCTTCTCTCCTTGATCAGTTTCCATCCGTTGCTTCTTGTCCTGCTTTCAGGCGCCTTGGAGAATAGCTTGACTCCCTCTTCTTTGGGGCAGCCCCTGAGATATTGGAACACTGCTATCATGTCCCCCCTCGTCCTTCTCTTAAGCCTGTCTTCTGGAGTGTTGGCTATTCCTGCCAGCTTGGTGTCATCCGCAAATTTGATGAGTTCCCCATCCATCCCCTCGTCCAGATCATTGATATAGATGTTGAAGAGCACTGGGCCCAGAACAGAGCCCTGGGGCACCCCACTACACAGTTCTCTCCATGTAGATGTGGTTCCACTGAGGACCACACGCTGAGTACGGCCGGTCAGCCAGCTACGGATCCATCTGGTGGTGATGCTGTCTAACCCGCATTTTTCTATCTTCTCAACTAGTAGGTTGTGATCTACTATATCAAATGCCTTACTGAAGTCCAAGTAAATTATATCCACAGCATTCCTCTGATCCACCAATTTTGTCACTTGGTCAAAGAATGCGATAAGGTTTGTCTGGGATGATCTGTTTTTGACAAACCCATGTTGGCTTTTAGTAATGACTTTGTTTGCCTCTAGGTGTTCGCTGATTCGTTGTTTGATTATCTTTTCCAGAATCTTCCCAGGTATTGAGGTCAGGCTGATAGGTCTGTAATTTCCTGGATCCATTTTTTTCCTTTTTTGAAGATGGGAACTACATATAAAATCAATTGTGTTAGTTAAGATCATCAGAGACAGCCTGAAGCCTTGTGATGTATGCAAGTTTTAGTGAGCCATTGTGCTTCACGTGCTCTGTTATTACCTGATCTTGAGAGACAAATACACATGTGGATTTAAGATTTCCATCTTTCAAGCATTATTTGTATGTTTATTTGAATCTCCTTCAAGTGAGATGATTATCTTTAGGAAAGTAGAGGTTGGCCACGAGGACTTGAGAAAGTATGATGACCTTATCTAATGTGAGTTGTCACACACTAATGATCCTTCATTAATCCTTCCTGGAAATCAATGTGACCTTGTTGATTGGTCTACTGATCTCTTTGGATATGAAGATCAGCTCCCAAATGCCTGCTAATTTCACCAGTGCTCTATTTAATGGGTCAGAACAAATAAAACTACAAATAGAGATTGTCCGCAGATCATTTTCTCAAACTTAGGACCATTAAGATGGGTGGATTTCAACTCCCAGAATTCCCTAGCCAGCTAGGGTGGCTGCAGGATTCTGGGAGCTGAGGTCCACCCCTCTTATAAGTCCCAAGGTTGAGAAACACTGCTATAGACAATAAATCTGTGGTATGTTCACATGGAAGCTAGAAGTATGTAACTTACGCGTGACATCCTGTGGATTTCTGGCATCACATGACATTTAAGTGTCCATTGTTTGGTTTGACCATGACTTCAAGGAAGTGGACTTCCTCTGTTGATTCAGGTTGATGGTGAGATTGTTGAGGTTTTGATGGTATCTGATGAGACTTACTTTTCTATGATCAAGTGAATCACCAAGTCCACACTCAGCAATATTGATATTAGACATCACTGTTGTATAAAATGCCCTTCTAGCACTGATGATGCTCCCTAGTCAGGTCATGAAATGTCTGCAGGAAATAACCAAGCTCAGAGACCACCAAGAACCCCCACAGTTGTCGTCGTCGTCCTCCTCCTCTTCACCACTGCAAACCCCACTTCCTTCTAACCCTGATGATGTTCCCTAGTTGGGTCATGAAACATCTGCAAGAAAACTACCAAGCTCAGAGACCAACAAGGACTTCAACCTTTTTTTCCCTTTGCTGCAGGTGATGAAAATATCCTCAAATCAACCAGAAACTCAAGTGTGAGAAGGTAAGGAAAGCCTTCCAGATCACTTAAAGTCATGTTTGTTGCTGTTGAGCAATTGCTTTTGTGCCCATCGCTTTCCCACTGACTCACAAGGACGTGTTGTTACCAAGATGAAGCAGTTGGAGTGGTTACAAAGTCACACTTTGCCCTTTGGCAATATAGGTTGTGTGTGTTGACATCAGCAATCAAGTCCCTGATGACCTGAAGCCCACTTTGTGGGCAATGTAGACCTGCAGTGTTTCAACATTCATTGTTGTCAAAAATGTGTCATTAGGGATTTGTCATAGAGGTTCACTTTTCTTGGAGCTGTGAGTGCAGGTGACATAGTCCAAATCCATCTGGAAATGCTCAGGCACATGGGATGTGTTTATGTGGATCCAGTCTTGCACATCCATAGGATTTTTTTTTTATCAGATTGTCCTCAACACACACACACACACACACACACACACACACACACACACACACACACACACACACATATATATATATATATATATATATATATATATATATATATATATATATATGCTAAAACAAATAAATAAATAAAATGAACACCAGGGTAAAATCATTAAACTGTATGAGTTTAATGCACTATACAAATGCCGAGCTTTCGTCAGCGTTCTGCTGACATCATCAGGGCTTGATCAGCCAGTCTGTGGGAGTGCCTTTATAGTTTGAACAAAGTCTGCACACGGCTTTTGGACCTAGTTATCGGTCCTAGTTGCAACAGCTGTGCTCCGGTGATGACTTTTCTTCCGTTGGTTGTTCCTATCCTGCAAGGCTCATTCACGTGGTTGCCTTCATCTAGTTCATTTGCTCGCGGCTTGGGAGCAACTGGGGCATTCCCCCCTCCTTCTCCTATCTTCGATCTTATCCCCTGTTCTCCTTGTCCCTGTGGTCTTACGTCTTTATTCCTTTCATTAGTCAGGTCTGCCTGGTTTGGGGTACCCACTCTCTCACTCGGGCCCCCACTGGCTATGGTTGTCTCACTGTTGTTCCTACAAGTCGCTCCCCCTCCTCTTCCTGTGGTCGTGTGTCCCGGGTTCCCTACGTCTCTCCCCACCCCACCTTTATCGTTCTCCCGTTCGTCCCATCTAATCCGACTAGATTTACCTTTCTTCTTTGTCTCCTCTTTCCCTTCATTCACCTGACCCAGTCTCTTTCTATCCCCCCCCTCCTGTTCGTCTCTCTTGCCGGTGCCCTCGTATCTAGTTCGTATTTTCCCATTTCCCTGTCTGCTGTTCCTGATACCGCCGTTGGTTCCCGGGAAGGGGTGCCCCACTTCCAACTGACTCGGGCGTGCTGGGGTCGCGGGGTGGGGTGGTTCGCGTGCTGGGGTCGCGGGGTGGGGTCGCAGTGCTGAGGGGCGGTTCGATGTTTTTCTTTCTTGTGTTCGTTTTATTTATTTATTTGTTTTAGACGAAAGCTCGGCATTTGTATAGTGCATTAAACTCATACAGTTTAATGATTTTACCCTGGTGTTCGTTTTATTTATTTATTTGTTTTAGCATGGATGCACCCAGGGATCATGTTTTTAGCATAATTACTAATATATATATATATATATATATATATATATATGGCTAGAGATAGAATTAAAAATACGACTCTTGGGTACTTCCATATAGTGTCCAAATAACCACGATCACCAAGAGAAGATAAAATGTTTATAAACAATTAAAAAGTTAAAAACAATTTAAAAGCAATAAAACATTTAAAATTATCGGCAACCGAGCTTTCGTCGGACTCTCCCG